>NC_091765.1:1705857-2012999 GCF_029378745.1 Bos indicus
GGCATGTGATTTCTCACTAACTGAGCACCACAGGTTCAGTAATGGCAGCTGGCGTATTTAGCTGCCTTGCGGCGTGTGGACTCTTAGTTCCCAAACCAGGGACTGAACCCAAGATCCCTGCATTGGAAGCTTTATTCTCAACCACATACCAATACCTCCCACATCTACCGCTTCCCTCCACTATGACTTAACCTCCTCCGCCTTAATGCTCACTGGAGTAAGGAAGCTGGCGTTATGTAGAACCAAACTTGTTCCTGGAAAACCTCTGCCAAAAACGTATATTACTGCAGGGCATTTGGCAGAATTTCTACAAACATTTACCAAATGTAGTCAAGGGAAAAAGGAACATATGAAAGAAGCAGAAGACTCTTTGCTCTTAACAAAGGGGCTGGAAGAGAAAAGAGAGAAACATAGGAAAGAGCATCTTCATAGAGCTTGAGAAGTTTCACATGTGACTCCACATCTGAAAGTATATGCATCCTCTCCTCTCCCTACCCTGAACTTTCATGCCTGTGTGTATATGTACATATAGATGTGCACTGGTGCTTGCATGTACATGTATGAAACCCAATGTAAGAGACTGGGCTTCATTCCAAAGTATAACCAGATCGTTGAAGGATTCTAAGCAGACACTGTAAAACTTATATTAAATTTATTTTTTTATCAAAGTATAGTTTGTTTACAATACTGTGTTAGTTTCAAGTATTCAGAAAAGTGTCTCAGCTATATATATATATATATATATATATATATATATATATATATATATATTTCAGATTCTTTTCCACTATAGGTTATTATAAGATATTGAATATAATTCCCTGTGCCACAAAGTATGTCCTTGCTGCTTATCTATTTTATGTATAATAGTGTGTTTATGTTAACCTCAAACTCCTAATATATTCCTCCCTCCTTGATTCCCTAAAATGAAAATTCCCTAAAACTAAGATCATGGCATCTGGTCCCATCCCTTCATGGCAAATAGATGGGGAAATAATAGAAACAGTGAGAGACTTTATTTTCTTGGGCTCCAAAATCACTGCAGATGATGACTGCAGTCATGAAATTAAAAGACTGGAAGAAAAGCTATGACCAACCTTGACAGCATATTAAAAAGCAGAGACATTACTTTGCTGACAAAGATCCATCTAGTCAAATCTATGGTTTTTCCAGTAGTCATGTATGGATGTGAGAGTTGGACTATAAAGAAAGCTGAGCTCCAAAGAATTGATGCTTTTGAATTGTGGTGTTGGAGAGGACTCTTGAGTGTTTCTTGGACTGCAATAAGATCAAAACAGTCAATCCTAAAGGAAATCAGTCCTGGGTATTCAATGGAAGAACTGATGCTGAAGCTGAAGCTCCAAAACTTTGGCCACCTGATGCGAAGAACTGACTCATTTGAAAAGACCCTGATGCAGGGAGAGATTGAAGGCAGGAGGAGAAGGGGACAACAGAGGATGAGATGGTTGGATAGCACCGACTCAATGGACAGGAGTTTGAGTAAACTCCGGGAGTTGGCGATGGACAGGGAAGTTGGCATGCTGCAGTCCAAGGGGTCACAAAGAGTCAGACACGACTGAGTAACTGAACTGAACTGAACTGAACCAAAAGTTTGTTTTCTACAACTGTGGGTCTATTTCTATTTTTCATATATGTTCATTTCTAACATTCATGTTTTTAAAAGTTCACTCTGCCTGCCTGGTGAAGACTGTGCTGTAAGAGGACAAGAATGGAAACAGGGATAAGGTGGTGGCCATGTCAGAGAAACCCCATATCTTTTACTTATTGTGCATATATGAGGGTGGACAGTGCAGATTTCTGAGAAGAGTGGTCAAGAGTTTATTTTTGAACATGTTGAGATGTTCAATGGGAATTTGAATTAATTAATCAACAGATAAGGACAGTAAGACCTGGAGGTGGGATATAGTTTGAGAGTATAATGGATTATTTTCCAGAAAATGGGAGAGAATGAAGAGTGGTGGTTCTCAAACCCATGTTTTCATTAGAAAAACAACAATGCCCACATCCAAGTACATACTAATTGAATTAAAATATCTGGAATGGGACTGAGACAATGATATTGTTTTTAAAAAAACTCTCATTTTGATTATGGTGTGCAGTGAATTAAAAAACATTCTTGAAGGAAGAAGAGGACTTCCTGGACATGTAGGAAATAAGTGAAAGTCACTCAGTTGTGTCCGACTCTTTGCTACCCTATGGACCATATTCCATGGAACTCTCCAGTCCAGAATACTGAAGTGGGTAGCTTTTCCCTCCTCCAGGGGATCCTCCCAACCCAGGGATTGAACCCAGGTCTCCCATATTGCAGGCAGATTTTTTACCAGCTGAGCCACAAGAGAAGCCAAGAGCACTGGGGTGGGTAGCCTATCCCTTCTCCAGGGAAGAAAAAGATAAACGGTCAACATATTGGAATTAAATCACTGAAGCTTCTGCCACTTAGACATTTAATCAAAAACATTTCTGTAGTGATGAAAATAACTGATCTTGAGATCACAAGTGATGACATATGAAAGGGGCTTATAATATAAGGCTGTTATTATCATTTATACAGTACTTAATACAGTCTCCATAGAGTTGAGCATGGATAATAGCTATTATTTTAAAACCTGTGGAGCTTTTAAAATATAATTTGGGGCTATTTTCTTCTTCCTGAAAGTTTAAAGAATTGGTACTAATTAAAGAATGATTTGACACAATTAAATTTATGATTGAATCTATAATGTTATTCTAAAATATCTAATTAATCATCAAAGACCATTAGCTTAGCATTTTGCTGTATGTAATCTTTTCAACTACCAATAATTCTTTGTAATTATTTGGAAAATCTGGATAGTTAATTTTCTGGCTTAACTAGTGAATTATTGAAAGAATATTCCACATCCACATGCAAGACTGAAGAAAATAATCAGCAGTTAAAAGTGAAAGATATTACTTCATGTTTCTATCCTCAACTTTTCTTTTTCATCATCTTTTTTGGGGGTGATACCATTTATTTCTGCAGTTTCTAATATTAATTCTATACCAATAACTACCAAATCTACAATCTTAGCCCTGATCTCAATCCAGTTTCACAAGAACACTTCAAACTCTTCAAATTGATACTGGGTTGGAGGCTCTTCAGGCATCTCACACTCCACATGTGAAAAATGTGGACTAGTGAAGAAGCTGTTTAATAATCCAAAGAAGAGCTGAGGAACTGGAATCAAGCCTGGGGTAACAGGAGATGGAGGGAAGAAATTAGACTTAGATAGATACATTCTGAAGTCTCTCTTTATAGTCTGGGAGCTGATTAGGTGTAGGCAGAAGAGAGTAACCATGAACAGAATCCACATTTCTAATTAGGAACATGAGGGTATGGGAAGTCTTAATAAAAATGAAAGTTTTGGGTGACAGATTGATTTTTAAGGGAAGATAAAATCATTCTAGGCATAATAATGTCATTCTTCCTGTAAGATATTGAGGTGACATACAGATGGCTAACAAACACATGAAAAGATGCTCAACATCACTCATTATCAGAGAAATGCAAATCAAAACCACTATGAGATACCATTTCACACCAGTCAGAATGGCTGCGATCCAAAAGTCTACAAATAATAAATGCTGGAGAGGATGTGGAGAAAAGGGAACCCTCTTACACTGTTGGTGGGAATGCAAACTAGTACAGCCACTATGGAGAACAGTGTGGAGATTCCTTAAAAAACTGGAAATAGAACTGCCTTATGATCCAGCAATCCCACTGCTGGGCATACACACTGAGGAAACCAGAAGGGAAAGAGACACGTGTACCCCAGTGTTCATCGCAGCACTGTTTATAATAGCCAGGACATGGAAGCAACCTAGATGTCCATCTGCAGATGAATGGATAAGAAAGCTGTGGTACATATACACAATGGAGTATTACTCAGCCATTAAAAAGAATACATTTGAATCAGTTCTAATGAGGTGGATGAAACTGGAGCCTATTATACAGAGTGAAGTAAGCCAGAAGGAAAAACACCAATACAGTATACTAACGCATATATATGGAATTTAGAAAGATGGTAACGATAACCCTGTATACGAGACAGCAAAAAAAAAAAAAAAAGAATAATTTATTAATGACTTATAGCCAAATCTCTCGTTATATCAAAATAAATTTATACTTTAGAAAGTTAATCTATATTATCACCTTTTATTAGTATAAGAATAACACATTTTATGATTTTAGTTAGAGGCTTCATAACTAACTGATAAAATTACTATACCTTGCAAGTGATGCTATCATGGACACTATTAACCAAGTTGCTGCTCTGCATTTGCTTGACTAGAGCTTTGCTAATTATCAGAGGTACAGTGCACAATGGTTAAGCTTTATTATGGTCTGTAGACTCTGTCCAAAATTTCAACCACAGAGCTAATCTGGATATGATGCCTGGCTCTAGAAGCCATGCAATTTGCCCACCCTCAGGCAATGATTATTTTGGCTCTGTAATTAGCAGATGGGAAAAAAAAAAAGAGGCATTTTTGCCTGTGAGCACTAAGCGCAGCTCACGCTCCGAAGGCTCAATACAAGCATGGTGATGCCTATAATAAATTTGAAGCTCTAAAAAAAAAAAAAAAAAAAAAAAAGATATTGAGGTGAATACAGTTGCAGGTTACAGTTAGAGTCTGGGTTTGGGGAAACAAGTTAGGTCTAGAGTGAAATTTGATATTGATGTAACACTTGTTGCTGTCTAGAGATTGTCAAGACAATTTCCCTGGGAAGTTTTTTATCCTTATGAGAAGGCTGTGTCCAATAAGGGCTAATAAGCAATAATAATATCTAATCATGGCTTCCCTTGTGGCTGGGTTTCCCTGATAGCTCAGCTGGTAAAGAATCTGCCTGCAATGTGAGAGACCTGGGTTCGATCTCTAGGTTGGGAAGATCCCCTGGAGAAGAGAAAGGCTACCCACTCCAGTATTCTGCCTGGACTCATAAATTATTAAATTTATAATAATTATTATATATTATATAAATATATAAATAATATAATAAAATTTATTAAATTTATAATATAATATATTATTATAGTAAATATTAAAATAAATATTAAAATATACAAAATTAGTACCTGCAATACAAGGGAGCAAATAAATATTTCAACATTCTATTCAAATCAAAAGAGCTGGTTCATGAGCCCAGTTTTCATTGTATCTTTGAATGGGATGAGTCATGCTCTAGAATTTGTGAGAAGTTCTTATTGCTTGTTTTGCTGGGGATTGTGATTAAGAGAGTGAATTTTCTTTCGTATTGTGATTTTAATAATTTAAAGGCAATTTAAATTTAAGGCAATTTGGGAAGAAACTGTGACAGATTATTGAAATTTAGCATATTTCATTGCTGAATCCTGCTGAGTTGCTTTTTTTCACATCAATGACTTTGGAATTAAAGAGTTCCAAGAAACTCAAAATTAGGGACCTCCCAGTGACTCCGTTATGTTTATTATAACTTTTGTATGAACACATTTAACCGAAGACTAAATGAAGGAAAAATTTCAAGAAGAGTATCACTGATGTGTTAAAAAGAAGAGTAGGCATTCAAAATCAAATCCAACATGTATGTTCAGGGAAGACAGATAAAATTGAGTTAGTCCTCTATTATGAATTATCATGGACAAAAATCACAGAACAAAGGTTTACTGAGGTATCATGTAGAAATAAAGTCAAATTTTCTGAAGAGTTTCATAAATTTTATTATGTATGAAGATACTTCCCCCTCCCTTTTTTTTGTATCCAGAGGCTTCCTTTGTGGCTCAACTGGTAAAGAATCTGCCTGCAATGCGGGAGATCCGGGTTTGATCCCTAGATTGAGAAGATCCCCTGGAGAAAGGAATGGTAATCCACTCCAGTGTTCCTGCTCAGAGAATCCCATGGACAGAGGAGCCTGGTGGGCTACAGTCCATGGGGTTTCAAAGAGTTGGACATGACTGAACAACCAACACACACACACACACACATATGCATTGCAAAATGGTTGCCACAATCCTTACCTTAAATGGTTATGTGTGTGTGTGTGTGGTGAGAAAGTTAAAGATTTACTCTCTTGACAAATGTCAAGTATACAATACAGTATTATTAATTATAGTCACCATGCTGTATATTTGATCCTCATAACTAACTTGTCTTATTACTGAAAATGTGAACCCTTTGATCAACATTCCTAGCTTTCCCCCACCTCCAGCCTTTGGCAACTACCATTCAAATCTATTTCTATGAGTTTCACAGTGCTTTTCTTGAAAGTAAAATATGCATTATTTTCTTTGGCAAAAAATATTTTTGAATGTAGGTAATTCGTAGTTGACTGTATTTATCTTTCTTAAGATATATTATTGTGATACCTCTTCTGATGTATAAGTAAAGAAGTTGTCTTTCTTATTGTAGAAAGGAAAACATGATTTTCAAGTATTTTTTACATCAGATCCTTCTTTGCTGAGAGCTTTTTAATCTTATTTTTTGACTTAGTTGTGGCTCATGGGCTCTAGTTCCCTGATCAGGGATTGAGCCTTGGTCCCCTGCATTGGGAGCCCAGAGTCTTAGCCACTACACCACCAAGGAAGTCTGCTGAGAGCTTTTAGTTTACAATCAGCTCTCCAAACATTCTACGTTCATCTTCTATTGTAGATACGGAGTTACCATTCTACAAGGGTCTACTTGTGTAGATTTAAATGAAAAATTAAGTTTTCCTTGGCATTTCAGTCTAATCAAGTGCCTGATTGTCTTCCCAAAGGGAAGATTTGGGATTACTTTCACTTCAAGGTGGTAGACTTGCTCACACAACTTAATTGAATGCTTTATTCACGTTGTATGGGACAAAAGGATTGACTAAAATAATACAAGATACCTAAGGTAATTTTGAATTTGAATTAAATATCACTAACTCTAAAGGAGATCAGTCCTGGCTGTTCTTTGGAAGGAAAGATGCTAAAGCTGAAACTCCAGTACTTCAGCCACCTCATGCGAAGAGTGGCTCATTGGAAAAGACTGATGCTGGGAGGGATTGGGGGCAAGAGGACAAGGGGACGACAGAGGATGAGATGGCTGGATGGCATCACCGACTTGACGGATATGAGTTTGAGTGAACTCCGGGAGTTGGTGATGGACAGGGAGGCCTGGTGTGCTGCAAGTCATGGGGTCGCAAAGAGTCGGACACGAATATGTCAACTATTCACATGAGGTGGCCAAAGGACTGGAGTTTCAGCTTTAGCATCAGTCCTTCCGAAGACCGTTCAGGACTGATCTCCTTTAGAATGGACTGCTTGGATCTCCTTACAGTCCAAGGGGCTCTCAAGAGTCTTCTCCAACACCACAGTTCAAAAGCATCTATTCTTTGGCGCTCAGCTTTCTTCACAGTCCAACTCTCACATCCATACATGACCACTGGTAAAACCATAGCCTTGACTAGATGGACCTTTGTTGTCAAAGTAATGTCTCTGCTTTTTAATACACTATCTAGGTTGCTCATAACTTTCCTTCCAAGGAGTAAGCGTCTTTTAAGTTCATGGCTGCAGTCACCATCTGCAGTGATGTTGGAGCCCCCCAAAATAAAGTCTGACACTGTTTCCCCATCTATTTCCCATGAAGTGATGGGACCAGATGCCATGATCTTCATTTTCTGAATGTTGAGCTTTAAGCCAAAGTTTTCACTCTCCTCTTTCACTTTCATTAAGAGGCTTTTTAGTTCCTCTTCACTTTCTGCCATAAGGGTGGTGTCATCTGCATATCTGAGGTTATTGATGTTTCTCCCAGCAATCTTGATTCCAGCTAGTGCTTCTTCCAGCCCAGCGTTTCTCATGACGTACTCTGAATATAAGTCAAATAAGCAGCGTGACAAAATACAGCCTTAACATACTCCTTTTCCTATTTGGAACCAGTCTGTTGTTCCATGTTCAGTTCTAACTGTTGCGTGCTGACCTGCATATAGGTTTCTCAAGAGGCAGATCAGGTGGTCTGGTATTCCCATCTTTTTCAGAATTTTCCACAGTTTATTGTGATCCACACAGTCTAAGGCTTTGGCGTATTCAATAAAGCAGAAGTATATGTTTTTCTGGAACTCTCTTGCTTTTTTGATGATCCAGCAGATGTTGGCAATTTAATCTCTGGTTCCTCTACCTTTTCTAAAACCAGCTTGACCATCTGGAAGTTCACAGTTCACGTATTGCTGAAGCCTGGCTTGGAGATTTTTGAACATTACTTTACTACCATGTGAGATGAGTGCAACTGTGTGGTAGTTTGAGCATTGTTTGGCATTGCTTTTCTTTGGGATTGGAATGAAAACTGACGTTTTCCAGTCCTGTGGCCACTGCTGAGTTTTCCAAATTTGCTGGCTTATTGATGTAGCAGTTTCACAGCATCATCTTTTAGGATTTGAAATAGCTCAACTGGAGTTCTGCCACCTCCACTAGCTTTGTTCATAGTGATGCTTTCTAAGGCCCACTTGACTTCACATTCCAGGATGTCTGGCTCTAGGTGAGTGATCACACCATCGTGATTATCTGTGTCATGAAGATCTTTTTTGTGCAGTTCTTCTGTGTATTCTTCCCACCTTTTCTTAATATCTTCTGATTCTGTTAGTTCCATACTATTTCTGTCCTTTATCGAGCCCATCTTTGCATAAAATTTTCCCTTGGTATCTCTAATTTTCTTGAAGAGACCTCTAGTCTTTCCCATTCTGTTGTTTTCCTCTATTTCTTTGCATTGATTACTGAGGAAGGCTTTCTTATCTCTCCTTGCTACTCTTTGGAACTCTGCATTCAGATGCTTATATCTTTCCTTTTCTCCTTTGCTTTTTGCTTCTCTTCTTTTCACAGCTATTTGTAAGGCCTCTTCAGATGGCCACTTTGCTTTTTTGCATTTCTTTTCCATGTGGATGGTCTTGATCCCTGTCTCCTGTACAATGTCACGGACCTCTGTCCATATTTCATCAGGCACTCTGTCTCTCAGATCTAGTGCCTTAAATCTATTTCTCTCTTCCACTGTGTGGTCATAAGGGATTTGATTTAGGTCATACCTGAATGGTCTAGTGGTTTTCCCTACTTTCTTCAATTTAAGTCTGAATTTGGCAATTAGCAGTTCATGATTTGAGCCACAGTCAGCTCGCAGTCTTGTTTTTGCTGACTGTATAGAGCTTCTCCATCTTTGGCAGCAAAGAATATAATCAATCTGATTTCGGTGTTGACCATATGGTGATGTCCATGTTAGAGTCTTCTCTTGTGTTGTTGGAAGAGGGTGTTCGCTATGACCAGTGCGTTTTCTTGGCAAAACTCTGTTAGCCTTTGTCCTGCTTCATTCCGTATTCCAAGGCCAAATTTGCTTGTTCCCCCTGGTGTTTCTTGACTTCCTCCTTTTGTACTCCAGTCTCCTATAATGAAAATTACATCTTTTTTGGGGTGTTAGTTCTAAAACTTCTTGTAAGTCTTCACAGAACCATTCAACTTCAGCTTCTTCAGCATTACTGGTTGGGGCATAGGCTAAGATTCCTATGATATTGAATGGTTTGCCTTGGAAATGAACACAGCTCATTCTGTCGTTTTTGAGATTGCATCCAAGTACTGCATTTCAGACTCTTTTGTTGACCATGATGGCTACTCCATTTCTTCTAAGGGATTCCTGCCCGCAGTAGTAGATTTAATGGTTATCTGAGTTAAATTCACCCATTCCAGTACCAATATTAGAAACCCAAATCTGGGCACCAGGAACATTCATTGCTACTGAGCTGCCTCTCAAATGATAGAAGCAAGGAAATATATGTACATGCACTAATCGGTATACATTCACATTTTTAATTATTTCTATATGCAGTTGAAAGTTTGTTGCTGAGCCACAAAAAACACTGGGATTCTTGGCCTCTGGAGGAGAAGAATTCAATCTGAGGCCAGAGACAAGGCTTGATCGCTCAGAGCTTTTGTGTAATAAAGTTTTATTAAAGTAAAAAGGAGATAGAGAAAGCTTCTGACATAGACATCAGAAGGAGGGGTGGAGGGCAGAAAGAATACCCTCCTGCTAGTCTTTAGCTGGATGTTATATAGTTACTAGCAGTCTCTTAATGAAAGAAAGGAAATGTCTCAATACTCAGGCACCAGGCCCCTCGCCCACAAGATGCATTTTGAGATAATCTTGGCACCAGGTGAGTCATCACTGGCCATAAAATGATTGACTTGAATCTTGTAGAAGGGCAGATTACCATACAAATAGTTCCGTTTACATGGATTAGGAGAACAATGTATGAGGAAAACATACTGGTTTGTCAGGGCAGTTCTGAGCCTTTAGGTGGACTTGAAGACAGAGTCTGGGGTAAATGCATAGGACATTAACATACCTTAAGAGAAACATTTCCATAAGAAAAATGCATTGGTAGCTCAAGGTTTGAGAAAAGTTAAGTTCAGGTGGAACCAGGTGTCATTATGGCAACACAGTATTTTAAGAGAAACCTCTTTTTAAATTTGTATAGCGAAGGAAAAAAATATCGCTGGTTTGTTTCCTGCTGCCCCTTAAGAGAGAGATTAAAAAAAAAAAAAGTCTGACACCTGCAGCGTACTTCCTAGGTTTGGAGACCCCTTGCCTTCCTGTCTGTTACCCTCTCACAGTTAAGGTTAACAAGGGGCTTCCCAGGCGGCACTAGTAAAGAATCCACCTGCCAGTTCAGGAAATATAAGAGACACGGGTTCAATTCTTAGGTCAAGAAGATCCCCTGGAGGAGGGCATGGCAACCCATTCTAGTATTCTTGCCTTGAGAATCCCATGGATAGAGGAGGCTGGCAGTCTACAGTCCATTGGATCATAAAGAATTAGAAATGACTGAAGCAGCTTAGCACCTACCAAGGTGAACAGGAGTTCATACTGATGTTTGCATCTCTAATACCATATGGCATGTGCCTTCTACCCCCGCTTATCTGTAACCTCCCACCCCAGTACTGAAAAATTGGCCCTCCTTAGCTGCCAACCACTTACTTAGTTGTTCAATTCCAGCATACTTGTCTAGCTGCATCAGAACTGTCAACCCATATTTCTGTGGGGAATAATTATGTGAACTAAAGCACAGTGCTGATCTACATTTTTTTCTTTAATCTAACAGACTCTATTATTTCTAAATTACTTAACTCAGCACATTTGCCCTCACACTTCTTGGTGAGGGCATTTCATACATTTGTCATATATTTAGATAGTATTTTTCTAATTCCATCTTGGGACCTCCCAACCTTTTAAATGATGTTTTAACTTGTGTTAGGTAGTTAAAATAGGAAATAAGAGTCCAGAATGGCAGTGGCTAAAAGATAAGGAAGGGGAAAGCCCGTGGAAATAGAACAAAGGAAGGTCTGAGGACTGGAGCAAGGACCTCAGGTAGAACAAACAACACTCCTGGCTAGCCCAATTTACATAGGGCAGGCCTGGGGGAGGGAAACACATAAAAAGAGGAGCCAAAGGGCTGGGGGTCTCTCTCCCTCTCTCTCCCATGCACTGGGACGCTCCCCCACTCTCTTCTCTTCACGTCTTTGGGTCGGCATGCCCTCATGCCTTGAGGATGGATTTTCCTGCTATTTTCTAAATAAAATAGAGCTGTAACATGGAGCTATAACACTGATTTGTCTAAAAGCTATAATGCGGTCTGTCCAAGACCCAAGAGCTGTGACACACCAAGGGCTTTAATGTCCATCGCTCCAAATCTTTGTTGTGATGAGACAGAACTGAGGAGTATACACTCGCCTGATAATTTATATCCATTTTCAGGTTTACATTTTGTGCTATGAAGTTTTATAAATGGTCATGATCGATTACAGTGTCATACACAGTAGTTTCACTGCATTATCACTGATTATTTTTATTATTCCTAGAATTTTGTCTTTTCCAGAATGTCATATAATTAGAATCATACATAGCATAGTGCTTTTCAGTCTGGTTTCTCTAACATAGCAATATGGTTTTAAGATTCATTTATGCCTTTTTATGACTTAATATCTTTCTTTTTGTTTCTGAAAAATGTACCATTATAAAAATATTCCACAATTTCTTTATCTATTCACTTATTGAAGGCTATATCAGTTGCTTCTAGTTTTCAGCAATTATGAATGAAACACTAGAAACACCTGTGTACAGGTTTTAGTGGAAACATAAATTCACAAATCAGTAAGGTAAATAGCTATATGTACAATTATTTGATTTTATGGTAATATTTAGCTTTGCAAGAAAGTAACAAGTTGGCTACACCATTCTGCATTCCTAATAACAATAAATGAGAGCCTCTCTTACTTTGTATTCTTCTCCAGCAGTTGGTGTTATCCTCTTGGGATTCAAACCATTCCAATAAACATGTAGTGGTATTTCATTGTTTTAAGTTCCCTAATGATATCTGATGATGAGCATCTTTCATATGCTGATTTGCCAAATGTATATTCTCTTGGTGAGGTTTCTGTTCAGCTAATATTTTTTTAAAAACTGGGTTATTTGTTTTCTTATTATTGATCTTTAAGAGCTCTTTGTATATTTTGTATGCAAGTCTTTTATCTGATATACAGTTTTCAAATATTTTGTCCCTATAACTTGAGTTTTCATTCCCTTAAGTCTTTCAGAGAATAGAAGTTCATAGATTTAATAAATTCTGGCATCAGTTTTTCTTTCATGGATCAGGATTTTAGTGTTCTATCTAATATTTCATTGCTGCAGCCAAAGTTATTCTCCTTTGCTTTTCTTATAAAAGTTTTATAGTTTTCAATTTAAATTAGGCCTATGATCTATTTTGCGGAGAAGGCAATGGCACCCTACTCCAGTACTCTTGCCTGGAAAATCCCATGGACGGAGGAGCCTGGTAGGCTGCAGTCCATGGGGTCGCTGAGTCGGGCACGACTGAGCGACTTCACTTTCACTTTTCACCTTCATGCATTGGAGAAGGAAATGGCACCCCACTCCACTGTTCTTGCTGGAGAATCCCAGGGACGGGGAGCCTGGTGGGCCACCGTCTATGGGGTCGCATAGAGTCGGACACGACTGAAGCGACTTAGCAACAGCAGCAGCAGCATGATCTATTTTGAGTTGTTTTTTTTTGTGTGTGTGTGTGTGAAATGTGTAAGGTTCTGGTTTATTTTTGATTTTTTTTTTTCTTGTGGATATCCAGTTTTCCAGAACCATTTATTGAAAAAAATCTATCTTTTCTCCATTGAGTTGCCTTTGCCCTTTTCTAAAGATGAGTTGATAATAATTATGTGGTTTTTTAGCTTGTTTTAGGATTCGCCAGTCTTCCCTTGTTTTATATGTTCATTCTTTTGCCAATGTCACACTGACTTGGTTACTGTAAATTTATGGTAAGTTTGGAAGCTTCATAGTATGAATCCTTCAGCTCTGTTCTTCTTCATGATTGTGCTTGCTATTTTTAAGTGTTTTGCCTCTCTATATAAACTTCAGATTATTTTTGTCAGTATCACCAAAAACAGCTTTTTGGAATTTTGATTGAGATTGTGCTGAAACTATAGCTCAAGGTAGGAAGAACTGACATCTTAACAATATTGTCTTGCCATTCATAAACACAAAATTTGTTGGTATTTATTTAGATTTTATCCAATTTTGCAATCAAAATATAATAGTTTTATACAAAGACCCTTTAACAATTTTGTTAAATTTATACCTAAATATTTCTTTTTTTTTTTTTTTTGTTATTGAAAGTGGTATTGTTTTTAAAATGTCAAATTTTAACTTCCCTGATAGTGCATAGGCATTCATATATATAGGAAAACACTTGCCTTTTGAACATTAAGCTTGTGTTCTGCAAATATTTCTTATGCTTTGTTATCTTTATTTCTTCTCTGGTATTCCAATTATGCATGTGTTACATCTTTTGAAATAATCCCATAGTTCTTGCATGTGGTGCTCTTTTCCATTTTCCATTCTTCATGGTCTTTTCAGTTCTGTTAGGAAGTTGATTTTCTCAGGGTATATGCCCAGTAATGGGATTGCTGGGGTATGGTAGTTTTATTTTCAGTTTTTTAAGGAGCCTCCATTCCTGTTCTCCATAGGGGTTGTGTCAACTTTACAGTCACACCTATGGTGCACAAGGCTTCTCTTTTCTCCACACTGTCTCCAGCATTTATTGTTTGTAGATTTTGTGATGATGGTCTTGTTGACTAGTATTAGGTGGTACCTCATTATGGTTTTGATTTCTCTAATGATTGTTTATATTCATGTAAGTCAGAAAGAGAAAAACAAATATCATATTAATACTTCACTTTTGATATCGCAAAGATCGGCCCAACCTATGTGCTAAGTCTTAAACAAGCACCACATTCAGGAGGAAGCTTGTCTCCCATCGCTGAAGAATAGCCCCTCATTTTCATTTTCGGTGTGGATATTTGAATGATACCCTCTCTTCATCTGCATTTGTATTAAGACTGGAATAGCAAGCTAATGACAGAAAGGAACAAGGGCTGTGGAAATTCCGTCTGAGCTATGGGCAGCCCTAGGTTCCCAGGTGGCAGTAGTAGGGGTACTGAGAGCCCAAAATCCATGGTGTCAGTAGAGTAAGCTGGGGATTCTGTGTAAAGCAGTAGCAGTGGTGACCTCACCACACAAATTCTATGTTATCATTTGGAGTACTGTTTCTGGCTCTGTATTTCTGTTCTTCAGCATTCTAAGATTTTCCATGGGTAACTCAATATCATTTGAATAAATTCCTTATCTACTCAAATTAGTAAAATGTAGAACATATTGACTGTAGCTACTATGTTTCCATTAAAATTAGAAACAAAACAAACAAACGAAAAAGACTGAAATAGTCACTGCATTATAGTTTTCCCAAAGTTGCTGATCAGGAAGCTGCCCTTTCCTCCTTTTATAAGGACCTTAGAGTTGTGGCTCATACCAAGACTGTCTTTTCAAAAACCTTATCTCTGAACTGCCCCAACAGAGGGGAGAGAAGAGGCTCTCCTCTTCCTTTTATGTGACATTTTTTTTATTCGTCCCCAGATTTTCTCACAAGGTTAAAGTAATTCATAAAACTTCATAGAAAGATGGGTGCTTCTAAGAATAATTGCAAGGTAGAGGGAAGATTTTTAAAAGAAAAATATATACTAAACATACCTTTTCTATAGTCCAAGCCAAAAGCACTTAGGAATTTAAACCTTCACTATGAGTCACTTTATGATTGTTCCCATTTCCTAGCTTTACTCAAAAGGGGAGAGCTCTTCTGGTACCTTGTCATTTATTTTATTATCAACAGTTATGTATTGGTCTCTATATCAGCGTTCCACATCCTAGAAGGCAACTATGAACCTCTCTGTCCATTCGAGAACCTCACATTCTACTCATAGAAATCAAAAGACCCCCAGGACGTACTTCCATTTCATAGCAGTAAATTTAACAAACAGTTATCTAGTTTAAAGACGGTCTGGTCTAAAGACTTCCCAGTCTTTGGTGGTCATTAGAATTCCATGTCTTCAAGGACAGTTCATGGTTATGAGTGAGCATTTCAAAACATTCATGCAGGCATCCAGAGTAGCAGTTGCTATTTTAGGCATATATGGTATAGCCTTCTGAGGGTCTAGAGAGGACTCCTGAAACACACACACACACACACATCTTTTCCAAGAACAAGCATTAATTCTCTGAGGAAGGGAAGCCTATTCCCAACTGCCAGTTTTCTTATTTGCAAGTTGTTTCTTTCATAAAGTAGATTGATCTTCATGTTTATTAGTGGGGGAAAGTGTTCAATAGTTGAGGCCTATTTCTTAAGGACACTTACAACCAAATCCCTAAAATATTTGTTGGAAAAATCCTTTCAAATTCTTAGATTTGTCAAGTCTCAAATTTGAGGATAATTGCCTACGTGAGCAGGTTCAGAAAGCCTTCTCAGTTACATGTGTGTGGTGAAGAGAGCAGGCTCTTAACTCTACTTTCCTGGATATGACATGCAGTGGGCAACCTTTTAGGAAAGAAAGAGTTGAAGAGGTAGACAGACAAGGTAGAGGCATGCAACTGCATTTTTTTCTATCAGAAAATAAAAGTTCTTATTTTAAGGCTGAATTGCTTTAAACGTGGGGCATTGTAAGATGCATGTAATACGTTTCACCTAGAGAAATCAGCATGTCTCTGATTCTGCCAGGCTGCTACCTGCAGGAACTTAGCTCACACAGTGCTCTGTGTGAAGAACACCCCCTGGAGCTCAGTGCCATTTACGTGGATGACAATGGGAATGAGGACCCTGGAGTTGTGTAGCACAGCTGGTAGTGGTAGAAGCCTTTGGAATAGTAAGAATTTTAATTTTCATGTAATTTATTGTAATTTTATTTTCTTTGGAAAGTTGTCCAAAGTCAATGGTTTCCTCCAGCAGATACTAAATCAAATGTCTTTTCTCAAAGTTCTTATTATACTTATTGCACTGTTGTTAAAAGTTGATCTACTTGTCAGTTTCCCTTCTACCTCAAAGCTCCAGCTTTTTTTTTTAAGATTTTCTTTTTATGTGACCATTTTTAAAGCCTTTATTGAATTTGTTACAAGATTGCTTCTGCTTTATGTTTTTGGCTTTTTGGCTACAAGGCGTGGGATGTGGTTACAAGGCGTAGGGTGTTGTACCCACACCCCCTTCAGGATTGTACCCACACCCCCCTGCATTGGAAGGTGAAATTTTAACCACTCAAACACCAGGAATTCCCTCCAGATTCCTTTATTCCTTTTACCAATAGTTCCAAGCACAGTATATGGCACAAGTGTTTAGTAAATATTTCCTGAATTAAAAGTAAATTACTTTCTATGACATATGTGCAATTACCTTGCATTTTTTCTACCTAATTTTAATTTGTTGTCAATTTAGTTCACAGAAAATGCACTGTGCTTGTATTTATTAAATTAAATGTCTCCTAGGTGTAAGCATATTAAAAAGTAAGCTTAATTAAATCTCAATTTCCTGTGATCATTATATAGGTTCCTCATTGCTGTGTCTCATATTAGCTTGGTTCAGTGGTTAGATGGAAATTAACATGAATACTTAATGATCGATCACTTTTCCATTCTGACATATTACTAATGATACTTAGAGTTTAAAGTGAATTAGGGTTAATTAGAAATGTCCATAATTTGTCTACCCTTCATGTCAAGACTGGCTCGACAAGCAGAGTTTCCAAAAGCATAATAGGGCAAGAGAATGAGAAACGAGACACAAGAATTGAAAAGTGAAGACACAGTGAGAAGCAAATTCACAAGACACAGTGAGAAGCGAGAATCAGGGAACAAACACCGCTCCAAGGCGAAGGTGCTGAAATTGAATCCAAGCCAGCTTTATCACACTTTCAGCAGTGAAGAAAGAATATGCGGGGAGTTAAGCTATAACTCATGTAGTCTTCAGGGCCAAAGAACAAAGTGATCATTAACCATTGAGTAACTAAGAAACAGGAGAAGGCAATGGCACCCCACTCCAGAACTCTGGCCTGGAAAATCCCATGGATGGAGGAGCCTGGTGGGCCGTAGTCCATGGAGTCGCTAAGAGTCGGACAAGACTCAGCGACTTCACTTTCACTTTTCACTTCTGTACATTGGAGAAGGAAATGGCAACCCACTCAGTGTTCTTGCCTGGAGAATCCCAGGGACTGGGGAGCCTCGTGGGCTGCCGTCTATGGGGTCGCACAGAGTCGGACATGACTGAAGCGATTTAGCAGCAGCAGCAGCAGCAATTAAGAAACAGTAATCAATAAAAAAATCAGTAACTAAGACTAATATTCTTATCTACAGATTTTTCCACCAGATACGTAAAACATGTGACTCTGAGACACCAGTTGAGAAACAGTCCAACCCCAGGATCATATCTTGTTTTCAAAACTATGAACTGTTCCGTCTGGACTCGTTCCAAGTCTTCATGCCTTATAGCATTCAGTTTATCAATAATTATAAATTTCTTTTGCAGCCCTTGCCGGGGCCTGCTTTGCTTTTATTCTTCCTACCTCCTCCACTTCTGACTGACATTACATCCTTACACTTAAGAATACGATGAGTGCTACAGACCTGTGCAGGAATATTACTGGTCCTCAGAGGCTCAGCAATCAACATTATTAACCCATTAGTTATCTCAAACCTATCACCTAAACTTTCTGGAATTTGTATGTTGTCATCAGTGTTCCCAAAAACACTGTTCTGAAGTGTAACCTCAAGTCTGAGTGTTTTGTGATAACAGAAGATACAGTCTTTAGTGACTGTCAGTCACTTCCCCACAGGAATTTCTGGGATGAAGTGGTACAGCACTTCTTTCATTCTTGTCTCTCTCTCTCTCAACTCACCTACACCCAAGCTGCTTCCTTTGGTGCAGTTTAAAGATTGGTTTCTTTCAGATATGATTCTTTGACTCTAAGATAACTGGTAATGTGAGTGAATGCATATTATACTGAGCACATGATTAGACAAAACTTTAATAAGATGATGTAAATGTCCAGATGTAGGAATGTAACCATCAGAGGCCTTTCTTATAATCTCACACATTGTTCATTCATATAATAAAATACTGAAGTGACACTCTCTAGTTAGATTGTTCTGGTCATTTCACACTTTTAATTTTCTTTGTGAACTTTCTTCTGAATATGTCCAAGTTTAATGAGAAGCTTTCCAATCTTTCAAGCTCTGACTTTGTGTTTCTTTTCTGTTTTCCCACAACAGACAGGACAGTGTCCATGGTAAATATTCTATGATTATTATGAACACATTATTTAGGTAAAAAGTGTATATTCTAACCTCTTAGATGAATTAACCTATTTAATCATTCTAGAATTAAGATAATGTGTTACATGCAAAAAACTCCTTAAACTGAGGAGTTTATTATATTTATAATATAGTAATAATATTGTTATATTATATATAATATTATTTAATATAATATAGCTTATTATACTACATCAGCAGGCATAACCCAAGTTTAGTAACCCTGTCACAATGATTTATTTAACCAAACAATTCAGAAAAAATTATTTGCAGAAAACCAAGTTCAACAAGGACTTCTAAGATCAAAGGGGGCAAGCAGTCACTTAAAGTTGAGCAAATATATATACAAGTTTTAAAAATTAGAGAGTCTGGAAGATGCTAGTTATGCTTGGATTTTAAAATCCTTGAGAATATTGCACTGAATCAACTCAAAATGAAAATAAGCCTCTTCTTATGGCTTTTCCATGCATACTTCAGTAGCTGCAATATAATAAGGACTCAAAAAATGCTTTAGGATTAATGTTGATTGAATAAGGAGGAACATAGCTACAAACACCATCACTACTATGAGAAAAGCCTGCAAATGAAATTAAATTGTTGTGTTTAGTCTCAGAAACTGAATAGGAGATACCAAGTCTGCTGCATTTAAAAACATATCCCAGAGTGGATACTTATGATATAATTTTGTGGGCCACATTTTTATGCTTTTTATTCATGCATGAATTCAACATTTTATTATAAGCACTAAAATGATATTTAATTATAGAGTTAATTATTTTTAATAGCAAATGACTTACAAGTTGAACATTTGTTTGTACTTGATTAAACTGTTTTGGTCATTATGTATCATTTCACTCCCTGCTTTTGAATAAATATACTCATTTTCATTTGCTTTTAGTACACTACAAGAAATGTAATTAAAAACTGATGACTAACCAAGATATTGTGCATCAAGAATGTGGAAATATTTACTCTCTATGGAACGCAAATTAGTTGAGTATGCAAATTTTATAATACATAGATAAGAGTTTTCAATAAATTTCAAGCAATGTGTTTAAAGGGGCAAGCATTAATAATTTGTTGCTCATTCAAACAATTGTTTTGAAGCTCTGTTCGCCATTTCCATGTACAACAAATGAATGATTCACTCATATGAGATTGCCAGTCTTATTTAAAAAGTCAATCCATTTAGTATCTTAGATTTAATTTTTGTGAAAGTTTTTAAAAATAATTTCCTATGTACATTGTCCAGATCCATTTCACTTGAGTATTTTGTCATTTACAGAAATAACTCATCAATCTGCTAGTGCAATCTTTCTTAATGTTATTTTTCTTAGTCCTGTGAAATGTGCTATTTTGAATCTCTGAAATGTTATAAACCACCAGATTGCTAATTGCTTTGGATGCTGTGAAAAATAATTAATCCACATTATTTTTTATATTTAATTGACAGTGTAATGCATTTAACTAAAGACCTGCAATAAACTATTTCTAATTACTGAGGGTGGTGGAGTGGAAAACTGGGCTGTAAAACTTTACAAGGAAACAATGTTTTCTTCATTACATTAAAAGTCATTGTTGATATATCTTTTTCAGAGACAAAAAATAAAGTCCCCTAAATGGGAAGTTCTGGAAAACTAGAAGGAGTTGTGGAACAATTTTACTCATGATTTAGTGAGATGCTTTAATTATTATTTTAATAGATTGCACTGGTGGTGTATGTCAGATACTAAATTTACCATCCTTGCACTAAAATTTCTCTTTCTTTATTTGGTAGAACTTTATGAGGGAGCTACATTATGGTAGGCTACAGTCCATGGGGTTGCAAAGAGTAGGACACAACTGAGTGACTTCTCTTTCACTTTCACTTTTTTATTATGAGGGAGCTAATCATGTCACTGCCAGAATGAGTGATCTTTATCACTGGTCTGTATTTAATTCATTCTGTATCTACAGATACAGACATTAACCTGAAAAGCTATGCCAAATTTTAGATGTCACTGAAATATATAGATATACCAGGAACTGGGTCCATTCTTAGCTTCCAGAGCAGGGACTCCTCGTTAGAAACTGATCCTTGATGTCACAAATTGGGGTGTGAAACATTAGGCTCTGAGTAGTACTATTTGCATTGCCTTGTGGCTCTGAGGTTTTTAATTAATAGCATATCCTTCTTTTCCTCCCCATAACCCCTGGCTAAAATAAAATGTCTCCACTGGTATTTCATTCAGTTGCATATTTAATTTCAATGATGTACATATTCCAACAACAGACAACTAAAGCAAGTGACCTGTTTCAGGGAATGTAAATTGTTTTCAGGATTTCAGAAATTGAAAAGGGATAAGAGGAAGGAGAAAATGCTGGGCTGGTGTGAAGCAATAGCCTGTAATCCTCGCAGGATTCCTAATACCACTCGGACCCCAGAGGGCTCAGAGGAGTGGGCTGATACCTCGCAAGCCTCCACACTGGTGAGTGTAGCAATGGTACCTCGAATGGCTTGTGTGAATGGATGCTGAGGGAATGGCGGGGAGGGAAGGGCTTCCTAAGTTAACAGTTCTCTGCTTTGCAATGGATATTGTTTACATAGATGTTGTTTAATGGATAGTAATTATTGTAATTTTACAGAATTTAGAGTTTAATTCAGATTAAACAATTCATTTTTTTTCTGTTTCTTTTGACATTGCCCATCCATTATGTCAGTGACCTTAAAGAGATATTTAAAGTTTATATCTTGCATTCTACACTTTTTTAATGAAATCCATGGAGGAAAAGAAATAGGGTTATCCAAAATAATGAAAAAATCAGAATCATACCTTCTGTATTTTCCTATATTCTAAAAATGTCTTTAAATGGATTTAAAAGTTATAATTTTGATACACTATTGTGAATTAAGTAATTGCAAGAATTATTTGAAGACCAATAACATACTCATTCTTGTATTGTTTTCTGCTTTAAGTTTACATGTTTGGCTTCAGTTAGCTTTATTTTCCAGTGATTAGGAAAATAACTTATTAGCAAAAGAGGTTTTACAAAGTCTTTGTTAAGATTTTGCATGCAATGTATTTCATTTTGATTTAAGGAAGGATTATTCCATTCAATCTCTAAGTTTTAATTGACATGTTAGTTGTATTTTAATTACTGTTTTACCAATTTATAAGAACAGAAGTGTTTTTATTGGCCTGATTTATTAATTGATGAACATGTAATTAAACATATGTAAAAGTTATGTTTCTTTTTGCTTCTGAGTTATTTGATAATTTCTATAATTTTACATAAAAATAATAATCCTGAACAAATATTATTAAGCAAATTTAAATAGACACCAATGGAAGGAATAGGCTTTCAACTGATGAAACATAGAAGTGGGAATCCTATTTAATTTCACTCATCTTAGACAGTGGGAAAAAGGGCTGATGGTACTAAAATAAACTGCAATTTGATTGGACAGTGAAAGTTCTGGGGAATAAATTATTTGAAATCATTATCTGCAATGGTTCATCTCACTCTAATATACTCCTTTATAAATTAATGTTTTCAATAAAACTGCTTGGCATAAGTTAACACCACTCAAAATACGTGTTGCATAATATGTATATATAAAGCCAGACTTTGTAGGTATCATGCAATAGGTAAAAATTTTTCATTAAATATATTACTTCTGTGATCTCATTATAGTGGCTTTAGTGTTTAATTTTTATTTAGTAGAACCATAGATCCAAACCAGAAAACAATCTTGAGCAAAACATTTAGCCTGGATTTCTCTTATAATTTTGGGTAACTTAATATTAGCTTTATTTTGCATATATTAGCTTTATTTTGTACATATGTACTAAATTTTACATATTTTACATTTATGGCCCAGAGAAATTAAGTGACTTTCTTAGTGTCACTTAGCTAGTAAATGTCACTCCTAGGATTACTAGAATCCTTCTTTCTCAAGATAGGGCTTGCTGTATTAGGGCAATAGCCTGCAGTCACTGTAACATAACCCCAAATCTAAGAAAAATAAAATATTTCTTATGTCAGAGTGCACATGTCTAGGGCAGTTCTCCTTGGAGGTTCACTGTCAAAGGTTCACTGATTGTTCAGACTCCATCCATCTTTCTATACTGCCTTCTTAAGCACATGAGCTCTTAGGTCACTGAGGAAAGGAAAAGGCTATGTGGTTCATTATGCATGAGCTATTATGGAGAAACCTGTAATGTGTAGGCATCCTTCCACTGGCCAAAACCTAGTCCCATAGACCTGTCTGAACTGCAAAGGAGGCTGATGAGTGTCAGGAAGCCATATGGACAGGACAAGCAGATGGAGCTAGTAAGCACTTAGCACATCTCTACCACAGTCTGTCCTCTGGTCATCACATATTCATGTCACGTTTCTACTCTTTCATGAAGAAGAAGCATTGCTTTCCAAGAGAGATAACTAAAAATTCTTTTGTTCAGTGAATTCCATTCAAGTCCATTATTGTTGTTATTGTTCAGTTGCTAAGTTGTGTCCAGCTCTTTGTGACCCCATGCAGCACACAAGGCTTCCCTGTCCTTCAGTATCTCCTGGAGTTTGCTCAAGTCCATAGTCTTTGGTTATTCATCATCCTCATCTAATGATGTGATGGTGAATCACCTACAAATAAATTATCTGTACCTTGCAACCAGCTCCCAACATACATACATACCCAATATGCAGGAGAGAGGTAAGAAAAAGGAAATCATAATAAGTGCTCATGTTTGGAAAGAGAAAGAATCAGATGAACATGGGAATCAGGGGTCAATTCCTGCTAGACAGACATTATCAAGTCTCTCCGACTGAGAGGTAAGGGAGGATCCTTGAATTGGCTTTGACCCTGATCCTTAGGAGATCTCACTTGGACATCCTTCTCTCTAGCCTCTAGATATGCCCTCTGAGAAGTTCTCCCTTTGCTATTATTGTCCCTGTTCACATTTGAAGTGCCTATAGAAACATATCACAATATGTATTTTTTTTTCCCCCTGCTTGGGGAAAATTACGGGGCCAAGAGTTGTTTTAAGTCTTAAGTATTTCAAAGCTCATACTTATGGAAAAATGGTATTTTAGTACTACAGGCCTCTGATATCTGCTTGGGTTCTGATTTCTCTTTGCTTCCTGATAGTTTATGTGTCTATGAAAGTTCTTTCTTGGTTGCTTTTAATCCCCAATTATCCATGCCATTTTCTCATGATCTTATGTTGAAAAGCAGACAGGAGGACCACATCCTCAACATCTTTGTCTAGAGATACTTTGTTCAGCTGAGAGGGTACACTCAGTGTCAGCTTTAAATATCATATAAGCCTTGAGTCACTTTATTCAAATATAACTTTTCATTGGAACTTTGTTGCTCACTTCAAGGTCAGATCTACCAGTTGGGGTTTAGAAGAAGCCATACATTGGGTCCATTGCCAAAAGAAATATCAATAATCTCAGATATGCAGATGACACCACCCTTATGGCAGAAAGTGAAGAGGAACTAAAAAGCCTCTTGATGAAGGTGAAAGTGGAGAGTGAAAAAGTTGGCTTAAAGCTCAACATTCAGAAAATGAAGATCATGGCATCCGGTCCCATCACTTTATGGGAAATAGATGGGGAAACAGTGGAAACAGTGTCAGACTTTATTTTTCTGGGTTCCAAAACCACTGCAGATGTTGACTGCAGCCATGAAATTAAAAGACGCTTACTCCTTGGAAGGAAAGTTATGACCAACCTAGATAGCATATTGAAAAGCACGGACATTACTTTGCCAACAAAGGTTCATCTAGTCAAGGCTATGGTTTTTCCTGTGGTCATGTATGGATGTGAGAGTTGGACGGAGAAGAAGGCTGAGCACCGAAGAATTGATGCTTTTGAACTGTGGTGTTGGAGAAGACTCTTGACAGTCCCTTGGACTGCAAGGAGATCCAACCAGTCCATTCTGAAGGAGATCAGCCCTGGGATTTCTTTGGAAGGAATGATGCTAAAGCTGAAACTCCAGTCCTTTGGCCACCTCATGCGAAGAGTTGACTCATTGGAAAAGACTCTGATGCTGGGAGGGATTAGGGGCAAGAGGAGAAGGGGACGACAGAGGATGAGATGGCTGGATGGCATCACTGACTCAATGGACGTGAGTCTCAGTGAACTCTGGGAGTTGGTGATGGACAGGGAGGCCTGGCGTGCTGCGGTTCATGGGGTCACAAAGAGTCGGACATGACTGAGTGACTGATCTGATCTGATCTGATACATTGGGTCCAGCAAACCCTGAAACTTCTGGATTCTCTCTATTTCTGGTCAGATCTGCTTTCACACAAACCACTTAGTTCCTGAGCTCATATTTCTCCTGTAACACCTTGCTGAATGTAGCAGATAGTGGTTAACATTCATTATGAAGTTTTGTTTTTCAATATAGTTTGAGTGTTACCAGCCCAACAGGCCTAGGTTCTGACCCTTGAGATTGTGCCAAGAGTTATGCCCAAACTTCATAAAGATGAATAGCTTTCTACATTTGTAAATCAGTTCCCTGCTCCCTATTGCTTAAACATCAAACAAAAGCCACATACTTGTGATTTTCATTATGGTAGCACAGACTTTGGCTGTTGATTTCTGTATTTGGATAGTTATAAAAACTGCAGCACACTTAGCAAAAACAGAAAGCTGTGATTGTACAGAAAATATGATATAAAAATTATTTAATCTGCTATTCAGATCAGATCAGATCAGATCAGTCACTCAGTCGTGTCCGACTCTTTGTGACCCCATGAACCGCAGCAAGCCAGGCCTCCCTGTCCATCACCAACTCCCAGAGTTCACTCAGACTCAGGTCCATCGAGTCAGTAATGCCATCCAGCCATCTCATCCTCTGTCGTCCCTGTCTCCTCCTGCCCCCAATCCCTCCCAGCATCAGAGTCTTTTCCAATGAGTCAACTCTTCGCATGAGGTGGCCAAAGGACTGGAGTTTCAGCTTTAGCATCATTACTTCCAAAGAAATCCCAGGGCTGATCTCCTTCAGAATGGACTGGTTGGATCTCCTTGCAGTCCAAGGGACTGTCAAGAGTCTTCTCCAACACCACAGTTCAAAAGCATCAATTCTTCGGTGCTCAGCCTTATTCACAGTCCAACTCTCACATCCATACATGACCACAGGAAAAACCATAGCCTTGACTAGACTAACCTTTGTTGGCAAAGTAATGTCTCTGCTTTTCAATATGCTATCTAGGTTGGTCATAACTTTCCTTCCAAGGAGTAAGTGTCTTTTAATTTCATGGCTGCAGTCACCATCTACAGTGATTTTGGAGCCCAGAAAAATAAAGTTTGACACTGTTTCCACTGTTTCCCCATCTATTTCCCATGAAGTGATGGGACCGGATGGCATGATCTTCGTTTTCTGAATGTTGAGCTTTAAGCCAACTTTTTTACTCTCCACTTTCACCTTCATCAAGAGGCTTTTTAGTTTCTCTTCACTTTCTGCCATAAGGGTGGTGTCATCTGCATATCTGAGGTTATTGATATTTTCCCCAACATTCTTGATTCCAGCTTGTGTTTCTTCTAGTCCAGCATTTCTCATGATGTACTCTGCATATAAGCTAAATAAACAGGGTGACAATATACAGCCTTGACGTACTCCTTTTCCTATTTGGAACCAGTCTGTTGTTCCATGTCCAGTTCTAACTGTTGCTTCCTGACCTGCATACAAATTTCTCAAGAGGCAGATCAGGTGGTCTGGTATTCCCATCTCTTTCAGAATTTTCCACAGTTTATTGTGATCCACACAGTCAAAGGCTCTGGCATAGTCAAAAAGCAGAAATAGATGTTTTTCTGGAACTTTCTTGCTTTTTTGATGATCCAGCGGATGTTGGCAACTTGATCTCTGGTCCCTCTGCCTTTTCTAAAACCAGCTTGAACGTCAGGAAGTTCACGGTTCACATATTGCTGAAGCGTGGCTTGGAGAATTTTAAGCATTACTTTACTAGCGTGTGAGATGAGTGCAATTGTGCGGTAGTTTGAGCATTCTTTGGCATTGCCTTTCTTTGGGATTGGGATGAAAACTGACCTTTTCCAGTCTTGTGGCCACTGCTGAGTTTTCCAAATTTGCTGGCATATTGAGTGCAGCACTTTCACAGCATCATCTTTCAGGATTTGAAATAGCTCAACTGGAATTCTATCAACTCCACTAGATTTGTTGGTAGTGATGCTTTCTAAGGCCCACTTGACTTCACATTCCAGGATGTCTGGCTCTAGATCAGTGATCACACCAATGTGATTATCTGGGTCGTAAAGATCTTTTTGTCTGAGGTCAGGGGCAGCGGCCGAGAGTGCCAGATTGCGATGGCGCAGAAACGGCCGAGAGGAGATACCCCACGTCCGAGGTCGGGGGGACGGCCGAGAGGAGATACCCCACGCCCTTAAGCCTGAGGCCAGGGGCGGCGGGTGGGAAGAGCTACCCCATGCCCGGGGCCAGAGGGGGCGGCCGAGAGGAGATCTCTAGCGTCCGAGGTCAGGGGCCGCGACGAGAGGAGTTACACCGTGTCGGAGGCCAGGGGCGGCAGGCAGGAGGAGATACCCCACACCCTTAAGCCTGAGGCCAGGGGTGGCGGGTGGGAGAAGTTACCCCACGCCATGGCTGCGCAGGCACAGGAGGGCCTATAGGAGCTATCCCATGTTGAAGCTCAGGAAGGGCGTTGGTGAGGAGATACCCCTCATCCAAGGTAAGGAGCATTGGCTGCGCTTTGCTGGAGCAGCCATGAAAAGACACCCACGCCCAAGGTAAGAGAAACCCAAGTAAGACGGTAGGTGTTGCAAGAGGGCATCAGAGGGCAGACACACTGAAACCATACTCACAGAAAACTAGTCCGTCTAATAACACTAGGACCACAGCCTTGTCTAACTCAATGAAACTAAGCCATGCCCATGGGGCAACACAAGATGGGCGGGTCATGGTGGAGAGAGCTGACAGAATGTGGTCCACTGGAGAAGGGAATGGCAACCACTTCAGTATTCTTGCCTTGAGAACCCCATGAACAGTATGAAAAGGCAAAATGGTAGGATACTGAAAAAGAAACTCCCCAGGTCAGTAGGTGCCCAATGTGCTACTGGAGATCAGTGGAGAAATAACTCCAGAAAGAATGAAAGGATGGAGCTAAAGCAAAAACAATACCCAGCTGTGGATGTGACTTGTGATAGAAGCAAGGTCCGATGCTGTAAAGAGCAATATTGCATAGGAACCTGGAATGTCAGGTCCATGAATCAAGGCAAATTGGAAGTGGTCAAACAAGAGATGGCAAGAGTGAATGTCGACATTCTAGGAATCAGCGAACTGAAATGGACTGGAATGGGTGAATTTAAATCAGATGACCATTATATCTACTACTGTGGGCAGGAATCCCTCAGAAGAAATGGAGTAGCCATCATGGTCAACAAAAGAGTCTGAAATGCAGTACTTGGATGCAATCTCAAAAATGACAGAATGATCTCTGTTCATTTCCAAGGCAAACCATTCAATATCACAGTAATTCAAGTCTATGCCCCAACCAGTAAAGCTGAAGAAGCTGAAGTTGAACGGTTCTATGAAAACCTACAAGACCTTTTAGAACTAACACCCAAAAAAGATGTCCTTTTCATTATAGGGGACTGGAATGCAAAAGTAGGAAGTGAAGAAACACCTGGAGTAACAGGCAAATTGGCCTTGGACTACAGAATGAAGCAGGGCAAAGACTAATAGAGTTTTGCCAAGAAAATACACTGGTCATAGCAAACACTTGTTCCAACAATACAAGAGAAGACTCTATACATGGACATCACCAGATGGTCAACACCGAAATCAGATTGATTATATTCTTTGCAGCCAAAGCTGGAGAAGCTCTATACAGTCAGCAAAAATGAGACCAAGAGCTGACTGTGGCTCAGACCATGAACTCCTTATTGCCAAATTCAGACTTAAATTGAAGAAAGTAGGGAAAACCACTAGACCATTCAGGTATGACCTAAATCAAATCCCTTATGATTATACAGGGGAAGTGAGAAATAGATTTAAGGGCATAGATCTGATAGATAGAGTGCCTGATGAGCTATGGAATATGCTACTGGAAGACTTAAAATGTCAGAAATGTGTACAAGTTTAGTATTGCGAGAACTAGCAACCACCTGTACAAAAGAGTAACACAGACAGGAGGCTAGAGTTACTAGAATCTAAAATGTTGACTGAGACCTCTCAGAACTATACCCAACTTCAAGAAGATGTCCAGTTCTTAACTTCTCAACTGGTGTAGGAAACTTGGAGCTCAGAGGAAGGACCCTGAGGATTTAGGACCAATATTCCTGAAAGGAATGTAATCCTTATATATTTAAGTGGGAAAAAGGAGTTGGTGCAGTAAAACTAATTCAGGGAGTGTGAAAAAAAAAAAAAAAAAAAAAAAAAAACAGAACAAGACAAAAGAAAAAAACGTAGAGACTGGACCCACCTTCCATTGCTGACTCAAAGAAGCCTTGCTGGAATATGCTACAGAAAAAGAGTCTTCTCTCTCCTCCTGTCTTTTGATTTCTGTTATTTATTATTTTTTAAATTACATATTAGTTTTACTATTAATAGAGAAACACCATATGGTTCTATTACAGTTTCAGAAAAATTACTAAACCTATATCTACATTGATTTTTAACTTAAACAATTATAAATGAAAAACAGAAACAGCATTCTTTAATTTGATAAAATACATTTACTAAAACTTTAAAAATAGCTTATATAACTGTAGAGCTTTAGAAATATATAAAATTAAAGACAAGTCAATTGTGTTAGTTTTCTATAGCTGCATAACATTGTCATAAACTAATGGCTTAAACCAATAATATTGTATTAGCTCATAGTTCTATAACTCACCATATTTATTGACCTGAAGATCTTTTAGTACTAGTATTGGCAGGACCTGACCAAGAAGTAAATGTCAAAGGAGACATCTGGTTTAAAAGCTCCCAACTTCAGCATCTTGGAACAGAATATAGAAGAATGCATTTAAAGCTGGGTGGTATTAACTTAGTAATCAGTAGAGAAAATTAAGAATACAAGCTTCAACAAACTCAGAAATTTCAAAAGCTTTCACTCATTACTCAGTCTGATACAGAACATTTGATCCTCCAACAATGAATGCAGAGATCTATGCTCCTCCCCTCTCATGTCTTAAACATGTCTGGTGGTGGTTGGTTGGTGATTTAGTTGCCAAGTTGTGTCTGACTCTTGCAGCCCCATGGACTGTAGCCCTCCAGGCTTTTCTGTCCATGGGATTCTCTAGGCAAGAATACTGGAGTGGATTGCCATTTCCTTCTCCAGGGATCTTCCTGACATGTCTTAAACATGTCTCCCATCTCTACGTCTTAAACATAGGCCTTGGAGTGAGTTTATTAGATAAGGAACAGAGCATAAATAGATAATCATAGAGATACATGGTAACGTTTAGATACATCATTGTATCTTGGCAACATGGACTGGAACCAATGACATACCCAGTGTACCTGTCAGAATGATGGGAAAGAAAGCTTTCCTATATGACCCAAACAGGGAAACTAAGAGCACTGTCAGCCTCTACCACGGTTGGATTCTGCTCTGAATGGTAACACTTTTGTCCTGCATTTCAATTCGTAAAACCAGGCTTTTATTGTTATTATATAATAATACTAGTACCCTCTGTTGTCATCAGAGCATTTGAAGTTTTTCTGCACAAATCATACTCCATCTAAACATGATGAGGAGGAGGAGGAAGGGAGGAGACAGGGAAGGATGAAAAGGAGGATGAAGAGGATATAACTGATTATTACTTGCTGGGAAATTTTCTAAGCATTTCACACATCATCTCATTTGTAACATTACAAGGACTGATGAGGTAGGCATGATCATTATGCCTGTTTTGTGGACAAAAAAATTGAATTATAGACAAATTTAAAGCTTGCCCAAAGTGACTGAGCTGAAGCTAGGTTTCCATCAGTCCAAGGAGTCTAAATCCAGATGGCTGCTCTCCTGTCCCTCGGTTGGGGGAGAAAGGTCATTATTTGAATTGTATACATTTGGCTAAATACAAAAATTGTAAATGAGATAATAATACATTATAATGTGGCATAAAGACAAATATGGCCATTTCATTATAATGTCATAAGTATTTGTGTCTGATATATTATTTTCTTCCCTGCATTGGCTGATATAACTATGGTCAGTTTCACCATTGTATCCTCAATAACTAACTAATTGAAAAAAATAGCTTTTTAATTTTTTTTATCCATAAGGCAGTTCAGATCCTCTGCTTTCTAAATTCAGAAAATGCTTACTTAGCCTAAAATTTCTTAAGTTTAAAGATTATTGAAGGGTTTGAGAGATGCTTATTAAGCAACCATCTTTGTAATTGTAACCAATGGGATGAGGAAACCTCTTGTATGACAGGCAGGGAAGAAATACTTCAAATTTATTATAATACAAATTTCCATGCTAAAAACAAAACAAAAAATACCTTATTTTGACTACCTTGTTACTGTTCAGTCACAAAGTGGTGTCTGACTTTTTGCAAACCCATGCCAGGCTTCCCTGTTCTTCACTATCTCTGAGAGTTTGTTCAAATTCACATCCATTGAGTTGGTGATGCTATCTAACCATCTCATCCTCTGCCTCTCTCTTCTGCTTTTACCTTCAATCTTTCCCAGCATCAGGGTCTTACCCTTAAGCAATTCCTGAATCAAAAAGAGTTCAACATTAGATTCAAAATGAGAGAAAAGGAAACTGAAGCAATAAGAAACTAAAATAAGAAGGTGAGATACTTTATGGGAATAAAGTTTAAGAATCTATGGAATTCAAAATAGGGAGATCAAAAAATGTCATTTTGGGAAGTCATCAACGACTCCATGGAAAGTTACTTTTCTATAATTAGTGATGGCTCTTTAAAACCTAAAGAGCCTCTTGATAAAAGTGAAAGAGGAGAGTGAAAAAGTTGGCTTAAAACTTAACATTCAGAAAACTAAGCTCACAACACCCAGTCCAATCACTTCATGGCAAATAGATGGGGAAACAATGGAAACAGTGAGAAAGTTTAATTTGGGGGGACTCCAAAATCACTGCAAATGGTGACTGCAGCCATGAAATTAAAAGATGCTTGCTCCTTGGAAGAAAATCTGTGACCAACCTAGACAGCGTATTAAAAAGCAGAGACATTACTTTGCCAACAAAGGTCCATCTAGTCAAAGGTATGGTTTTTCCAGTAGTCATGTATGGATGTGAGAGTTGGACTATAAAGAAAGTTGACAGCCAAAGAATTGATGCTTTTGAACTGTGGTGTTGGAGAAGTGGAGAAGTTGGAGAAGTGGAGAAGTCCATTGTGGTGTGGACTTGGGAGTCCCTTGGATTGCAAAGAGATCAAATCTGTCAATCCTAAAGGAAATCAGTCCTGAATATGCATTGGAAGGACTGATGCTGAAGCTGAAGCTCCAATACTTTGGCTACCTGATGCGAAGAGTGGACTCGCTAGAAAAGACCCTGATGCTGGGAAAGATTGAGGTCAGGAGGAGAAGGGGACAACAGAGGATGAGATGGTTGGATGGCATCACTGACTCGATGGACATGAGTTTGAGTAAGTTCCAGGAGTTGGTAATGGACAGGGAAGCCTGGCGTGCTGCAATCCATGGGGTTGGTTGCAAAGATTTGGACACGACTGAACGACTGAACTGAACTGAACTTTAAGGCTATAAATAGTCTACAGTTAGGTAGAAAAGGGCAAAGTAACAATCTATGTGTTAGATGAAGTGATTTGCCACTTTAAAACACGTATTCATCTGCTCAGGGCACATTTTCTATCCTGTGTATATGATTTGCAATGAGGTACTTGCTTCTAGAAAAAAAAAATATATAATTTTAATAAGGTACATATTTGTAATATAATTTTCAAACAATATTTATGTCCATTGTGTCATTATAATTTGCAATCATACTGAATTATACATAGTATAATTACTCAAATACATAATGAAATGGAGATGTTATTAAGAGGTTAACAAATTACTCCAAATCATAGTGACCAAGGACTTCTAGTGTCTAGGTTATTTATATACCAAACCCATTTTAAGAAGTTGATAGTGTTGGCACATTGCAAGGGAAGATAGTGTATTATTTTTTAAAAAGTGAAATAATTCACCTTGGTGGCAAGTAAGAAAGAATTGGTGACTCAGATTTCTGTCTGATTTTAAATCCCAAGATTTTTCCAATTAGCTATAAATTCAGACACTTTCATGCCAAAACTTCTAATAATGAGGTGCAGTAAATAATGAATAATAACTTGTAATAATGAGGTGGAGTGAAGATCATGTGCTATTGAAAATAATCTCACCCAAGTCTAGTAGGATTTTGTATTCAAAATTAACATGTTTTAAATTACTTGCCTTTTATTAGTAACTTTAGCAATGATGTTGTTTGAATTGATTAGAATATATTGAATGTTTGTGCTAAGTCACTTCAGTCACGTCTGACTCTTTGTGACTGTAGCCCGCCAGGCTCCCACTCCATGGGATTCTTCAGGCAAGAATACTGGAGAGGATTGCCATTCCTCTCTCCAGAGGATCTTTCTGACTCATGGATCAAACCTGGGTCTCTTGCATTGCAGGCAGATTCTTTACCATTTGAGCTACAGGGAAGTCCAATATATACACTACTATGAGCATTGAGTAGAATTCCCTGGCTATACAGTAGGTAAGGAATTCTACCCAGTACTCTGTGGTGATAAACATAGCATTGTGTATACATATGGCTAATTCACTTTGGTGTACAGCAGAAACTAACACAACATTTGTGAAGTGACTAAACCTCAATTTAAAAAAAAAGAAAGAATTTAAAATATTGCATATAGCTTCCCCAATGCATGAGACAATGAAATGCAAATGTACCCATATTAAGAATTAATATGTCTGTATTAATAATTAAATGATAAATTAACCATTTTTCAATTACTATTTACCAGTCATCTTCCTCAACTTCTTTCTTTCCAAGTATCCCCTTAGTCTATTTTTACTTACCAGGCTGAAGAAAATCATATATCTGCCTATAGCAAATGAACTGATATTGCCCCACAAACATAACCTCTCTTAGAAACCAAAGAAAAGGTAAATAAAAAGAGAAGTTTGAGTATGTTAAATTTCTCATTAAAACTATTGACTTATTTTCCATAGGAATCACCCTTATTTATTTCCATACCTGCTTATTGTGCGATGGCCTTTATACATTTGGAAAATAAAAGTCAGGGCAGATAGAGTTTTCAGGAGTGCCTTTTTTTAACTTCATTTTCTTCCTCTTTTTGATTATTTCACATTTGATCATTTCAGTTATTGCTTTTATTCACTATTAAATGATTTCTTAGAATAATTATAAAAAAGGGAAATGGAATAAAAGACACCATGCCTTTCAAAAGCTTTGATTTTTGTAAGTAAGTAAATCATTAAAAATATATCCCAATGGTTGTTATGGAAACAGACTGAATTGAAAAATGCAAAGGGGAAGACTGGTGCTTTAAATGTCACATCATGAAGAAAGGTTACATTCACCATGCAGTTTAAAGTCATACATTAACTTTAATTGTATAGTTACTGAACAATGTCAAAACATCATTATTCACAATAGTAATGATTGATCTTAAAATGCTCCTTAGAGGAAGAAATCTTTTCCTCTACAGAATTAGTCACGAGATCATGTTCAGAGCTGTTCTTTATCAAAATATGTCATGTCTATCCATTTCGTTTAGATATAAATTAAATTGTGAGCACCTCAAAAAGACATTTAATTCTCAATAGTTGTTTAATTCTACAATTAGTACTATTTGGAACACCCTGATTTCCTAATATCCCAATTTAATTATCTGACACCCAATGATCATTATTATGTGCACCCAAATGGGCATGTGCAGAATTGGGGTGCCTTCTTTCTCTCCACACACGAGTGACCCAATGTGTTCTTTGTGTTGGTTTTTGTGGAGTGTTGTCATGTTTTATAGAAAGGGGACAGGCAGGACAAATCAGTGTCCTATTTGTCAAATCAGCTTGTTTTTGCCTCAGAACAAAAATTGTACCTGGAAATAAATGGAACATGTCAGAGTGGTCCTGAAGAATCTGAGCAATAATCTCCCTAATCAAGAGACAAATAGGATAGAGCTCACAGAACATTTATATCTCAAAACACAATTACCAATAATATGATTAGAACATTTTTAATTCCTGTTCTGTGCTGATAAATTTAGATGTCCTGGTAACCCTGAAAGCAGGTCTGCTGTTCTCAAGACACAGAGAAACTAGGTCCAGAAAGATTAGAAAAGTGCTAGAACAGGAATCCTGAGTTCTATGCTACTTCACAGAGCACATTTTCTTCATATAAACACTTGACAGTTACATCATATGATATATGATACTAACCTAGAGCAACTGCTCTACTAATTCATCACTGTGTTATTTGCACTGCCTGATGAATGAATTGTTTGGCCTCCAGGGCTGTATATTGTTGAGTTACAGTTTGGGACTCCAGAACTTTCTGCTATCATGGAATGAAGTAAGGATAAATAAATCACTAGGGAATGAGTGATTCAGAACTATGTGAATTACAGTTATCAAGCAGTTTACAATGTATCCTTATTTATTTTTTTTTCTTTTTTTTCTTATCTTTTTTTTTTTTAATTTTTTTTACTGCCAAATATCAAAGTGAATCCACCATAGGTATACATGTGTTCATTTAACCACTCTCTATTGAAAGTCAGCTGTGTGTGAAGCACTGTTCTATGCAATAAATATATAGTATTGGAAAAAAGATAGTCCTCATCTTCAGGAAATTAGTGAGCAAAACAAATAAATGAATAGGTTAAAAGTTTGATAGGATAGGGAGTCAACATAGGGTGTTAGGAGAGCCCTTAGGTGTCATTGGCCCAGCTGTAGGAGTTCAAGTTCCCCAAAGACCACAGAGAGTTGGAAATATGAAGAAGACGGTTGCAGGGAGGAGAGAGCACCCATGATAAGCCATTTATCATGTGAAAATTACACTCCTGTATTTTGTTTACTTTTAAAAATACATTTTCTACAGATAGTAAACAGAACCATCTTCAGGAATTGAGTTAGAGAAATACACTTGACCTAAAACAAGACAGTATTTTTGTTCCTGGTGAATGTTAGGCTCCTGTCAGAGAAATAAGTCAGAAATGAGAGAGATGTCAAGAAAGTAAAGTGACAATTCATTAATATTTTTATTTTAATTTTATTGGGGTATAGTTAATTTTTAATATTGTGTTAGTTTCTGGTGTACAGCAATGTGAATCAGTTTTACATACACATATATCCACTCTCTTTTAGAGTCTTTTACCATATAGGGGATTACAGAGTACTCAGTAAATTTCCCTGTGCTACCTTATATATAATAGTGTATGTATGTTGATCCCGATCTCCAAATTTCTCTCTCCTTCCTTTTATCTCCTGGTAACCATAATTTTTGTCTGTTTGTTTTGTTTTTTTATGTCCATCCCTCAACTTCTTCTGTTTTGTAAATAAGTTCATTTGTACCCTCTTTTTTTTTTTATTGATTCCAAGTATAAGTGATATCATATTTCTCTTTCTGCATCTGACTTTCTTCATTCTGTATAAAAATCTCTAGGTCTATCTATACTTTTGCAGATGGCATTATTTATTCTTTTTCATGGCGGAATACTATTCCATTGTATATATGTAGAGTATGCTCTTACAGGGAGTGTGGGGAAATGGGTAAGCAGCTGCCCTGGGTTTCTTTGGCAGGCTGGTTAGGAGGGGCATACAAATGAAGGTGCAGAATATTCACTGGGAAAAGAGTGCTTACATGTCATATTCTCTGACTTTCATCCCAGCTCCATCTTCCCAAGAGGAGAAGGGATTTTTGTCCTTTTTTAGCTTAGATCAGAAGTGACATGGCTTCGGTGCCTGAGGGGAACTTACCTGCAAGGTTAATTTTATTGTAATGAGAGCATAATGAGCAGCAGGTTACATCCAGATGTGGAGATTCCAGACTTTCTCCTCCTTTATTCGTCTGCTCCAAGACCATATCACCCCAAAATGTGTGGTTTCCTATCAGTCTGAAGGTTTCTGATTTTCTTTGTCTGCCCATGGACCCCTCCTGTTTACAAGATGTGTGGTTTCTGGCTTCCTGGCCCATATTCCCCTTTCTCTGCTCACATCTAGTTACCTACCTGCTGGAAAACTTTCTATAGGTAGCGAAATTAACTGAATATTTTGTGTACTTTGTTCAACTCTAATATCCAACATGTAGTCTTATGTATGAAGGCTGTAATAATTCAGGGGCCCCATGAAGGTGGCTTCCTTTGAGAGGACAGTGAAACTTCCTAGTGAAGAGGGGCTGTGTGTCAAAAAACATTCTTTGAGAAGGAAACAAGATGTAAGTGTACTTTCTCCCTTGGCAACGCAGAGGTGGGAAATCAATACAATAAAAGCTAGTGTTTGTTGAATACATACTGTGTACCGGGAATGGATCTGAGCACCCGACATTTTAACAATTCATTTAAACCTTCCTGCAGCAGAGGAAAGAGGTAACTTGTCCAAGTTTATTATTCTAGTAAATTTTACTCTTGAATCCATGCCTATTACACTTTCCCATGCTACAAAGAGGGCTTCTTTAGTAGCTCACCTGGCAAAGTATCTGCTGGCAATGCAGGAGACTCTGGTTCAATTCCTAGGTCAGGAAGATTCCTTGTCGAAGGGATACAGTACACACTCCAGAACTCTTGGACTTCCCTGGTGGCTTAGACCATAAAGAATCTGCCTGCAATGACCTGGGTTCCATCTCTGGGTTGGGACAAACCCCTGGAAGAGGGCATGGCAACCCACTCCAGTATCCTTGCCTGGAGAATCCCCATGAACAGAGGAGCCTGGAAGGCTACAGTGCATGGGGTCTCAAAGAGTAGGACATGAATGAGCTATTAAGCACCACACAGCTTGCGGCAAAGAATATGCTCAGGAAAAGATAAAAACATTGACTTTATTAGAAGTAAGTTTAATTCAGATTCACATTCAACTCTGAAATTTTTGCATACTTTATACACATATATAATATGTATATACTGTGAAAGTGAAAGTTGCTCAGTCATGTCCAACTCTTTGAGACCCCATGGACTATAATGTCCATGAAATTCTCCAGTCAAGAATAGTGGAGTGGCCAGCTGTTCTCTTCTCCAGGGATGTATATAATAGTATTCTCTAAGTTTATACATATTTTATATTGTATATATGTATTTTTAATTAACAGAACAGCCTTCATTTCTGTTCAGTCACTCAGTTGTGTCTGATTCTTTGCGACCACATGAACTGCAGCAAGCCAGGCTTCCACATCCATCACCAACTACTGGAGCTTACTCAAACTCATGTCCATCAAGTCAGTGATGCCATCCAACCATCTCATCCTGTCATCCCCTTCTCCTCCTGCCCTTAGTCTTTCCCAGCATCAGGGTCTTTTCAAATGAGTCAGCTCTTCGCATCAGGTGGCCAAAGTATTGGAGCTTCAGCTTCAGCATCAGTCCTTCCAATGAATATCCAGGACTGATTTCCTTTAGGATGGACTGGTTTGATCTCCTTGCAGTCCAAGGGACTCTCAAGAGTCTTCTCCAATACCACAGTTCAAAAGCATCAATTCCTTGGCACTCAGCTTTCTTTATAGTCCAACTCTCACATCCATACATGACTACTAGAAAAACCATAGCTTTGACCAGATGAAACTTTGTCAGCAAAGTAATGTCTCTGCTTTTTGCTATCTAGGTTGGTCATAGCTTTTCTTTCAAGGAGCAAGAGTCTTTTAATTTCAAGGCTTCAGTCACCATCTGCAGTAATTTTGGAGCCCAAGAAAATAAAGTCTGTCACTGTTTCCTTTTTTTCTTCATCATTTGCCATGGAATGATGGGACTGGATGCCATGATACTGGTTTTTTTAATGTTGAGTCTTAAACCAGATTTTTCACTATTCTTTATTTTTCCCATTGCACAGCCTTTGTATTTCCTATTACATAGATAGAAAAACTTAGGTTTTTGACTAGATATCTTGCCCAAGGGGATTCATCAGCATCTAAAATAGCTCAATTCATTGCATTTATATAGGAATGGTAATCTCTTCTAAGATTTTTATTTGTACCTTCTAAATGTTAAAGTGCAAATACCATGCAGTTTTAAATAGCATTTCAAATGAATTTGGAGATGAGAAATATACTTATTGGATCTGTATTTGAATTAACTGACAGTGACGATACTCATGTTCTAATTATCAATTATCTAATTATCTATCTAGATATTATAATTATCTAATTATGAATCACATTTCTGGAGAAAGGGATGAGGTTATTTAATAGATTCTCTTAAATTAAGCAAGGACTTAATTTGTTTTAACTATTTAGCATAAATGTCTATTCACCATATGGAACTAGTCCCTCAAGTTAAATGCCAAAATGACCTTTTGGTTGATGGTCTGTTAAATTATTTTTATATTACCATAATAATTGTCAACTGTAATTATTAGGTGGAATAATCTATGAGTACAACTTTGTGATCGCATATTAGGAAACCAGCATCTCAAATGAAGATATGGGAACTTACACAACTGGTTTCTATGTGAGGGATGCAGCCTACAGGAATAAAATTTAATTTAAAGACCCCGTAATTCTTTAAAGGTAAAAAATGAAATAGCTTTTGCATTGCAGTACCAATCGTCAACTTTCACGGACACATTGTCACACCAACCAAATGTTATTACACATATTGCAATGAGACTACAAACAAAAATGGATTGTCTTTTCACGGGTTGAATAATTTCTCCTATGGAAATTAGACAAAGCAGCACTATTCATTGAGTGAATCATTGCTGTTGTTGTTACTGCCTTTCACTGTGCCAGAATAAACTCAAAATGTAGTGCAGTCATATGTTTAGTGTTTCATCAAAGCCCAGAACCACATTATTCACTTATTTTCTGAAATGTTTTAGGATTTAGCTCCACTGCCACTGGCTTTTATTAATTCTTTTACAGGGACATATTTACACTCAGTGAAAGGCATTTAAGAAAACAAATTCTTAAAAATAAAAGAAAACAAATTCTTTTACCAAATCCTTGTGCAGTGTATGTGTTACTATAATGCATTTATTTGGGACACACAAGCAAATGCAGAACAGAGATTAAAAATAAGTTTGCTTCTTATAAAAATATTTAAAACTTTATTAAAAATTGATCTACCTTCCTTTTTAAAAGGAACCAACTTATGTTTTATTAGAATAAAAACATCTCTCTCAAACCATCTACTTTTCTTTAAAAACAAAAATACTTGCCTTTCTACTCAAATGTCTATTTTCCTTTCAGGGTAATGATTCACTCCCTTTCCCTCCTGATATCCTGAAGAAGGAATATATATAAAAAAAAACATAAAGGAATAAATCCAAAATAACAAAAAGGAATTTCAACAAATTTAAGAAAAGTGAAAAGCAGAATTGATCTAATTTCTGTTTCAGTTCTGGAGAAGGCATTGCACCCCACTCCAGTACTCTTGCCTGGAAAATCCCATGGGCAGAGGAGCCTCGTGGGCTGCAGTCCATGGGGTTCCAAAGAATCGGACATGACAGAGTGACTTCACTTTCACTTTTCACTTTCATGCATTGGAGACGGAAATGGCAACCCACTCCAGTGTTCTTGCCTGGAGAATCCCAGAGACAGAGGAGCCGGGTGGGCTGCTGTCTATGGGGTTGCCCAGAGTTGGACATGACTGAAGTAACTTAGCAGCAGCAGCAGCAGCAGCTGTTTCAGTTCTGAAAAGTCATATTTTTTCTTGAAATATGGTCATTTCTAAGTTTGTTAGTGTAAAATTGGTCATATTACATCTGTAGGTTCTATGATGTCATCTTTTCCTTTCTGATATTGGTCTTTGGGGCTAGTGTCTTTCTATTATGATATTTCTTGCAAGATTTGAACAATATTTTCAAATAAGGACAATATTTTCAAATAAATATTTTCAAAAAAGGACAAATTTTATACTTCATCAATTTTCTTTTTGTTTTTTACTTAATAACTCTATTGAGATATATTTCAAATACTGTCGAGTCTACCCAGTTAAGTGTAATTCAATGGTTTTTACAGAGCTATGACACCATCGTTACAATATAATTTTAGAGGATTTTTAGCACACCCAAAGAAACTTGTACCCATCAGCAGTCACTTAACAGCCTTCCCTCCAATCTCCAAGCTTAGATAACTACTCATCTAATTTGACTCTATAAATTTTTCTATTTCAGATGTCTCATATGAATGGAATTGTACACTTTGTGATCTTCTGTGAGTGATTTCTTTTACTTAGTGTAATGTTTTAGGGGATCATCCTTTTTGTAGTGTGTATAATGCTTCATTCCTTTTTATTGCAAAATATGTAATACTATTTCACTGTATGCATACACCATATTTTGTCTTCCATTCATTAGATGATTCAGGTTGTTTAATACCTCTTAGCTATTGTGAATACTGTTGTTATGAACATTCATATACTAGTATTTATATGAACATGTATTTTCATTTTCTTGGTTAGGTACAGGTAGAATCAATTGGTCATATGGTAATTCTATATTTAACAATTTGAGGAATTGCCAACATGATTTTTTTTAATTTAAATTTATTTATTTATCCCTCCATCTGCTGTCTAATTCTGCTGTCTGCTCTTCTATGATGCCGCGTCTCTAATTGTACACAGTTAGTGATAGCTAGGAGTATACAGTTGTCGCCCATCAATAAAATCACAAAGTTGGTTTAAAAAAAATTTATTTATTTTAATTGGAGGATAATTACTTTACAATATTGTACTGGTTTTGCCATACATCAATGTGAATCCACCACGGGTGTACACGTGTTCCCCATCCTGAACCCCCCTCCCACCTCCTTCCCCATACCATCCCTCTGGATCATCCCAGTGCACCAACCCCAAGCTTCCTGTATCCTGCATTGAACTTAGACTGGCAATTCATTTCTTATATGATATTATACATATTTCAACGTCATTCTCCCAAATCATCCCACCGTCTCCCCCTCCCACAGAGTCCAAAAGACTGTTCTATACATTTGTGTCTCTTTTGCTCTCTCGCATACAGGGTTATCATTACCATCTTTCTAAATTCCATATATATGCGTTAGTATACTGTATTGGTGTTTTTCTTTCTGGCTGACTTCACTCTGTATAATAGGCTCCAGTTTCATCCACCTCATTAGAACTGATCCAAATGTATTATTTTTAATGGCTGAATAATACTCCATTGTGTATATGTACCACTGCTTTCTTATCCATTCATCTGCTGATGGACATCTAGGTTGCTTCCATGTCCTGGCTATTATAAACAGTGCTGCGATGAACATTGGGGTACATGTGTCTCTTTCCCTTCTGGTTTCCTCAGTGTGTATGCCCAGCAGTGGGATTGCTGGATCATAAGGCAGTTCTATTTCCAGTTTTTAAGGAATCTCCACACTGTTCTCCATAGTGGTTGTACTAGTTTGCATTCCCACGAACAGTGTAAGAGGGTTCCCTTTTCTCCACACCCTCTCCAGCATTTATTGCTTGTAGACTTTTGGATCGCAGCAATTCTGTCTGGCATGAAATGGTACCTCATTGTGGTTTTGATTTGCATTTCTGATAATGAGTGATGTTGAGCATCTTTTCATGTGTTTATTAGCCATCTGTATCTCTTCTTTGGAGAAATGTCTATTTAGTTCTTTAGCCCATTTTTTGATTGGGTCGTTTTTTTTTTTTTTTTCTGGAACTAAACTGCAAGAGTTGCTTGTATATTTTTTATATTAGTTGTTTGTCAGTTGCTTCATTTGCTATTATTTGCTCCCATTCTGAAGGCTGTCTTTTCACCTTGCTTACAGTTTCCTTTGTTGTGCAGAAGCTTTTAAGTTTAATTAGGTCCCTTTTGTTTATTTTTGCTTTTATTTCCAGTATTCTGGGAGGTGGGTCATAGAGGATCCTGCTGTGATGTATGTCAGAGAGTGTTTTGCCTATGTTCTCCTCTAGGAGTTTTATAGTTTCTGGTCTTATGTTTAGATCTTTAGTCCATTTTGAGTTTATTTTGGTGTATGGTGTTAGCAAGGTTTCTTCTTTCACTCTTTTACAAGTGGTTGACCAGTTTTCCGAGCACCATTTGTTAAAGAGATTGTCTTTTCTCCATTGTATATTCTTACCTCCTTTGTCAAAGATGAGGTGCCCATAGGTGCATGAATTTATCTCTGGGCTTTCTATTTTGTTCTGTTGATCTATATTTCTGTCTTTGTGCCAGTACCATACTGTCTTGTTGACTGTGGCTTTGTAGTAGAGCCTGAATTCAGGCAGGTCGATTCCTCCAGTTCCATTCTTCTTTCACAAGATTGCTTTGGTTATTCGAGGTTTGTTGTATTTCCATACAAATTGTGAAATTATTTGTTCTAGCTCTGTGAAAAATACCGTCAGTTGCTTGATAGGGATTGCATTGAATCTATAGATTGCTTTGGGTAGTATACTCATTTTCACTATATTGATTCTTCTAATCCATGATCATGGTATATTTCTCCATCTATTAGTGTCCTCTTTGATTTCTTTAACCAGTGTTTTATAATTTTCTATATATAGGTCCTTAGTTTCTCTAGGTAGATATATTCCTAAGTATTTTATTCTTTTTGTTGCAATGGTGAATGGAATTGTTTCCTTAATTTCTTTTTCTATTTTCTCATTATTAGTGTATAGGGATGCAAGGGATTTCTGTGTGTTGATTTTATATCCTGCAACTTTACTATATTCATTGTTTAGCTCTAGTAATTTTGTGCTGGAGTCTTTAGGGTTTTCTATGTAGAGAATCATGTCATCTGCAAACAGTGAGAGTTTTACTTCTTCTTTTCCAATTTGGATTCCTTTTGTTTCTTTTTATGCTCTGATTTCTGTCCCAAAACTTCCAAAACTATGTTGAATAGTAATGGTGAAAGTGGGCACCCTTGTTTTGTTCCTGACTTTAGGGGAAATGCTTTCAATTTTTCACCATTGAGGATAATGTTTGCTATCGGTTTGTCATATATAGCTTTTATCATGTTGAGGTATGTTCCTTCTATTCCTGCTTTCTGGAGAGTTTTTATCATAAATGGGTGTTGGATTTTGTCAAAGGCTTTCTCTGCATCTATTGAGATAATCATATGGCTTTTATTTTTCAATTTGTTAATGTGGTGTATTGCATTGATTAATTTGTGGATATTGAAGAATGCTTCCATCCCTGGGATAAAGACCACTTGATCATGGTGTATGATCTTTTTAATGTGTTGTTGGATTCTGATTGCTAGAATTTTGTTAAGGATTTTTGCATCTATGTTCATCAGTGATATTGGCCTGTAGTTTTCTTTTTGTGTGTGTGGCATCTTTGTCAGGTTTTGGTAATAGGGTGATGGTGTCCTCATAGAATTAGTTTGGAAGTTTACATTCCTCTGCAATTTTCTGGAAGAGTTTGAGTATGATAGGTGTTAGCTCTTCTCTAAATTTTTGATAGTATTCAGCTGTGAAGCCATCTGGACCTGGGCTTTTGTTTGCTGGAAGATTTCTGATTACAGTTTCAATTTCTGTGCTTGTGATACGTCTGTTAAGATTTTCTATTTCTTCCTGGTCCAGTTTTGGAAAGTTGTACTTTTCTAAGAATTTGTCCATTTCTTCCACGTTGTCCATTTTATTGGCATATAATTGCTGATAGTGGTCTCTTATGATCCTTTGTATTTCTCTGTTGTCTGTTGTGATCTCTCCATTTTCATTTCTAATTTTATTGATTTGATTTTTCTCACTTTGTTTCTTGATGAGTCTGGCTAATGCTTTGTCAATTCTATTTATCCTTTTAAAGAACCAACTTTTGGCTTTGTTGATTTTTGCTATGGTCTCTTTTGTTTCTTTTGCATTTATTTCTGTCCTAACTTTTAAGATTTCTTTCCTTCTACTAACCTTGGGGTTCTTCATTTCTTCCTTTTCTAGTTGCTTTAGGTGTAGAGTTAGGTTATTTACTTGACTTTTTTCTTGTTTCTTGAGGTATGCCTGTATTGCTTTGAACTTTCCCCTTAGCACTGCTTTTACAGTGTCCCTCAGGTTTTGGGTTGTTGTGTTTTCATTTTCATTCGTTTCTATGCATATTTTGATTTATTTTTGGATTTCTTCTGTCATTTGTTGGTTATTCAGCAGTGTGTTGTTCAGCCTCCATATGTTGGACTTTTTAATAGTTTTTCTCCTGTAATTGAGATCTAATCTTACTGCATTGTGGTCAGAAAAGATGCTTGGAATGATTTCTATTTTTTTGAATTTATCAAGGCCAGATTTATGGCCCAGGATGTGATCTATCCTAGAGAAGGTTCCATGTGCATTTGAGAAAAAGGTGAAATTCATTGTTTTGGCATGAAATGTCCTATAGATATCAATTAGGTCTAACTGGTCTACTGTGCCATTTAAAGTTTGTGTTTCCTTGTTAATTTTCTGTTTAGTTGATCTATCCACAGGTGTGAGTGGGGTATTAAAGTCTCCCACTATTTTTGTGGTGTTGTTAATTTCCCCTTTCATACTTGTTAGCATTTGTCTTACATATTGCGGTGCTCCTATGTTGGGTTCATATATATTTATAATTGTTATATCTTCTTCTTGGATTGATCCTTTGATCATTATGTAGTGTCCTTTTTTGTCTCTTTTCACAGCCTTTGTTTTAAAGTCTATTTTATCTGATACGAGTATTGGTACTCCTGCTTTCTTTTGGTCTCTATTTGCATGGAATATCTTTTTCCAGCCCTTCACTTTCAGTCTTTATGTGTCCCCTGTTTTGAGGTGGGTCTCTTGTAGGCAAAATATATAGGGGTCTTGTTTTTGTATCTCTTCAGCCAGTCTTTGTCTTTTGTTTGGGGCATTCATCCCATTTACGTTTAAGGTAATTATTGATATGTATGATCCCATCGCCATTTACTTTATTGTTTTGGGTTCAAGTTTATATACACTTTTTGTGTTTCCTGTCTAGAGAAGATCCTTTATCATTTGTTGGAGAGCTGGTTTGGTGGTGCTGAATTCTCTAAGCTTTTGCTTGTCTGTAAAGCTTTTGATTTCTCCTTCATATTTGAATGAGATCCTTGCTGGGTACAGTAATCTGTGCTGTAGGTTATTTTCTTTCATCACTTTAAGTATGTCTTGCCATTTCCTCCTGGCCAGAAGAGTTTCTATTGAAAGATCAGCTGTTATCCTTATGGGAATCCCCTTGTGTACTATTTGATGTTTTTCCCTTGCTGCTTTTCATATTTGTTCTTTGTGTTTAATCTTTTTTAATTTGATTAATATGTGTCTTGCACTGTTTCACCTTGGGTTTATCCTGTTTGGGACTCTCTGGGTTTCTTGGACTTGAATGATTATTTCCTCCCCCATTTTATGGAAGTTTTCAACTATTATCTCCTTAAGTATTTTCTCATGGTCTTTGTTTTTGTCTTCTTCTTCTGGGACTCCTATGATTCGAATGTTGGGGCGTTTAATATTGTCCTGGAGGTCTCTGAGATTGTCCTCATTTCTTTTAATTCTTTTTTCCTCTCTGCTTCATTTATTTCTACTATTCTATCTTCTACTTCACTAATCCTATCTTCTGCCTCCGTTATTCTACTACTTGTTGCCTCCAGAGTGTTTTTTATCTCATTTATTGCATTATTCATTACATATTAACTCTTTTTTTATTTCTTCTAGGTCCTTGTTAAACCTTTCTTGCATCTTCTCAATCCTTGTATCCAGGCTATTTATCTGTGATTCCATTTTGATTTCAAGATTTTGGATCATTTTCTCTATCATTATTTGGAATTTTTTATCAGGTAGATTCCCTATCTCTTCCTCTTTTGTTTGGTTTGGTGGGCATTTATCCCGTTCCTTTACCTGCTGGGTATTCCTGTGTCTCTTCATCTTGTTTATATTGCTGAGTTTGGGGTGGCCTTTCTGTATTCTGGCAGTTTGTGGAGTTTTCTTTATTGTGGAGTTTCCTCACTGTGGGTGGGGTTATATGGGTGAGTTGTCAAGGTTTCTTGGTTAGGGAAGCCTGTGTCAGTGTTCTGGTGGGTGGAGCTGGATTTCTTCTCTCTGGAGTGCAATGAAGTGTCCAGTAATGAATTATGAGATGTCAGTGGTTTTGGAGTAACTTTGGGTAGCCTGTATATTGGAGCTCAGGGCTGTGTTCCTTTGTTGCTGGAGAATTTGTGTGGTATTTCTTGCTCTGGAACTTGTTGGCCCTTGGGTGGTGTTGGTTTCAGTACAGGTATGGAGGCTCTTGATGAGCTCCTGTTCATTAATGTTCCCTGGAGTCAGGAGTTCTCTGGTGTTCTCAGGATTTGGACTTAAGCCTCCTGCTTCTGGTTTTCAGTCTTATTTTTACAGTAGTTTCAAGACTTCTCCTTCTATACAACACCATTGATAAAACATCTAGGTCAAAGATGAAAAGTTTCTCCACAGTGAGGGACACCCAGAAAGCCTCATAGAGTTATGTGGAGAAGAGAAGAGGGAGGAGGGAGTTAGAGGTGACCCTAATGAGATGAGGTGGAATCAAAAGAGGAGAGAGCAAGCTAGCCAGTTATAACTTCCTTATGTGTGCTCCACAGTCTGGACTGCTCAGAGATTTTCATGGAATTATACAGAGAAGAGAAGAGGGAGGAAGGAGACAGAAGTGGCCAGGAGGATAAAAGGGGGGGGATCAAAAGGAGAGAGACAGATCCAGCCAGTAATCAGTTCCCTAAGTGTTTTCCACCGTCTGGAACACAGACATTCACAGAGTTGGGTAGAGAAGAGAAGGGGGATGGAGGAGACAGAGGCGACCTGGTGGAGAAAAAGGAGAGTCCAAAGGGGAAGAGAGCCGTTAATCCAGTAATCTCGCTCCCAAGTAAAAATGGGTACTGAAGATTGGGTTCTTAAAGGTACAATATTGATAACAAATACCAAAAAGCAAAGATTAAAAATCTAGAGTAGAGGTTGGATTTTCAAAAATACAATATTAAAGAAAAGAAGAAGAAGAAAAAAAAGTCACAAAAATTATAAAATATATATATATATATGAAGTTTGCTTTTAAAAAATAGGGTCTTTTTTTTTTTTTTTTTTGCAAAGTAATAGTAGGTTATAAAAATGAAAATTAAAGGAGTAACAGAGGACTTTAAAATTTTTTAAAATTAAAAAAAAATAAGGATGATGATAAAAATAGTAAAAATATATCTAGGACTTTCTCTGGTATTGTTGTGGGCAGTGTGGGGTCAGTTCATTTTCGGATAGTTCTTTGGTCTGGCTTATATGTCTCAAGATCTATAAGCCCCTTCCTATGTAGTCGGTACTAACTACAGGGTTTTAATCTATTGTACCTGTCACTTCCAAGGCGGTTCCCTCTGTTTTAGCTTCTTCTGTTTACTGGTCTCTTCAGTGTCTGATTTCCACCCTAACACGAGGGGGGCAGTGATGGACACTTTTTTTAGGTTCACTTGTTCAGTCATGCTGTGGGGAGGGAGGGATGATGCAAACAAATAACACTGGCATGTGCTCACAGTGTCTTAGCCACACTGGGCCTGCCCCTGCTCACAGCATGTGTGCCCTCCCTGCCCACACTGCTCAGGCTCTAGGTTGCTCACCTGGGAACCGTCCGAGGCCGGCCATGGGGTGCCTGCACCTTCCAGGTCTAAGCCGCTCAGGTTCAGGCACTCGGGTAGTCCTCAGAGGCGCAGACTCGGTTGGGCCTGCATTTTGTGCCCTTCCCAGGTCCGAGCAGCTCAGGTGATGAGGTGTTTGGTGAGCGCGGTTGCTGCCACTTATCACCTCCCCAGTCCCTGCTGCTTGATTTTCTGGGTGTACAATTGGCGCACCTTCTCAGGCAGATGTTGACCATCCAGAATCTCAAGAAGTCTTAATTAGCAAAGAAGACTGCTTGCAGTTTGGTAGATAATGTCTCCCTGGGGCTGCTATTGCCCCCTGCTATAGCTCTGCTATAGCCAGAGCTATTGCTCTGGCTGCCTGTCAGCAGAGAGGGATGGTCTGCAGCCGGCTATCTCTGTTCAGTCCTTTGTTCTGTGTGCGGGCCTGGCAGTGTCTTAGGTTGGGGCTTTTCACGTGGTAGCTATCCCACAGTCTGGTTTGCTAGCCCAAGTTAGTTCACTCAGATTGCCCTCGGGGCATTCAGGCTTAGTCCTTACTCTAAGCAATGCAGCCCACACCTCCCTGCCCAGCCCCCAGCTTGCTAGTGGCGGGTGCAGGCGTCTGTGCTGCTTCTCTGCTGCGGTAGTTACCGTTGGGCATGTAATCTGTGGGGGTTTATTATTTATTTATTTTTCCTCCCTGTTATGTTACCCTAGGTGCTTCCAAGGCTCGCCACAGACTCGGCAGTGAGAGTGTTTCCTGGTGTTCGGAAACTTCTCTCTTTTTAAGACTCCCTTCCTGGGATGGAGCTCCATCCCTACCTCTTTTGTCTCTTTTTTTGTCTTTTATATTTTTTCCTACCTCCTTTTGAAGACAATGGGCTGCTTTTCTGAGTGCCTGGTGTCCTCTGCCAGCATTCAGAAGTTGTTTTGTGGAATTCACTCAGCGTTTAAATGTTCTTTTGATGAGTCTGTGGGGGAGAAAGTGGTCTCCCCATTCTATTCCTCCACCATCTTAGGACCGCCTCCATAGGTTTCATCACCAACATGATTTTCATCAGGGCTACACCATTTTAAATTCCCATTAGGAATATAGCAGGGTTTCAGTTTCTTGACATTCTCTCCAACACTTGTTGTCTGTCTCTCATTGTAGCCATTCTAGTGGATGTGATGTCATTATGATTTTGCCTTTTTATTTGCCTAATGACTTGTGATGGTGAGCATCTTTTCATATGTTTATTAGCCACCCATGCATCTTCCTTGGAGAAATATATTCAATTATCTTTTTAATACTGAGTTGTCAGTGTTACTTAGATGGTCTAGACATGAATTCCCTGTAAGGAATATTATTTTATAATAAAATATCTGAGAATATTCTCTCCCAGCTTTTGGATTGTCCTTTAATTTTCTTCATGGTGTCCTTTGAAATCTATCAATTTTCTGCATTGTTGCTTTTGCTGTTAGTGTTGTATTTGAGAAATTACTGCCTAGCCAAAGATTGCAAAGACTCACTTCTGTGTTTTCTCCTCAAAGTTTTAGTTTTATCTCTTGCATTTAGTTCTGTGAGCCACTTGAGTTAATCTTTGTGCATAATGTGAACTAGGGCTTCATATTTATTCTTCTAAATGTGGGTATTCATGCATCTACTTATTTTAGCGACATCTGTTGCTAACTAGAATGACTATTAATTCCCTATGCAGTTGCATTGGCCTTTACATATTTAATTTAATTATTTTGTTAATTGTTTGTTTAATTCAATTATTTTGAACTTGATTTTCTGTTTTCTTTCTTCTATTTAGTTTGGGTTCAACTTGTCTAATTTCTTGAGACAGATTTCTAATTTCTTGAGACATTGTACAGGAGACAGGAATCAAGACCATCCCCAAGAAAAAGAAATGAAAAAGGCAAAATGTCTGTCTGAGGAGGCCTTACAAATGTCTGTGAATAGAAGAGAAGCAAAAAGCAAAGGAGAAAAGGAATGATTACCCATTTGAATGCAGAGTTCCAAAAAATAGCAAGAAGAGATAAGAAAGCCTTCCTCAGCGATCAATGCAAAGAAATAGAGGAAAACAATAGAAAGGGAAACACCAAAGATCTCTTCAAGAAAATTAGAGATACCAAGGGAACATTTCATGCAAACATAGGCTCAATAAAGGACAGAAATGGTAGAGACATAACAGAAGCAGAAGATATTAAGAGGTGGCAAGAATACACAGAAGAACTGTCCAAAAAAGATATTCACAACCCAGATAATCACGATGGTGTGATCACTCACCTAGAACCAGAAATCCTGGAATGTCAAGTCAAGTGGTTCTTAGGAAGCATCACTATGAACAAAGCTAGTGGAGGTGATGGCATTCCATTTGAGCTATTTCAAATCCTGAAAGACGATGCTGTGAAAATGTTGCACTCAATATGCCAGCAAATTTGGAAAACTCAGCACTGGCCACAGGACCAGAAAAGGTCAGTTTTCATTCCAGTCCCAAAGAAAGGCAATGCTAAACAATGCTCAAACTACCGCACAATTGCACACGTCTCACACGCTAGTAAAGTAATGCTCAAAATTCTCCAAGCCAGGCTTCAGCAATATGTGAAGTGTGAACTTCCAGATGTTCAAGCTGGTTTTAGAAAAGGCAGAGGAACCAGAGATCAAATTGCCAACATCCACTGGATCATCAAAAAAGCAAGAGAGTTCCAGAAAAACATCTATTTCTGCTTTTTGACTATGCCAGAGCCTTTGACCGTGTGGATCACAATAAAGTGTGGAAAATTCTGAAAGAGATGGCCATATCAGACCACCTGACCTGCCTCTTGAGAAACCTATATGCAGGTCAGCAAGCAACAGTTAGAACTGGACATGGAACAACAGACTGGTTCCAAATAGGAAAAGGTGTACTGTCAAGGCTGTATATTGTCACCCTGCTTATTTAACTTATATGCAGAGTACATCATGAGAAACTCTGGGCTGGAGGAAGCACAAGCTGGAATCAAGATTGCCAAGAGAAATATCAATAACCTCAGATATGCAGATGACACCACCCTTATGACAGAAAGTGAAGAGGAACTAAAAAGCCTCTTGATGCAAGTGAAAGAGGAGAGTGAAAAAGTTGGCTTAAAGCTCAGCATTCAGAAGACGAAGATCATGGTATCTGGTCCCATCACTTCATGGGAAGTAGATGGGGAAAAAGTGGAACCAGTGTCAGACTATTTTTGGGGGGCTCCAAAATCACTGCAGATGGTGATCGCAGCCATGAAAGACGCTTACTCCCTGGAAGAAAAGTATGGCCAAACTAGACAGCATATTCAAAAACAGAGACATTAATTTGCCAACAAACGTCCATCTAGTCAAGGCTATGGTTTTTCCAGTGGTCATGTATGAATGTGAGAGTTGGACTATAAAGAAAGTTGAGTGCCGAAGAATTGATTCTTTTGAGCTGTGGTGTTGGAGAAGACTCTTGAGAGTCCCTTGGACTGCAAGAAGATCCAAGCATCCATCCTAAAGGAGATCAGTCTTGGGTGTTCATTGGAAGTACGGATGTTGAAGCTGAAACTCCAATACTTTGGCCACCTGATGCGAAGAACTGACTCGTTTGAAAAGATCCTGATGCTGGGAAAGATTGAGGGCAGGAGGAGAAGGGGATGACAGGATGAGATGGTTGGATGGCATCACTGACTCGATAGACATGGGTTTGAGTGAACTCTGGGAGTTGGTGATGGACAGGGAGGCCTGGCCTGTTGTGGTTCATGGGGTCGCACAGAGTCGGGCAAGACTGAGCGACTGAACTGAACTGATCTGAACTGAGACAGATACTTAGATTACTGGATATCAACTTTCTTCTTTTATAATATAGATATTTTAAGGCTGTACATTTCTAAGTGCATCTTTTCTTATTATCACTTATGTGACAGAGGAAATATATATTTATCTCAATTATCATTTGATTAAAAATGGGTTCATACATTCAGTGAGGTTTTTTTAACTTATAGGGTATTTTTGGATGGATTTATCTTAATTGCTTTTGTTAGTTTTTTTTCATATAATTTTTAAAGGTTATACTCCATTTACAGTTATTACAAAATATTAGGTATGTTCTCTGAATTTAACAATACATCCTTATAGCCTTACACCCAATAATTTGTACCTCCCAACCCACCACTCCTATATTGTCCCTCCCCTCCCTCACTGTTAACCACTAATTTGTTCTCTATATTAGTGAGTTTGTTGTTGTTGTTGTCTTTTTTTATATTCAACATGTAATAACATACAATATTTGCCTTCCTCTGTATGACTTTTTCACTTAACATTATTCTCATCCATGTTACTGCAAACAACAAAATTTTATTCTTTTATATGGCTGTGTCTAATATCCCATTGGACTTCCCAGGTGCCACTAGTGGTAGAGAACCTGCCTGCCAATGCAGGAGACATAAGAGACATGGGTTCCATCTCTGAGTCAGGAAGATCCCCTGAAATTGGGCATGGTGACCCACTCCAGTACTTTTGCCTGGAGAATACAACAGAGCAGCCTGGTGGCCTACAGTCCATAGGGTCTCAAAGAGATGGACACTACTGAAGTGACATAGCATATACATAGTGTTCCATTATATACATATTCCATATCATCTTTATCCATTTATCTGTTGATGGAGACTTAGGTTTCATTGGCAATTGAAAATTGCTACTATGAACATTAGAGTATATATATATTTTTTTTTAATCAGTGTTTTTATTTTTTTCAGCTATATTCCTACTAGTAGATTTGCTGGGTAATACAATAGTTCCATCTTTAGTTTTTTGAGAAACCTCCATATTGTTTTCCAAAATAGCTTCACCAATTTACATTCCCAACAACAGTGTAAGAGGGTTTTTGTTTTCTCATAGCCGCAGCAACATTTGCTGTTTATTTGGTGATAGCCATTCTGATATGTGTGAGTGATATCCCGTGGTTTTGTTGCAATTCCCTGATGATTAACAATGTTGAACATCTTTTTATTTATCTGTTGGTCATCTGCTCTTCCTCTTTGGAAAAGAACATATCTATTCAGTTCTTCTGCTCATTTTTTCAAATGCTATGACTGATAAAGGATTAATATCCAACATTTATAAATAGCTCACATAACTCAACATAAAATATAAACTTACTTTAAAATAAGTAGAATAACTCAGGATAATAGAAGTGCCCTTCTTAGTTTTAAAATATTGAGGGATTTTTTTTTTTCTTTCTATCTTTTTTTTGGGGGGAGGGGGCACATGGCTTGAAGAATCTTAATTGCCCAAGCAAGGAATTTTATCACGATAGAATTTCTTCTTTAAGATAGTAATCGTTTTGTTTTTCTTTTGATATCTGTTCCACTATATCAACTTTCCTTATGTTAGTATTTGTATAATATATCTTTTTGCATTTGTAATACTTTTCATTTTTTCCTACTACTATGTGTAAATTGTGTCTCTTATATACAGCTTTCAAGGTTGTTTATTTCTATCCACATGGAAATACTTGCTTTTTAATTGAACTTAATCTGATGACTTAATTTTGGTGTTTAAATCTGCTTATTATTTCTGTGTGTGTGCCAAGTATTTCTTTGTTCCTGTTACTTAAATGTGAATTTATAGCTCTGCTGCTTCCTGTTTGTGTAATCATGGGCAAATTAAGGCTCAGAATGTTTAAATGATTGGATCAAGTCTCATAGCACTAGTGTGGACAGTTCAGTTCTGCCAGCTCCTTATACTACCTCTAATTGTGATTAGAGATAGTATGTGATAATGTGATTTTTTCAGTTTTGAATTTGCCATTAACTAGCTGTGTGTCTTTAAGTTAGACACTCAACTTCCCTGTGGTTCTAAGCATACGGTGTTTTCAGTGTCCTCCTCATTAAAAATATATGTATATATTCTTATCTCTACAAAACAATTCTATGGTATATTTAGAGCAATTATTAAAATTCACAGTAGGATCTGTTCAGTTCAGTCGCTCAGTCATGTCCAACTCTCTGTGATGCCATGAATCGCAGCACGCCAGGCCTCCCTGTCCATCACCAACTCCCAGAGTTCACTCAGACTCATGTCCATTGAGTCAGTGATGCCATCCAGCCATCTCATCCTCTGTTGTCCCCTTCTCCTCCTGCCCCCAATCCCTCCCAGCATCAGAGTCTCTTCCAATGAGTCAACTTTTCGCACGAGGTGGCCAAAGGACTGGAGTTTCAGCTTTAGCATCATTCCTTCCAAAGAAATCCCAGGGCTGATCTCCTTCAGAATGGACTGGTTGGATCTCCTTGCAGTCCAAGGGACTCTCAAGAGTCTTCTCCAACACCACAGTTCAAAAGCATAAATTCTTCGGTGCTCAGCCTTCTTCACAGTCCAACTCTCACATCCATACATGACCACAGGAAAAACCATAGCCTTGACTAGACTAACCTTTGTTGGCAAAGTAATGTCTCTGCTTTTCAACATGCTATCTAGGTTGATCAAAACTTTTCTTCCAAGGAGTAAGAGTCTTTTAATTTCATGGCTGCAGTCACCATCTGCAGTGATTTTGGAGCCCAGAAAAATAAACAGTCTGACACTGTTTCCACTGTTTCCCCATCTATTTCCCATGAAGTGATGGGACCAGATGCCATGGTCTTCGTTTTCTGAATGTTGAGCTTTAAGCCAACTTTTTCACTCTCCTCTTTCACCTTCATCAAGAGGCTTTTGAGTTCCTCTTGACTTTCTGTCATAAGGGTGGTGTCATCTGCATATCTGAGGTTATTGATATTTCTCCCGGCAATCTTGATTCCAGCTTGTGCTTCCTCCAGCCCAGCGTTTCTCATGATGTACTCTGCATATAAGTTAAATAAGCAGGGTGACAATATACAGACTTGACTTACTCCTTTTCTTATTTGGAACCAGTCTGTTGTTCCATGTCCAGTTCTAACTGTTGCTTCCTGACCTGCATACAAATTTCTCAAGAGGCAGGTCAGGTGGTCTGGTATTTCCATCTGTTTCAGAATTTTCCACAGTTTATTGTGATCCACACAGTCAAAGGCTCTGGCATAGTCATAAAGCAGAAATAGATGTTTTTCTGGAACTCTCTTGCTTTTTCGATGATCCAGCAGATGTTGGCAATTTGGTCTCTGTTTCCTCTGCCTTTTCTAAAATTACAGTAGGATGGTTTGCTTCAATTTGCTCACCTAAAATTCAACCTCCTTAATTTGTTTTCCAGTTACTCTGAGTTTTCCAGGAGGCTGAGTCCCTTGAACTCAGGAAAAATTCTCTCATATTCTCTAGTCACAGCTGTCCAGTCAGCAGCCACTGAGATTTTTGCTGCTGATGGTCTCTTGGTATCACTGTTTTGGGAAGGACACTTTCAACTGCTAATGATTCCTCTTTCTACTTCTCTGTGAGCTTTGACCACTCCTCATTCCTTGTCTTTATCTATCTTATTCAAAAGGGGACACTTTATGCTTCATAACAGAGGGGACCAGGGGGTATCTTTTAATAAACTCTAAATAATAAGTGTGCATAAGAAAATATTACAACTATCATGTAGGTATGAATCTGAAGATAGGTCCCTACAAAGCCAGCTCCTCTCAGTTACATGGAAACTTGTCCCTGCAAACATTCTAGAGAACTTCATGCTAATTACTAGCACTAGAAAAAGAAATAAATAAAATTTCGTCCAATCTGGCCCAAGACTGCCACTTGTTGTCCATCACCAACCTTTTCCAAGGGGAACTGTGCCAAGCCAAGTCTATTTTAATTTTTGTTCCAAGAGACTTGTGTTATGTTATTTCCCCCATCTTACAGATGGGAAAGCTGAGATAAAGACATTTGAAGCAAATTTTGCATTAACACTAACCAAGAATCCTTCTATAAGTATATTAAATGAAGTAATGCCTTTGTAGAATAAATGTGAAATCTTCAATTTTAAGATATTTAGCAAAAATCCATAGATGAGTTGCACCCGTCATTTACCTGCCAGTCTAAAAGACTTCTTACTCTGGGATTTTAAGAAATTTGAATGTGGGCTTACTTGTCCTATACATTGATTGCAAATTATAGTAAGACTACTATCCCAGTTATTATGACAGATTTTATTTACTACAAATGTGATAATATAAATATGTACGTGCATTTACAATGATAACATGTTTGTTACTATCTAGAAATCTGCCCTGACCTGAGTAGACGCCTATGAGGACAAAGAATAAATATAGAGACTGACTTAAGACCTAATAATAACAAAGTTTTATTTTCCCTTAACATAAATTGAGTGAGCATAATATATCATGTATGTCCTATTTTAATTACATATATATTTCACTAAAATTGTTTGGAAGTACAGAAAACAGTCTGTGGAATTTCTTTAAGGTTATGTAACAGGTTTTATCGTACCTGCTACTTATTCCCTTAAAGCCACAACTTTAATGTACCAAAACAGGCTTTTTTTTTTTTTCCTTTTGGCATGTTTTTTATTTCTGTGTAAAATGTGAAATTAACCCAGGTGCTGATTTATGAATACAATTTTTTATTTTGTTTTGTTCTTGATAACAAATTGTCTCTTTCTCTTCGAAAACAAAAGGGTGAAGTACAGAAACATGGTGCAATTGTTTGTTTATTTTAATGTAATAAAACAACACATAAAAGGCTTATATTCATTGCCTTTACTTATCAGAATGGCTGAAAATGAGGCCAGGTTCCTGAGTGTGCCTGATGTTTATGTGTGGACTTGGACTTGACAATGAAATTGTGGTTCACTGTGTGTTTCTAATGGCTTCTGGAAAGCTTTGATTAATGTTACACCAGGCTGTGCACAATAAACTGAAGTGCATTATTCCATGATAATTGTTCCCATTTCCATGGAAATCTCTGACTCATGTACATTTTACTTGATTGTGCCCCAACCCATAATTTTTTTTCATACAAAAGTTGTCCAGCCCTCCTGTTCTAAGGTTTAAAAACAATAACATTTTGGATCAAACTTTAAACTGAGCTAGAAGAAGGAAATCCAAATGAATTAAAATAACATTCAAATGAAACAACATTCATGTCTCTATCACATTAGCTACTTTTCTACACATATCAATTTCACATGTGAGGGAGGAGAGGTATTCTCACCTCTGTTATACAGACAAGAGAGGATTTAGTTAGGGTGTCATCAGGAACAAGACCATCCCTGGAGTCATCTAACCCTGACTTCTTACTGTGCTGAGTCCTTCCTTGTTCTTTATTCCTATGAAAGCCATGCTTGTTCTATGCCTTTATAAAAGGCACCACATTTTATCCATTTGTCCAAATTAGAAAGTGCATCCTTCCCTGTTGTGAACCCCGATCCCTCACAAATTATTTTTTCAAATCTACCTGATAAATCATTTCATTCCATTTCTGTTCATAGCACCATCATATCTGGGCACTGTAATAGTTCGATATTCCCTTAAGTTGTCTTTCTGCTTCTGGATGTTATTGTTTCTAATCTGTTTTGAATTTTGCTTGAAAATTGTCTTTTCAAAACATGAATAGAATCCAGTGTTCTGAAACTGTCAATGACTTAGCTTTGCCTGTATCGCAAATGCCAAGCTTGTTAGTGTGTGTAAATAGGCCCTTCAAATTCAAACTCTGTATTTACTACCATGAATCCCTTTAGCAGTTCAAGCTTTGCCACATTAATGTGTTGCCAAATGCTCTGCAAAAAAAGGCCACAAAAATGCTGGCTGAAGGAAACTATACCTGAACAAAAGAAAGTACAAAAGGGAAAGAAGATGAATTTGGGGGCTGACAAATTGCTTTGGACCATTGCCTGCTACATTTCTGCATGGATTAGCTTTCTTACTTCCCTTTTCCCTGAAACTTCTGTTTCAGCCACTAGCTTTTTCTTTCCCTTCAATTTTGTTTGGATTTGAATTTAGTAAATTGACTTTGGACCATAGATATGGTTCTAACCTGACAATTCATTTAGGTGTTACGCCTGGAAAATTCCCTTGGTTCTGAGAATAGAAAATTCAGTAGAGAGCATCTGGCCCTCACTCCCTTTATCAGTCACTGTTCAGTACAGGAAACAGAAACTACTCTAAGAAGACAGTTAAAATATGAATTAAGTTGTTGGAGGAGCTGAAGAATATCTCATCTGAGCTTCTTGGAAATAATCCCATGACAACATTCTTGGTTTCATAGGGAGAGATCACTAGTTGTCCTGAACCAGGCTGGAGACAGAGCCCCATCTGCACTATCGAAGCTGACTCTCAGCATCTATAAAACTCTTGGTGGATTCTTCACTGCTGCTGCTAGGGCAGCTGAACATTTCCACACCCAGTATTGCAAGCAGCCTCTGCCACACAAGCACCATCAGGACCTCATTTCAACTTTTCCAGATCTTAGGAGTATGTGAAACTGATGGACTTAATTTACATTGAAACCCCTAGCTGCAAGGGAATCTGGGAAAAGCTGATTTTTGCTTTCCAAATCTAGAAGAAAAGGGGCTTGGAGGTTGATCAAGTCAGTCCAGGGTTCTCAGTATTCTTCCAGCTCTTGCTCCTATTCTGTTTCTCTGTTAATCCTGATATTCATTTCTTCTCCTCATTTTGCTTTCTTATTTTCTGGTATAGAGTTAGTCCAACTTGACTCATCAATATAGTACTGTACTGACTACATACATGCATTTAAAAACAAGCAGAGGGAATCAGTTACACTTATACATATGTCCATTCTTTTTTAGATTATTTTCCCATATGGGTTATTACACCATGTTGAACAGAGTTCCCTGTGCTATATAGTAGGTTCTTATTTAACTAGTTTGATTTTAATTTTGTTGTTTTTATATTTTATTGGAGTATAATTGTCTTACAATGATGTGTTAGTTTCTGGTGTACAATAAATTGAATCAGATATATATATATATATATATATATATATATATATATCTCCTCCCTCTTGAACCTCTCTCCCTCACCCCCCATCCCACTCCTCTGGATCATCACAGAACATGGAGTTGAACTTCCTGTGCTATACAGTAGGTTCCCACTAGCTCTCTGTTTTATCCATGGTAGTGTATATGTGTCAATTCTATTCTCCCTATTTGTCCTACCCTCTGCTACCCTTCTCCCACTGTGTCCACATGTCCATTCTTTACTTATGCATCTCCATTCCTGTCCCACAAATAGGTTCATTTGTACTACACTTCTAGTATGAAACTAACATAACATTGTAAAACAACTATACTCCAATGCTTGCATGCTAAGTCATTTTAGTCATGTCTGACTCTTTGCAAACCTGTGAACTGTAGCCCCACAGACTCCTCTATCTATGGGATTCTCCAGGCAAGAATACTGGAGTGAGTTGTCATGCCATCCTCGAGGGGATCTTTCTGACCCAGGGGTCAAACCTGCATCTCTTAAGTCTCCTGCATTGGCAGACAGGTTCTTTACCACTAGTGCCAACTGGGATGCCCATACTCCAATAAAAATTATGTTTTTACAAAAACAAAAAATAAAAGAAGAAATATTTGTGGGTAGTATGTGAAAACTTGAGTTTATCAGTTTGATAAACTGATAGTTTTATCTAGTTTGCATTTATCTTCCAAACAGTAAAGAAGATAAGAAACTGAATTTGACTATAAAATTAATCCAATTCCTAGAATTTGCAAACACTTTGAATTAAACTTCTGGAGGCTTGAATTAAATTGTTCACAATTTGAACTTATTCACAACATCCTGACATTTCAACATTGCTCCAGACTCCATGCACAATGTTTTATAAACTGAGCCAAAAACGGGATACATATGATCTCTCTACTATTTGAAAAACTAGTCTCAGAAAATTAGGAAGTCAGGCAAGGCCAAGTTATTAACCTGTCTCCTGGAAAAGGTAAAAGGGTTATCTCCTGTGCAACCAGGCCTCCAGTTCAATTCTTTATCGAATTAATTTACACACAAGCATAGCTGCTCACATTTCCCCTTGGTACAGATCTGTAGGGAAAAATTTAAATTCATAAAGTATGCTTGCACTTACAAAAGTAATGCTGGCAGAAGTAGTGTTTACAAATGTCAGCATGGGTGTTCATTGCTGGTGTATAAGTCCTGACCAGAAGAGCATTCTCCTCTGGGCCTGTTGCACTTCCTAGAAATCCAGGGAAGGCCACTGAACAGTATGGCAAGACCTGTAAGATTTGGCAGTTTCTGCATATTAAAGTGAGTCACTTGAATTACCACATGTGAAAATGTGTGCATATAAAGAGTCACAAATATGCTAGTGATAAATGGTGCCTAGACTAGGTTTTAGAAAATGAGATTCAAGCACTTGAGTTATGGTTTTATATTAACTAATGTGGGTATTCTAGTCTTTCTCTGAGAAAGAATGGAAAAGCTGCAGAGTAAAGAGGGAAAAGTTCTTAGCTCATTCTAACTTGTCACAGTATGGTGGCATTTCACAAACTGGACTTTTTCCAGTAAAAGGAGTTATTAGAATATCCACAGCAAATAGGCCTTCAGTGAGAAAGCAAGCATCCAATGATCAGAAATCAGGCTGAGAAAAGGGATCTTTCTTTGGAGTGGCCTTTTTTCTTTCTCTTTTGGGTGTGAAAGAGTTCTGGCAGTGGGCTGCAGCACCCCCAGAAAGACGGTTCATTCAGCTGCTCAACTTGGCTACCTGGGGTTCCCTGCCCCAACTACTGCTCCTTGTGCACCTCTCCTGGGCATGTGTGTTTCAGTGCAGTTCAGTCACTCAGTCGTGTTCAACTCTGGGTGACCCCATGAACTGCAGCACACCAGGCCTCCCTGTGAATCACCAACTACTGGAACTTGCTCAAACTCATGTCCATCGAGTCAGTGATGCCATCCAGCTATCTCATCCTCTGTTGTCCCCTTCAACTCCTGCCTTAATTCTTACCCTAATCAGGGTCTTTTCCAATGAGTCAATTATCTGCATCAGGTGGCCAGAGTATTGGAGCTTCAGCATCAGTCCTTCCAATGAATATTCAGGACTGATTTCCTTTAGGATTGACTGGTTTGATCTCCTTGCAGTCCAAGCCCTCTCAAAAATCTTCTCCAACACCACAGTTCAAAAGCATCAATTCTCTGGTGCTCAGCTTTCTTTATAGTCCAACTCTCACATCCATACATGACTACTGGAAAAACCATAATTTTGACCTTGACCTTTGTCAGCAAAGTAATGTCTCTGCTTTTTAATATGCTGTCTAGTTTGGTCATAAACTAGTCTTCCAAGGAGCAAGTGTCTTTTAATTGCAAGGCTGCAGTGATTTTGGAGCCCAAGAAAATAAAGTCTGTCACTGTTTCTATTGTTTCCCCATCTATTTTCCTTGAAGTGATGGGACCAGATGTTGTGTTCTTAGTTTTTTGAATGATGAATTTTAAGCCAACTTTTTCACTCTCCTCTATCACTTTCATCAAGAGGCTCTTTAGTTCCTCTTCACTTTCTGCAATAAAGGGAATGTCATCTGCATATGTGAGATTATTGATATTTTTATTGGCAATCTTGATTACAGCTTGTGCTTCATCCAGACCAGCATTTTGCATGATTTAATTTGCATATAAATTAAATAAGCAGGGTGACAACATACAGCCTTGACATACTCCTTTCCTGATATGAAACCAGTCTTATGTTTCCTGTCCAGTTCTAACTCTTGCATCTTGACCTGCATATGGATTTCTCAGGAGGGAGGTCAGGTGGTCTGGTATTCCCATCACTTTAAGAATTTTCCACACTTTGTTGTGATCCACACAGTCAAAGGCTTTGGCATAGTCAATAAAGCAGAAGTAGATGTCTTTCTGGAGCTCTTTTGCTTTTTTGACGATCCAGTGATGTTGGCAATTTGATCTCTGCTTTTTCTAAATCCAGCTTGAACGTCTGGAAGTTCATGCTTCACATATTGTTGAAGCCTAACTTGGAGAATTTGAGCATTCCTTTGCTAGAGTGTGAAATGAATGCAATTGTGAAGTAGTTTCAATATTCTTTGGCATTGCCTTTCTTTGAAATTGGGGGGAAAAAAAATGACCTTCTCCTGTTCTGTGGCCACTGCTGAGTTTTTCAAATTTGCTGTCATATTGAATGCAGCACTTTCATAGCATCATCTTTTAAGATTTGAAATAGTTCAACTGGAATTCCATCACCTCCACTGGCTTTGTTCATAGTGATGCTTCCTAACAACCACTTGACTTCACATTCCAGGATGTCTGATTCTAGGCGACTGTTCACACCACCATGGCTATCTGGGTCATGAAGATCTTTTCTATATAGTTCTTTTGTGTATTCTTGCCACCTCTTGTTAATATCTTCTGCTCCTGTTAGGTTGATACCTAATAGGAAGGTACGTCCTTTATTGTGCCCATCTTTGCATGAAATGTTTCCTTGGTATCGCTAATTTTCTTGAGATGTCTAGTCTTTCCCATTCTACTGTTTCCCTCTATTTCTTTGTGCTGACAATTGAGGAAGGCTTTCTTATCTCTCCTTGCTATTCTTTGGAACTCTGTACTCAAATGGGTGTGTGTATATATATATATATATATATATATATATATATATATATAAAATTTTTTTTTTGTCCTTTGCCTTTAACTTCTCTTCCTTCTCAGCTACTTTTAAGTCCTCCTCAGACAACCATTTTGCCTTTTTACATTTCTTTTTCTTGGGGATGGTCTTGATCACTGCCTCCTGTACAGTGGCATGAACCTCCATCCATAGTTCTTCAGGCACTCCATCTATCAGATCTAGTCCCTTGAATATATTTGTCACTTCCACTGTATAATCATAAGGGATTTGATTTAGGTCATACCTGAATAGTCTAGTGGTTTTCCCTCCTTCGATTCAAGTCTGAATTTGTCAATAAGGAGTTCATGATGTGAGCCACAGTCATCTCCCGGTCTTGTTTTTGCTGAATGTATAGAGCTTGTCCATCTCTGGCTACAAAGAATATAATCAATCCGATTTTGGTATTGACCATCTGGTGATGTCCACGTGTAGAGTTTTCTCCTGTGTTTTTGGAAGAGGGTGTTTGCTTGACCATTGCGTTTTCTCGGCAAAACTCTGTTGCCTTTGCTCTGCTTCATTCTGTACTCCAAGGCCAAATTTGCCTGTTACTTCAGGTCTCTCTTGACTTCCTACTTTTGCATTCCATTCCCCTCTAATAAAAAGGACATCTTTTATTTGTGGTACTTCTAAAAGGACTTATAGGATAGGTCTTCATAGAACTGTTCAACTTCAGCTTCCTCAGCATTATTGGTTGGGGCATAAACTTGGATCACTGTGGTATTGAATTGTTTGCCTTGGAAACAAATAGAGATCATTCTTTAGTTTTTCAGATCATACTCAAGTGCTTCATTTTAGACACTTTTGTTGACTATGAGGGATACCCCATTTCTTCTAAGGGATTCTAAGTGTTTTTTCTTAGTGTTTATATGAAGATAATTACATTACCATAATAAGATGTGCTTCTGTTCTTCAATCAAATGTAAATATAATTTTGTATCCCCTGCCTAGAATCCCCAGTCTTCTGCTTTTGTTTAACAGAAGACTCATGATGTGAAGTTATAAATGTTTCTGATGAATTTGTCCTCAAAACAAATCTAGAAAACAATAAATTTTTTGACCCAATTTCTCCTGATATCCTGATATATAGCACAGATTCACATGACCAGAATAGTCAGTGTTTAGGGTTTAGGGGTAAATTAAAATGATGTTTTATTAGCTATAGTGAGTTTCTTTACCAACCAATTTTTTTTCCTTGTAAGTTGTTTTTGAGGCTTTATGTGTATTTGTACTTAAAACTGAATATGTATTTTTTTTCCTATGTTTAATGTAAATACTCCCTTATTCATACCTATCTTGACATCAGTTTTGTTTACTTTACAAAAAAAAAAACAAAAACAAAAACAAACTTCAAGCACATCAATGAACACATTCTTACCAAAGTTTCTTAAAAATGTTTCTTTTTATCCCTTGAAGTGTGCCTTCATTCAGCTGAATCGCATAGAAGTCATATTTATTTAAAAACAAACAAACAAACAGAGAACAAAGCTCCATAATAACTGAGGTAATATGTCTTATTTCACATTGAGGAAAACAATAATATAAAAATTAAAATTGAATGTGAAAACCAGAGGAATATTAGAACTCAGATGCTTCTTATGCTTCTTTTCACTCTCTCAGTATCTTTTAATATACCTCTATAAAGTTAAGAGTAAGTATGAAAGAAATCAGGAACACTTAAAAAGTATACACACTACTATGAATAAAATAGATAACTAATAAGAACCTGATCTATAACACATGGAATTCTACTCAACACTCTGTAATGACCCATCTGGGAAAAGAATCTAAAGAAGAGGATTATATTATGTACATATATACACATATGTACATGTATGTGAGCTGAGTCTCTTTGCTATACCTGAAACTATCACATCATAAGTCAACTTACTCCTATAGCTGAGTCTCCTTTCAGATCTACTGAATTGACAACCGTGGTGTACATTCTATATACACTGTTACACAAGGCATTGATTTCAGTTTAGATTTGTGTTTGTTTAGCTATATTGGTTTAAAAGTCTCCATGAAAAAGAAAGGTCTTATTTTCATCTGATATATGTCTCATTGCATGGTCTGTTTCAATTTTCAAAATTCCAAAATACAGCTCAAGTGAGGGTTCGTGTACAAAGAATGAACAGTATTATCTGTAACTTACAAAGCATCCCTGGAGTATACCCAGGTGGAAAGGAATTTTCTGTTCAACCATGTCTTACCACGTGCTCACCACGTGGCAGCTATGGGCTAACCTGACGGGTGTGCCTTGCTTTCATGAAGCAATGAACTTTTAGTCTGAAAGGAAACATTTAATTCAATGTCAGAAATAATTCACTAATCACTATCTTAACCAATCTATTCAACAAATTTATAAATTAAGTCAATGAAAGTAGAAATTTAATCTCATTTATTTCAAAGACATTATTTGACCTAAATTCTTATTTTTATAATGGCATTAATTAGAATAATCTCCTACAGAAGTCTCAGGTGTTATAATCTTCAGCTAGTTTTTGATCCCTAAAATACCTTGAACTCTGTCCCCAACTCTACCAATCCAGTAGAGAAAACACCAATCTGTTGGTCAGAAGTCTGATTACTGAAAGTTCCTTAAAGCATCAATATGTTTAGAAGATGTCTGTATATGAGCTAGAACAAATAATTTCACAATTTGTATGGAAATACAAAAAACCTCGAATAGCCAAAGCGATCTTGAGAAAGAAGAATGGAACTGGAGGAATCAACCTACCTGACTTCAGGCTCTATTACAAAGCCACAGTTATCAAGACAGTATGGTACTGGCACAAAGACAGAAATATTGATCAATGGAACAAAATAGAAAGCCCAGAGATAAATCCACGCACATATGGACACCTTATCTTTGACAAAGGAGGCAAGAATATACAATGGATTAAAGACAATCTCTTTAACAAGTGGTGCTGGGAAAACTGGTCAACCACTTGTAAAAGAATGAAACTAGACCACTTTCTAACACCATACACAAAAATAAACTCAAAATGTATTAAAGATCTAAACGTAAGACCAGAAACTATAAAACTCCTAGAGGAGAACATAGGCAAAACACTCTCCGACATACATCACAGCAGGATCCTCTATGACCCACCTCCCAGAATATTGGAAATAAAAGCAAAAATAAACAAAAGGGACCTAATTAAACTTAAAAGCTTCTGCACAACAAAGGAAACTATTAGCAAGGTGAAAATACAGCCTTCAGAATGGGAGAAAATAATAGCAAATGAAGCAACGGACAAACAACTAATCTCAAAAATATACAAGCAACTCCTACAGCTCAACTCCAGAAAAATAAATGACCCAATCAAAAAATGGGCCAAAGAACTAAATAGACATTTCTCCAAAGAAGACATACAGATGGCTAACAAACACATGAAAAGATGCTCAACATCACTCATTATCAGAGAAATGCAAATCAAAACCACTATGAGGTACCATTTCACACCAGTCAGAATGGCTGTGATCCATAAGTCTACAAGCAATAAATGCTGGAGAGGGTGTGGAGAAAAGGGAACCCTCGTACACTGTTGGTGGGAATGCAAACTAGTACAGCCACTATGGAGAACAGTGTGGAGCTTCCTTAAAAAACTGGAAATAGAACTGCCTTATGATCCAGCAATCACATTGCTGGGCATACACACTGAGGAAACCAGAAGGGAAAGAGACACGTGTACCCCAATGTTCATCGCAGCACTGTTTATAATAGCCAGGACATGGAAGCAACCTAGATGTCCATCAGCAGATGAATGGATAAGAAAGCAGTGGTACATATACATAATGGAGTATTACTCAGCCATTAAAAATAATACATTTGAATCAGTTCTAATGAGATGGATGAAACTGGAACCTATTATACAGAGTGAAGTAAGCCAGAAGGAAAAACACCAATACAGTATACTAACGCATATATATGGAATTTAGAAAGATGGTAACAATAACCCTGTGTACGAGACAGCAAAAGAGACACTGATGTATAGATCAGTCTTATGGACTCTGTGGGAGAGGGAGAGGGTGGGGAGATTTGGGAGAATAGCAGTGAAACATGTATAATATCATGTATGAAACAAGTCGCCAGTGCAGGTTTGATGCACGATACTGGATGCTTGGGGCTGGTGTACTGGGACGACCCAGAGGGAGGGTATGGGGGGAGGAGGGAGAAGGGCTCAGGATGGGGAACACAGGTATACCTGTGGCGGATTCATTTCGATATTTGGCAAAACTAATACATTATTGTAAAGTTTAAAAATAAAATAAAATTTTAAAAAATTTAAAAAAAAGAAGATGTCTGTATGTAAACAGCCCTATACCACTACATATATTACTTTTAACCTAAGATAAAAGGAGATTTTTACCTTATCAAAGCTGGTATAAGAATAAGTACAATGTGAATACTTTTAGTTTCCATTTGGAATGATGGCCAAAAGATTTGTTTTTATTACTGATTGTCTTTTTCATTCTAAAAAATAAAAATATTATTATCTTGTATATGCAAAGTAGCATAGGTTTATATAACTTTGGACAGTAGGAAATATTTGCTGGTTGTGAATTCTGCAGAGAAAAGTGTAATAAAACCATACATTTTACCGAATTTTTCTTCCTGGGAACTGTGGGAAATGCCTCAATATGGTTATTTATAAGTTAGACTTGCTAATATTATTTTATTTCTCTGTTATACCTCCCTTTTACCTCTGCTGGAAGAGCTCCATACATTTTCTGGCCACTCTCTAAATTGCCCATGGAGTTACAGAGCTAAGCATATTATATCTTTTTAAAAAATTATTGAGATATAGTTGATTTACAAGAATGTGTTAAGTTCTACAGTATAGATTAAAGTGATAAAGTGATTCAGTTACACATCTTTATGCATTCTTTTTCAAATTCTTTTTATAAGTTTTATCACAGAATATTCATATAGTTTTTTGTCATATGCAATAAGATCTTTCTGATTATCAACTCTCTATGTAATAGTTTGCACCTGCTAACCCCAGACTCCCCCATCTCCCTTCTCCCTTGGCAAACAAGTCTGATCTCTATGTCTGGAAGTCTGCTCTGTTTCAGAAATAAGTTCAACAACTATTGAATCTTCATGGCAGCCTCTATCCTTTTGAAGTAGGGATGGCCCTGCTATTTGACAATATCAGTTGTCTGCTCATATTTTTCATATATTTTCTAGGTTATGTAATCAATACTATTTTCTTACTTGCATTTTGTCTACTTCTCTAAGAACTCTATTAAGCAGGGTACATATTGTTTTTGCTAAATGTTTTACCTTAGTACCTAATACAACACATCTAGAATCTCCATAAATATTTATTGAATGAATAAATACTACTTTAAAATACTATAGTTCAATAAAACATATGTATGTACAACTTCATGAGTATTCATTTGCATAACTACAAATTGGGAGAATAAAATTTTCCATCAAGAAAGTTAACCTAAAAAAAAAAAAAAAAAAGTTAACCTAAAATTAACATTTCAAGAGTAAGCTTTGTAAGTGATAATTAACTGGGATCATTTTTTTTGTGTGTGCTATTTTTTTCCTAAACCAAGGAAAGAAGAAACAGCTAATGCTTTTTGGGCACTAGAACCTTTCAAAGTTATCATCATAGCTCTTGGACAAGTAATGTGCAAGAAAATTGCCAAAGCCAGATTATAAATTGTACTACACAAGTTGTGAAGTACAAGACAGTAATCTAGAAAAGATAAACTATGTAAATTAATTAACTAGAAAATAACACATTTGGCAGTTATCTTTAACATTTTATCAGTTCAGTTCAATCGCTCAGTCGTGTCCAACTTTGTACGACCCCATGGACTGCAGCATGCCAGGCTTCCCTGTCCATCACCAACTCCTGGAGCTTGCTCAAAGTCATGTCCATCAAGTCAGTGATTCCATCCAAACATCTCTTCCTCTGTTGTCCCCTTCTCCTCCTGCCTTCAATCTTGCCCAGAATCAGGGTCTTATCCAAATAGTCAGTTCTTCGCATCAGGTGGCCAAATATTGGAGCTTCAGTATCAGTCCTTCCAATGAACATTCAGGATTGATTTCCTTTAGGATTGCCTGGTTTTATCTCCTTGCAGTCCAAGGGACTCCCAAGAGTCTTCTCCAACACCACAGTTCAAAATATCAATTCTTCAGTGCTCAGCTTATGGTCCAACTATCACTTTCACATGTGACTACTGGAAAACCATAGCTTTGACTACATGGATCTTAGTTGGCAAAGTAATGTATCTGCCTTTTAATATGTTGTCTAGGTTGGTCATAAATATTCTTCCAAGGAGCAACTGCTTTTTAATTTTATGGCTGCAGTCACCATCTGCAGTGATTTTGGAGCCTCCCCAAATAAAGTTTCTCATTGCTTCCATTGTTTCCCCATTCATTTGCCATGAAGTGATGGGACCGGATGTCATGATATTAGTTTTCTGAATGTTGAGTTTTAAGTCAACTTTTTCACTCTCCTCTTTCACTTCCATCAAGAGGCTCATTAGTCCTTCTTCGCTTTCTATTATAAGGGTGGTTTCGTCTGCATATTTGAGGTTATTGATATTTCTCCTGGCAATCTTGATTCCAGCTTGTGATTCATCCAGTCTGGCATTTTGCATGATGTACTCTGCATATAAGTTAAATAAGCAGGGTGACAATATACAGCTTTGACATACTCTTTTCCTGATTTGGAACCAGTCTGTTGTTCCATGTCCAGTTCTAACTGTTGCTTCTTGGCCTGCATACAGATTTCTCAGGAGGCAGATAAGGTGGTCTGGTATTTCCATCTCTTGAAGAATTTTCTGCACTTTGTTATGATATGATCCACTCAGTCAATGGCTTTGGCATCGTCAACAAAGTAGAAGAAGATGTTTTTCTGGAATTCTTTTGCTTTCTTGATGATCCAACGATGTTGGCAATTTGATTTCTGGTTCCTCTGCCTTTTCTAAATCCAAGAGGAGGCAATCCAAGAGGTAACAAGAATATATAAAAGAATTATGCAAGAAAGATCTTCATGACCCAGATTACCATGATGGTGTGATCACTCACCTAGAACCAGACATCCTGGAAGGCGAAGTCAAGTGGGTCTTAAGAAGCATCACTACAAACAAAGCTAGTGGAGGTGATGCAATTCCAGTTGAGGTATTTTAAATCCTAAAAGATGATGTTGTGAAAGTGTTTCACTCAATATGCCAACAAATTTGGAAACCTCAGCAGTGGCCACAGGAATGGAAAAGTTCAGTTTTTATTCCAATTCCAAAGAAAGAAAATGCCAAAAAATGCTAAAATCTTATAAAATGATATTATTTTCCAACTAGTCATCATTTCATGGCAAACCAAAGACATTTAAGTACTTAGAATGGGCTGAAAAAAAATGAACAGAATGGGCTTAAAACCTATTACTTTCTACTTTTCAGTCACTGATCAAAAATAATTTTTTCTCATAGGTTGTATAACCACATCCAGTCCCCTCCCACATTCTCCACAGGAGGTGCGTAGGAGAACATGCATCCTATCTAGATAGCCAGGCATAACTATCTTAGATAAAGTCCACATTCATCACAGCAGAACCTGAAAGAGGAATTGGTAGGAGCTGATTCAAGTTATTATTTCACTGAAGATCTGAAATCAGTCATTGTATCTAAAAGAAAAATATTTTTGGAAAAATAATTAGTAAATAAATAATTTAAATGATCAATTTGTAAATATGAAGCATTATGTTGGAATTTATATTCATACAGTGTTTTAGAATTGGATAGTTCCTAAGCTGAGAAAGACAGATTGCGTTCAAAGGTAAATCATTAATGTCATGGTAAAATCCCATATAAGTAAGAAGTATTGCAAAAACAAATAAAAGTACCATCTTAAGTAAAACCTCTAGCTTATATCAACAACTGCTCCCTATGATAAATGAAAGTCAACAAGTAAGCCTCAGTATTGTTAAACAGTGGAAAAAGAGAAGTACATCTGAGTGCACAGGTACTAAGAGCATAAAGCACCAAAAACATATGCGATCAAAGGTTACTCTTTCTCACAAACAGTCATCCTCCTTTACCCATGTGGGATACATTTCACCCTCAATGGATCCCTGAAACTACAGACAGTACTTAACACTATATATTTCCTGTGTTTGTATATCTATGGTGAAGTTTAATTTATAAATTAGGCACAGTGAGAGAATATCTGAATTGTCAGCATCACCAGTCTCACATTTGGAGCCCCTTCTTAAGTAAAACAAGGTTTATATAACACAAGAACTGCAGTATCATGACAGTCAACCTGATAAACAATGCAGCTACTAAGAGGCTAATGGGCAGACATGCTAGACAAAGGGATGCTCTATGGCCCAGGCAGCAGAATGGAGCAGGACAGTGAGGGTTCAACACACTATCCAGAATGATGTGCAATTGAAAACTGACAATTTTTTTATTCCTAGAATTTTCATTTAATATTTTTAGAGATTGTTGGCCAAGGGTAACTGAAACCTCACAAATCAAAACCACAGATGAAGGGGCACTTGTATAACAAATTTCAGACCCTCAACACCTAGGTCCAGACAGATGTTCATTGTACCAATCATACAGCCTCTAGTGTGGCCTGCTGTGATTCATGGAGTCGCAAAGAGTTGGACACGACTGAGCGACTGATCTGATCTGATCTGATCTGAGTGCCTTTTATGAGTGTATTTATAATTAAGTACTGACCATTCAATGATCTGATAAAACCATGAAAAGGAAAGGTGCAAGACTGATAACACAGAGAAGTTGTTGGTGGGAGTTCCACAGCAAGGAAGCCGGGAGAGCAAAGTGAAATGCAGAGAGAGAACACAGCTAATGTAAGGAATCTCAGCACGTTTAAGGTAGGCTGAGCTAAGCTGTGATATGTGGTAGGTTCAGTTCAGTTAAGTTCAGAAGTTCAGTCGCTCAGTCATGTCCAACTCTTTGCGAACCCATGAATAGCAGCACGCCAGGCCTCCCTGTCCATCACCAACTCCCGGAGTTCACTCAGACTCACGTCCATCGAGTCAGTGATGCCATTCAGCCATCTCATCCTCTGTTGTCCCCTTCACCTCCTGCCACCAATCTCTCCCAGCATCAGAGTCTTTTCCAATGAGTCAACTCTTCCCATGAGGTGGCCAAAGTACTGGAGTTTCAGCTTTAGCATCATTACTTCCAAAGAAATCCCGGGGCTCATCTCTTTCACAATGGACTGGTTGGATCTCCTTGCAGTCCAAGGGACTCTCAAGAGTCTTCTCCAACACCACAGTTCAAAAGCATCAGTTCTTCGGTGCTCAGCTTTCTTCACAGTCCAACTCTCACATCCATACATGACCACAAGAAAAACCATAGCCTTGACTAGACAGACCTTTGTTGGCAAAGTAATGTCTCTGCTTTTCAATATGCTATCTAGGTTGGTCATAACTTTTCTTCCAAGGAGTAAGCGTCTTTTAATATCATGGCTGCAGTCACCATCTGCAATGATTTTGGAGCCCCCCAAAATAAAGTCTGACACTGTTTCCACTGTTTCCCCATCTATTTCCCATGAAGTGATGGGACCGGATGGCATGATCTTAGTTTTCTGAATGTTGAGCTTTAAGCCAACTTTTTCACTGTCCACTTTCACCTTCATCAAGAGGCTCTTTAGTTCCTCTTCACTTTCTGCCATAAGGGTGGTGTCATCTGCATATCTGAGTTTATTGATATTTCTCCTGGCAATCTTGATTCCAGCTTGTGCTTCTTCCAGTCCAGCGTTTCTCATAATGTACTGCATTTTTTAATTACTTTCTTTTAATTGGAGACTAATTACTTTACAATATTGTGGTGGTTTTGGCCATATTTTGACGTGAATCAGACATGCCAATCAGATGCGTCCCCTGTCCCAAATCCCCCTCCCACTACCTTCCCCATCCCATCCCTCTGAGTCATCCAGTGCACTGGTTTTGAGTGCCCTGTTTCATGCAGCAAACTTGGACTGGTCATCTAATCCACATATGGTAATATACATGTTTCAATGCTGTTCATTCATATCATTCCACCTTCAGCTTCTCCTACAGAGTCCAAAAGTCTGTTCTTTATATCTGTGTCTCTTTTGCTGTCTTGCACATAGGGTTGTTGTTACCATCTTTCTAAATTCCTTATACACACATTAATTTACTGTATCAGTTTTTTTTCCTGACTTACTTCACTCTGTATAATAGGCTCCAGTTTTATCCACCTCATTAGAACTGACTCAAATGTATTCTTTTTAATAGCTGAGTAATATTTCATTGTGTATATGTACCACAACTTCCTTATCCACTCATCTGCTGATGGACATCTAGGTTGCTTCCATGTCCTAGCTATTGTAAACAGTGCTGCAGTGAGCACTGTGGTACACATGTCTCTGTCAATTTTGGTTTCCTCAGTGTATATGCCCAGCAGTGGGATTGCTGGGTTGTTTGGTAGTTCTATTTCCAGTTTTTTAAAGGAATCTCCACACTGTTTTCCATTGTGGCTATACTAGTTCGCATTCCCACCAACAGTGTAAGATGGTCCCCTTTCTCCACACCCTGTCCAGCATTTATTGTTTGTAGACTTTCTGATGGCAGCCATTCTGACTGGCATGAGATGGTACCTCATTGTGGTTTTGATTTGCATTTCTCTGATAATGAGTGATGTTGAGCATCTTTTCATGTGTTTGTTATCCATCTGTATGTGTTCTTTGGAGAAATGTATGTTTAGTTCTTTGGCTTATTTTTTGATTGGGTTCTCTATTTTTCTGGTACTGAGCTGCATGAGCTGCTTGTATATTTTGGAGATTAATTCTTTGTCAGTTGCTTCATTTGATATTATTTTCTCACATTCTGAAGGGTGTCTTTTCACCTTGCTTATAGTTTCCTTTTTTGTGCAAAAGCTTAATTAGGTGCCATTCATTCATTTTTGCTTTTGTTTCCATTATTCTGGAAGGAGGGTCATAGAGGACCTTGCTTTGATTTATGTCACAGAGTGTTCTGCCTGTTTTCCTCTAGGAGTTTTATAGTTTCTGGTCTTACATTAGATATTTATTCAATTTTGAATGTATTCTTCTGTATGGTGTAAGAAAGTGTTCTAATTTCATTCTTTTACAGGTAGTTGACCAGTTTTCCCAGAACCACTTATTAAAGAGATTGTCTTTCTCTGTTTTATATTTTTTCCTCCTTTGTCAAAGATAACATGTCCAAAGCTGCATGGATTCACCTCTGTGCTTTAGTTTTGTTCCATTGACCTATATTTCTTTGTGCCAGTACCATACTATCTTGATGACTGTAGCTTTGTAGTATAGTCTGAAGTCAGGAAGGTTGATTCCTCCACTTCCAGTCTTCTTTCTCAAGATTGCTTTGGCTATTCGAAATTTTCTGTATTTCCATACAAATTGTGAAATTATTTGTTTTAGTTCTGTGAAAAATACTGTTGGTAGCAATGGCACCCCACTCCAGTACTCTTGCCTGGAAAATCCCATGGATGGTGGAGCCTGGTAGGCTGCAGTCCATGGGATCACTCAGAGCGACCATGGGGTCAGGACTGAGTGACTTCACTTTCACTTTACACCTTCATGCATTGGAGAAGGAAACGGCAACCCACTCCAGTATTCTTGTCTGGAGAATCCCAGGGACAGGGGAGCCTGGTAGGATGCTGTCTATGGGGTTGCACAGAGTTGGACACGACTGAAGTGACTTAGCAGCAGCAGTAGCAGCTTCATAGGGATTGCATTGAATTTATAGATTGCTTTGGGTAGTATACTCATTTTCACTATATTGATTCTTCTGATCCAAGAACATGGTATATTTCTCTATCTATTTGTGTCCTCTTTGATTTCTTTCATCAGTGTTTTATAGTTTTCTATATATAGGTCTTTTGCTTCTTTAGGTAAATTTATTCCTAAGTGTTGGATTCTTTTCATTGTAGTGGTGAATGTGATTGTTTCCCTAATTTCTTTTTCTGTTTACTCATAGTTAGCATATAGGAATGCAAGGGGTTTCTGCATGTTATTTTTATATCCTGCAATTTTACTATATTCATTGATTAGCTCTAGTAACTTTCTGGTGGTATCTTTAGGGTTTTCTAAGTAGAGGATCCTGTCATCCACAAACAATGATTTACTTCTTCTTTTCCAATCTGGATTCATTTTATTTCTTTTTCTTCTCTGATTGCTGTGGCTAAAACTTGCAAAACTATGTTGAATAGTAGTGGTGAGAGTGGGCACCCTTTTCTTGTTCCTGACTTTAGAGGAAATGCTTTCAGCTTTTCACCATTGAAGATAATGTTTGCTGTGAGTTTATCATAGATGGCTTTTACTATGTTGAGGTACATTCCTTCTATGCCTGTTTTCTGGAGAGTTTTTTTTTTTTTTTTTTTTTGCATCATAAACAAGTGTTGAATTTTGTCAAAAACTTTCTTTGCATGTATTGAGATAATCTTATGGTTTTATCTTTCCATTTGTTAATGTGGTGTATCACATTGATTGATTTGTGAATATTGGAGAATCCTTGCATCCCCGGGATAAAGCCCACTTAGTCATGATGTATGATCTTTTTAATATGTTGTTTGATTCTGTTTGCTAGAATTTTGCTGAGTATTTTTGCATCAGTGTTCATCAGTGATATTGGCCAGTAGTTTTCTTTTTTTATGGTATCTTTCTCTGGTTTTGGTATTAGGGTGATGGTGGCCTCATACGATGAGTTTGGGAGTTTACCTTCCACTGAAATTTTCTGGAGGAGTTTGAGTAGGATGGGTGTTAGCACTTCTATAAATTTTTGGTAGAATTCACCTCTGAACCCATCTGGTCCTGGGCTTTTGTTTGTTGGAAGATTTTTGGTTACCATTTCAATTTCTGTTCTTGTGATGGGTCTGATAAGATTTTCTATTTCTTCCTGGTTCAGTTTTGGAATTCTTTTGTAAGAATTATCCATTTCTTCTAAGTTTCCCATTTTATTTGCATATAGTTGCTGATAGCAGTCTCTTATTATCCTTCGTATTTCTGTGTTGTCTGTTGTGATTTCTCCATTTTCATTTCTATTTTTATTGATTATTCTTTTTTTTTCTTGATGAGTCTGGCTAATAGTTTGTCTATTTTACACATCTTCTCAAAGAACCAGCTTTTAGTTTTGTTGATTTTTGCTATAGCCTCCTTTGTTTCTTTTCCACTTATTTCTGCTCTGATTTTTATGATTTCATTCCTTCTACTAACTTCGGGGTTCTTCATTTCTTCTTTTTCTAATTGCTTTAGGTGTAAAGGTAGGTTATTTATGTGATGTTTCTCTTGTTTCTTGAGGTAAGCTTGTATTGCTATGAACCTTCCTCTTAGCAGTGCTTTTACTGATTCCCATAGGTTTTGGGTTGTCATGTTCTAGTTTTCATTTGTTTTTATACATATTTTTATTTCCCTTTTCGATTTCTTCAGTGATCTATTGGTTAATCATAAGCATTTTGTTTAGCTTCCATATGCTTGTATTTTTAAGTTTTTCTCCCCCTCTAGTTGACATCTAATCTTACCACATTGTGGTCAGAAAAGATGCTTGAAATGATTTCAATATTTTTGAATTTACCAAGGCTAGATTTATGGCCCGGGATGTGACCCATCCTGAAGAACATTCCATGTGCACTTGAGAAAAAGATGAAATTCATTGTTTTGTGGTGAAATATCCTATAGGCAACAATTAGGTCTACCTGGTCCATTGTATCATTTAAAGCTTGTATGTCCTTGATAATTTTCTGTTTTGTTGATACATCCATAGGTGTGAGTGAGGTATTAAAGTCTCCCATTATTATTATGCTACTGTTAATTTCCCATTTCACACTTATTACCATTTGCCTTATGTATTGAGGTGCTCTTATGTTGGGTGCATATATATTTATAATTGTTATATCTTCTTCCTGGATTGATCGTTTGATCATTATGAAGTGTCCTTCTTTGTCTCTTTTCATGGTCTTTATTTCAAAGTGTATTTTCTCTGGCATGAGTATTGCTACTCTTGCTTTCTTTGGTTCTCCATTTGCATGAAATATCTTTTCCAGCCCTTCAGTTTCAGTCTATATGTGTCCCTTGGTTTGAAGTAGGTCTCTTGAAGACAGCATATATAGGGATTTTTTTTTATCCATCCCGCCAATATTTGTCTTTTGATTGGGGCATTCAATCCATTTACATTTACGGTAATTATTGATAAGTATGATCCCATTGCCATTTACTTTGTTGTTTGGGGTTTGATTTTATGAATATTTTCTGTGTTTCCTGTTTAGAGAAGATCCTTTAGCATTTGTTGGAGAGCTGGTATGATGGTGCTGAATTCTCTCAGCTTTTGCTTGTCTGTAAAGCTTTTGATTTCTCCTTCATATCTGAATGAGATCTTTGCTGGGTACAGTAATGTTGGTTGTAGGTTTTTCTCTTTCATCACTTTCAGTATGTCCTGCCATTCCCTTCTGGACTGAAGAGTTTCTATTGAAAGGTCAGCTGTTATCCTTATGGGGATCTTGTTGTGTGTTGTTTGTTGCTTTTTCCTTACTGCTTTAATATTTGCTTTTTGTGTTTTCTCTTCATTAGTTTGATTAATATGTGTATTGGGGTGTTTCACCTTGGGTTTCTCCTTTTTGGGACTCTCTGGTTTTCTTGGAGTTGGGTGGCTATTTCCTGCCCTATTTTAGGGAAGTTTTCCACTATTACTTCCTCAAGTATTTTCTCATGTCCTTTCTTTTTGTCTTCTTCGTCTAGGACACCTATGTTTTGAATGATGGGGCATTTAACATTGTCCCAGAAGTCTCTGAAATTGTCCTCATTTCTTTTAGTTCTTTTTTTCTTTTTCCTCTCTGCTTCATTTATTTCCTCCATTGTATCTTCCACCTCACTTATTCTCTCTTCTGCCTCATTTATTCTACTGCTGGTTCCCTCCAGAGTGCTTTTGATCTCAGTTATTGCATTATTCATTATTGATTGATTCTTTTTTATTTCTTCTAAGTCCTTGTTAAACGTTTCTTGCATCTTCTCAATCCTTTTTTCTAGTCTATTTATCTGTAACTCCATTTTGTTTTCAAGATTTTTGATCATCTTTACTATAATTATTCTGAATTCTTTTTCAGGTAGACTCCCTATCTCCACCTCTTTTGCTTGGTTTGGTGGGTATTTATCATGTTCACTTTCCTGTTGAATATTTCTCTGCCTTTTCATTTTGTTTAGATTGCTGTGTTTGGAGTGCCCTTTCTGTAGGCTGGATGTTCATGGTTTCTCTTTATTTTGAAGTCTGTTCCCTGTGGGGTGGGATTGGACTAGTAGCTTATCAAGGTTTTCTGGTTGGGGGAGCTTGTGTCTGTGTTCTGGTGGGTGGAGCTGGATCTCTTACCTCTGAAGTGCAATGAAGTGTCCAGTAGTGAGTTTTGGGGTTTTAGCATGGCTTTGGGCAGACTGTCTTTTAATGCTCAGGGTTGTGTTCCTGCTTTACTGGAGAATTAGCATGGTATGCCTTGCACTGGAACTTGTTGGCTCTTGAGTGGAGCTTGGTTTCAGTGTAAGTACAGAGATTTTTGGATGAGCTCTTGTCTATTAATATTCCCTGGAGTCAGGAGTTCTCTGATGTCCTCAGGTTTTGGAGTTAAGCCTCCTGCTTCTGGCTTTCAGTTCTTCTCTTATAGTAGCCTCAAGACTTCTCCATCCATACAGCACAAATGATAAAGCATCTATGTTAATGGTGAAACAATTCTCCATAGCGAGGGACAACCAGAGAAATTCATAGAGTTACACAGAGATGAGAAGCGAGAGGTGGGGGATAGAAGTGACCAGGAGGGGAATGGGGGAGTGAAAAGTGGAGAGAGCAATCTATCCAGTAATAAATTCCCTAAATGCTCTCCACAGTCCAACACTTTCGGAAAGATTCACAGTTACATAGAAAAGAGAAAAGGGAGGAGGGAGACAGAGGTGCCCAGAAAAAAGGGAGAAGGGAGACGGGGGAGTCAGAGCAGAGAGAGCAATATAGCCAGTAATCAGTTTGCTAAGTGTTCTCCACAGCCTGGAGCACCCAGAGAGATTGACAGAGTTAAGTAGAGAAGAGGAGAAGAAGAAAGGAGATAGAGGTGACCTGGGGGAGAAGAGGGAGAGTCAAAAGGGAAGAGAGCAATCAAGCCACTAATCAAATCCCTAAGTGAAAATGGATACTGAAGATTAAATCCATAAAGGTATAAAATTGATAACAAATACCAAAAAGCAAAGATTAAAAATCTAGAATAGAGGTTAGACTCTCAAAAATACAATATAAAAAATACAAGACAAAATCAATCACAAAAATTAAAATTATATATATATGTGTGTGTGTGTGTGTATATATATATATATATATATATATATATATATATATATATCAGTTCAGTTCAGTTCAGTCGCTCAGTCATGCTGACTCTGCGACCCCATGAATTGCAGCACGTCAGGCCTCCCTGTCCATCACCAGCTCCCAGAGTTCATTCAAACTCATGTCCATCGAGTTGGTGATGCCTTCCAGCCATCTCATCCTCTGTCGTCCCCTTCTCCTCCTGCCCCCAATCCCTCCCAGCATCCGAGTATTTTCCAATGAGTCAACTCTTTGCATGAGGTGGCCAAAATATTGGAGTTTCAGCTTCAGCATCAGTCCTTCCAATGAACACCCAGGACTGATCTCCTTGAGAATGAACTGGTTGGATCTCCTCTCAGTCCAGGGACTCTCAAGAGTCTTCTCCAACACCACAGTTCAAAAACATCAATTCTTTGGCACTCAGCTTTCTTCACAGTCCAACTCTCACATCCATACATGACCACAGGAAAAACCATAACCTTGACTAGACGGACCTTTGTTGGCAAAATAATGTCTCTGCTTTTGAATATGCTATCTATGTTGGTCATAACATGTATGTATGTGTGTGTATATATATATATATAGGAAATTTGCTTTAAAATAGGGTCTTTTTCTGGCAAGGTAAGAATAGGTTATTAAAATGAAAATTAAAGGAGTAATAAAGAACTTAAGATTTATATCTAGGAATTTCTCTGGAGCTGTTGTGAGAAGTGTGGGACCAGTTCAGTTTCGGAGAGCTCTTTGTTCCAGCTTGTACTTGTTCTCAAGGTCTATAGGACCCCTCCAATGTATAGTCAATATCAACTGCAGGATTTTTGTCTGTTGCACCTGTCACTTTCAGAGTGGTTCCCTCTTCATTGTTTATTTTGGCTTCCTCTGTTTGCAAGTCTTTTCAGTATCTAATTTTTGCCTGGACACAAGGGGGTGAAACTGGTCACTTATTTAGGCTCACTTGTTCTGTTGTGTTGTTGGGATGGAGGGACACTGCAAACAAATGTCATTGGCATGTGTGGGGAGTGCTTGCAGTGTATGGACAACACTGGTTTGGCACAGCCCAAGGCAGCATGTGCTTCTCGGATCTACACTGCTCAGGCTCCACAGTGATTTGCAACGGCACTGTCCCAGGTGGGCTCTGCACTTTGTGCCCTTCCCAGGTCTAAGCCACTCAGGTTCTTGGGTACTCCGCAAGGGCTCAGACTTGGTTGGGGTGTGCGTTTTGTGCCCTTCACAGGTCCGAGCAGCTTAGGCGACCGAGTACTTGGTGAGTGCACTGTCTCATGTGGGCCATGCATTTTAATCACCTCCCTGGTCCCTTATGCTTGATTTCCTGGGTGTGCCACAAGACCACTGTCTTAGGTGTGCTGTTTGTCTCCTCTGGGGAGCTGATCTAAGGCTGAGACACTCTTGCCCAATGTCAACCGTCCAGGATCCCAGGAAGACATATTAGCAACTGAGAGCCTGCTTACAGTTTGGTGAAAGATGCCATCTCTGGGGCTGAAATTGCAGTAGTCTCTTGCCTTCCAGCTCTGGCTGTCATATGTCTGCCTCTCTGCCTGGTCGGGGAGGGGGCATGGCAGGGAGTGGTGGAGGGTGCCGGGGTAGCAGGGGGAGGGATCTATATGCAGCCCACTAGCTCTCCTTTTGTATTTACTCAATCCTTTGCTCTGTGAGTGTGCCAGGCTGCACGTCAGAGTCTTTCACAGGAAAGTTTTTATTATTTTTTCTCTCTGGTGATCCCACAGTTTGGATTGCTATCTTGTGTTAGCTCCCTCAGATTATTCTCAAGGAGATCAGTCCTGGGTGTTCATTGGAAGGACTGATGCTGAAGCTGAAACTCCAATACTTTGGCCACCTCATGCGAAGAGTTGACTCATTGGAAAATACTCAGATGCTGGGAGGGATTGGGGGCAGGAGGAGAAGGGGACGACAGAGGATGAGATGGCTGGAAGGCATCACCAACTCGATGGACATGAGTTTGAATGAACTCTGGGAGCTGGTGATGGACAGGGAGGCCTGACGTGCTGCAATTCATGGGGTCGCAGAGTCAGCATGACTGAGCGACTGAACTGAACTGATATATATATATATATATATATATATATATATATATATATATATACATACACACACACACACACACATATATATATAATTTTAATTTTTGTGATTGATTTTGTCTTGCATTTTTTATATTGTATTTTTGAGAGTCTAACCTCTATTCTAGATTTTTAATCTTTGCTTTTTGGTATTTGTTATCAATTTTATACCTTTATGGATTTAATCTTCGGTATCCATTTTCACTTAGGGATTTGATTAGTGGCTTGATTGCTGTCTTCCCTTTTGACTCTCCCTCTTCTCCCCCAGGTCACCTCTATCTCTTTCAGAAGAACTGAAAGCCAGAAGCAGGAGGCTTAACTCCAAAACCTGAGGACATCAGAGAACTCCTGACTGGTGTCCTCTGCCAGCATTCAGAAGTTGTTTTGTGGAAGTTGCTCAACATTCAAATGAGCTTTTGATGAATGTGTTGGGGAGAAAGTGGTCTCCCTCTCCTATTCCTCCACTATCTTGGGACCACCTCCTTAAATGCATTTTCAACTTACAGTTTCTCCAACTTACAATGGGTTTATCAGGATGAACCCACTGTAAGTCAAGAAGGATCTGTATATGACTTCAATTTAAAATAAATACATAGATTATACACACACACACACACACACACACACACACACATACACATATGAACTTTGAGTGATGATATTAAATACTTACTGGAATGATAAAAACTGGTTCTGTGTACTAAGTAGAAATTACTCATTTGTTTATGTGCTGTTTTGTAATTCCATCTCCTCAAGTTATAGTTTATTTTGGTTTTTTGTTTGTTTGTTTGCATCCAGAATATATTTTAAAAACTTTTACACTGATACCAAAGACAGGCAAAGACACTACAAGAAAATGGCAAATATCCTTTAAAAATATTGACATAGAAATCTTTAACAAAATACAAGCAAATCAAAGCAGTACATTAAAATGTTTATATACTATGACCAAGTGGGATTTACTCCTGGAATTTGAGAATGAATCAACAGACAAAAATTTATCAATGTGATATGTTAACTTAATAGAATGAAGGAAAAAAAATCATCTCAATTGATGCAATAAAGGAATGACAAAATTTCACATCCTTTCACAATTAGAAACACTTAATGAACTAGAAATAGAAGGAAACTTAGTATGATAAAAGCCATATATGAAAAATCCATGGCTAACAACATATCCAGTGGTGAAAGACTAAAAGCTTTTCCCCTAGAATTATGGGGAACGCTCACTTTTGCCACTTCTAGTAAATATTATTTTAGAGGTTCTAGGCAGAGCAAGTAGGCAAGAAAAAGAAATAAACTTTCAAAATAGAAAGGAAGAAGTAAAATTATCTCTATTCACTAACAACATGGTAGTATATCTAGAAAATCCTAAAGATTATACAAACGAAGTTAGAGCAAATAAATGAATTCAGCAAAGTTCCAAGATACAAAATCAACACACAAAAATCAGTTGCAAAGAACAATCCAAAAAAACTCCATTTACAATAGCATAGAAGAATAAGATACTTAGGAATAAATGTAACTAATCAAAGTCTCAATGGTGATGAAGCTTTGAAACTAGAGAGGTGGTGGTTATACAGCATTGTGAATGCCCTAAATGCCATCTGATTGTATTTTTAAAATGGTTTATCATGTTTTGTCTAGGCAATACCCAGTTTGCTTCTCTTTCTCTTTTCTTCCCAACATTTTATTTTCGAATTTTTCACTGAACACCCATATACTGATCAACTAGATTCTACCTGTTAGCATTTTACTATTCTCTTTACTATTCTTTATCACATAATTATCCCTCTTTGTACCAGTGCATTTTATTTTATGATGCATTTAAAAGAAATTGTCACAATCATTACACTTTGCCCATAAACATTTCAGCAAGCATATCATCAACTAAAGATCAATATCTGTTTTACATATTTCTGAGTTAAACTTACATAAAATGCACAAAGTTTAAGTGCATTTTGCTGAGTGTTGACAAATGAACCCATCTGTCTCACCCAACCCCCTATCAAAATACATAACATTACCATCATCCTAGAAATTAAGCACTTGCATTTTTAAAATGGATGAGGTAAGTTTTCCACCTTTTTAACAATATTACTAGAGCTACTAACTTGCATTTACAACATAGTTGATAAAAATATTCCAATATTCCTCTGGATTGTATGAGAAGGTAGACAGGGACCACTGATAGACTCAGGCATGTGATGTTCATCACACATAACTTCTTTCTTTTCTTCTCCATCAGAGGCTAGGCTTTCCTTGTTCTCAGTCTCTCCATTTGATGCGGGTAAATCTTTAGTCTCTTGGTTGGCCACTTCCGCCTGTCTTCCCTTTGCTCTTTTTTTCCTTTTGTTTGCACTTTTCCACCTGAAGATTCGTCCTTTACTGCTGCCCTCTTTGGCTTTGTTTCCCCTTTGGCAGGAGCCGGTTTAGTTGACAACCTCCCAGATCTACTCTTGGACTCCTCTTTCCCTCTACCCCCGATGCGGAGCTGAACTTCCCCTGGGACACCCTGAGAGCTGACAGCTGGGTGGGCACATGCTGGAAATATGGAGAGGAGTCTGGAAGCTGGTCTGCCAGGCCATAGCTGCTCCTCCTCCTGCCAGAGCAGCTGGGACCTCTCATGGGCCCTATTCTTGTCTTCTTTTGTTTTATTCCCTTTCCTTTTTGCTATTCTGATTGAGTGACTTCTACTACCCTTGTTACCCAGACCACCTGTCTGTCTTTTTGCATTCTCTGACCTCTTGCTGCTTTCAACTACTGTATTTTTTGTTTCAATAAATGAATTCAAAAGTTCTAAATCTTTCTTTTTTTACAGTTTCTAGCCTTTTGCTGAAGAAAGCTTGCAATTCACCTAAGCTTTGGTGATTCTTTCATCGAATTCATCCAGTTTTCTACTGAGTCTGATGAACATCTTTATGAGTGTTACTCTGAATTATTTATCTGATAAACTTCTTATGTCCTCTTCGTTTAGCTGTTTTTCTGAGATATCCTCATGTTTGAAAGATATTCTTTAAAAGATATTCTGTAGTTCCTTAATTTTGCCTAACTCTCTTTGTTTCTATGTATATCAGCTTCATGGCCCAGCTTTGAAAGAGTGACCTCATGTAGGAGGTGTCCTATAGAGTCCAGTGGTGCAATCTCCCCTGGCCAACAAAGCCAGATGTCCCAGGGGTACCCCATGTGTGGGCTGCGTGTGCCCTCCTGTGATGGGTGGCAGCCGTTGTTGCAGGTGTGCTGGTGGGTTAGATTGGTCCCAGGCCAGCTTGGCTGTGACTGCTGCAGAGCTGGTCTCTGGTCCAAATGTCTACAGGACCTGGCTGAAACTGCTGCAGGGAAGCGGTTCTGGTCTCTTGAGTTCTTATAGGAAAGCAGGGGCAGGACAGGTGGTGTTAGGCTGATGGAGACTGATAGATATAGTGCTCACCAACACCAGGCCAGCTATGTGGAAAGAAAGTAAAAACAAATGAAACCTGCCAACACTTCCATCCCTAAATCTCCACTGGAGCCCTGCCCCTCTGGTGCACACCCTGTAATTAGTCATTGGCTCTCCTGCTTGTGTGGCCCAGGCACTTTTCAAGCTGCTGCCTAGGTGATGGACTTTGGAGTGAGTGAGTTTCTGCGTGAGTCGTTTAAGAATGTAGTCTCTTCCACAGCCCCTAGACTCCCCCAGATGTAAGCCCTGCTGATTTTCAAAGCCAGCTATTATGGGGGCTCAGCTTCCTGGTGCAGATCCCCCAGGATGAGAAGCCTGATGTGGGTCTTGGACCCCTGCTCCTCAGGGGGTCCCTCTGCAGTTGCAATATCTCTCCTGTTTGTGGGTTGTACCACAGAAGTGTGGGAGGGTTTGTTCTCACTAGACCAGAACTCTACACCTCCTACCTTTCTCAATGTGGCCTTTTCCTTATATCCTTAAATGTAGAAAATCTGTTGTGCTAGTCTTCAGGTCAATTCTCAGAGACAGTGGTTCTATATGTGGTGGTAGTTTGATTGGTCCCTGGGAGGAGCTGAGTGCAGGATCTTCCTACTCCACCAACTTGATCTGAAAATTGTGCAAGGCACTACCCTTACACAAGCACTGGACTGAACCTAAGTTCAACCTAAATGGAGGCTAGGAGATGACTCTGGATCTGCTTCTCCTGCCCCTTGAGGGAGTCACTTGCCTCGTCACTGTTTCAGCATCTCCAGTTTCCAGATATCTCGTCCTGCCCACAAGTGGCAGAAAGGAATACCTGTACTCTGTCACACCTCTCTCTTAAAGCCCAGACCCAGAAAAGCCGTATCAAGAATGATCCTGCCACCTCTCACTGCCTGCCACCTTCAGATCTCCATAGTTTGGTTTTATTTCTGTTCTTCCAGATATGGTAATATTGGGACTTCATCCTTTAGAGAAAGACTGAAGTTATATAAGGGGATTTTATAATTTTTAAATTTTTATAACTAAGAGATATATTATCTATACTGGCCATAATTTATTTTCTCAATTTCTATTGTTGAATCTTTAAATTAATTTCAAATGTATTTTGGACTCAAAGTACATTGACTGTGTTTGATTAAATGTAGAAAACTGAAATATAATTCTTCTAGAGATTTAACATTATTTGATCATCTTCATTATTAGTTTCCTATTGGTCATATTGTCTCAGCATACTTTAATTACTTCTGATCATCCTGCTTTGTAAATGTTTATGTTCTAGCAGGAATAATGCTGAAACAGTTGTATCAGGATGGAAAATTATCAACTTGGTTAATTACCTAAGACTAATTTAATGACAACTGGTGTGGTTTTCAAAGCAACAATAATGGTTTGCATTTGATTAGGAATTTTGTTAGGACATTATTTTACTGTGAAATTAGGAAAGTAATAGCTCTCTTAAATATCTACTATCCTAATGTATACCTTTTATCTTGCATTAGGTAAAATTCAAGTAGTGGACAGAGCAAAGAATATATATTTAGAATTGATTAGAGTTGTGTACATATTCTGATTCTGCCATTTATCAGTGTCTGGATCCAGGCCAACTTGTCTTCAACCCTCTGACATTTAGTTTCTTTATCAGTAACAGGAGAGTAATAATGCCTTTCTCACTGGGTATTTGTGAATTAGTGAAGATAGACAAAGCAGCTGGCAAAAGCAGTAATTTTTTTTTTTTTTTTTTGACACAAACTTAAGACATCAGATCACTTTGGAGATCTAAGTGAATGTGAATGTGTGAAGGAAATTCTTCATTCATTCCCTTATTCCTCTGAATTTTAGGGGTCTATAATTCTGTCACTTGTGTAGGTGATATAAAAACAGATGGCATAAGACTGATGAAAATAAAGTGAGACTTTGTGTTGGAAGCCCAATAGATTTAACAGCTGGTAAAGGACAGTAGAAGACCATAAGTAGTTATAGTCTTAGGGTCCACCGTTTCTAACAGGGTTTCTACAGTCAGATTCATGAATGAAATTCAGAGCACTACACATCTCCAGATGTTTTGTGCAGGAAGTGTACATTTCCAGAAGTAGTCACACATTCATCCTATTTTCAGTGACATCTGTGACCTCCATACCTCAAATAACTGGCTTAAAATCTAACATTTCCTCTCTTTTTTTGCCTACTACTCAAATAATCAGCAAATAAATAGATGGCAGTGTTCTTTTAATAATTACTGTTATATTTGTCCAGTTGTGTATGGATGTAGCAATAGATATAAATAGTTATGGATCAGGTGACTTTCAGACTGGAAGCCCTGTAAGAAGGAGTGAGCTTCTTTTGTGAAAAATAATCATGCGATGTGTGCATGGAATGGATGTTCATGAAAAGAAATGCAAGGCTTTTGTCTCTATTAGTTACATATTCTTTTAGATTCCTAACTTAGAAATTCTCTAACTTAACAAAAGATCTCTGTGAAGAAATCCAAAGCTGAGAACATGATTTTAAAAAAATCAGGATAAATGAAAATTAATTCAGCCTTTGCACAGCATAAAAATCTTGCAAGATTATGCTTTTATTAATTTTATCTAAGGCAATGGCACCCCACTCCAGTACTCTTGCCTGGAAAATCCCATGGATGGAGGAGCCTGATAGGCTGTACTCCATGGGGTCACTAAGAGCTGGACATGACTGAGCGACTTCACTTTCACTTTTCACTTTCATGCATTGGAGAAGGAAATAGCAACCCACTCCATTGTTCTTGCCTGGAGAATCCCAGGGACGGGGGAGCCTGGTGGGCTTCTGTCTATGGGGTCGCACAGAGTCGGACACAACTGAAGCGACTTAGCAGCAGCAGCAGTAGCAATGACATTGTCTCATAACTTGACCACTTTCCTGGCATGTCTGCTGCCAATGGCTACATGAGTAGATGAAGTTATAAAAGAGAATTTGTTCTGTGCTTTCTTTTGCCAAAGGAGCTTCTGTTTTGTGACAACAAAGCCACAGATGATGCTTTCCTGCAGCAGGATTGCAACCGAGTACTTTCTCCGGGGCCTTGGCAGTAAATGAAAGATTTAAAATTTGATGCTGCAATTTTCTATTTTCATAGTCTTTTGTTCCACAAAGGACAGCTTTTCCTTGATTTGTGGAAGTAGTCATTACTCAGTTGATTTGGGAAAGAGATGAAAAACTAGGGAGAACCTAAAAACTCATTAACACAGTCATTTTGTTAACCCTGCTAACAAAATCTGCATGATTAATTTACGTTTACCTTCTTTCAAGCTTTTAATTTTTGTCCCCAAATATTTTTTATTTACTTCATAGTGTCAGTGATTTAATTTGCCACAAATTTATCAGTCTGGAAAATTGAAATTATTTATATTTAATATTATTATCCAAATATTCATTCATGTCTACTGTTGCCAATTCCAATTCTGAGCATTGACCATGCATGGTTCCTGACCTCATGGTCTAGTTAAAGAAATAGCTGTTAATTAAATAACCAAAAACACACAAAATGTAAAATTGAGATTGCAATGAATACTAGAGAGGAGTGGTAAATGAGGTAAATGTGCACATAATTAGAAAATGAGACTGTCTTGAAGAAGTGGTTTGTGTTGTGAGCCAAAAGGTTAGAGTTTTCTAAACAAAGGAGGGAGGAAAGTGTGCCCAACAATAAGGAAATCGTCTGCAAGAGCCCATGGAAATGGAGATGATGAGTGTATCTTAAGACCAGGAGGCCCAGTGATGCTGGAGCAAAAAGATCTGTCTAGAGTAATCCAAGATGAAGCTGGAGAGATGGGGATGGGGCCAAGCTGGACAATGCAGACTGGACTGATGAGTTTTCCTTATACTAAGAGCAATGCCGAATTTAAGCAGGTGGGCGTGTTTTATATTTTCATTTTAAGCCCTTCCTGCAGTATAAAGAATGAAGCAGGACAATAATAGAAATGGGTAGAATACTTAGAAGTTTACTTCAATAACCCAAGAAACAGACGATGGTAGTATGGACTAGATTATGGAAGGTGGTGTTTTGGGATAGAAAGAAGTGGATGTGAATAAAATTTGTAAAGTCAACTTGCAGGGTCTAGTGAGGGGTTGGACGTGGAATAAAGAGAGAGAGATGCAAAATCACCATTGATTTCTAGCCAGCATAATTTGATAATGGATTACTATTATTAGAAATAGGGAGAACTGGAACAGAGCAAGCTTGGTGGACTGTGAGGAAGATGGTAAAATTCATGGGAGACATAATGAGTTTGCATGTTCAAAATAAGATGTCAGTAGATTTTGAAAACTCAGCAGTGGCCACAAGAAAAGGTCAGTTATCAATCCAAAAAAAAAAAAAAAAAAAGGCAATGCCAAAGAATATTCAAACTACCTCACAATTGCACTCATTTCATATGTTAGCAAAATAATGTTCAAAGTGCCCCAAGCTAGGCTTCAACAGTAAGTGGACCAAGAACTTCCACATATACAAGCTGTATTTAGAAAAGGCAGAGGAACCAGAGATCAAATTGCCAATTTTGGTTAGATCATAGAAAAAGCAAGAGAATTTCAGAAGAACTTCTGCTTCATTGACTATGATAAAGCCTTTGACTGTGTGGATCACAACAAAGTGTGGAACATTCTTAAAGAGATGGGAATACCAGACCACCTGACCTACCTCCTGAGAAATCTGTATGCAGTTCAAAAAGCAACAGTTAGAACCAGACATGGAACAACAGACTGGTTCCAAATTGGGAAAGGAATATGTCAAGGCTGTATATTGTCACTCTGCTTATTTAAATTATAAGCAGAGTACATCTTGTGAAATACTGGACTGGATGAAGCACAAGCTAGAGTCAAGATTGCTGGGAGAAATATCAATAACCTCAGATATGCAGATGACACCACCCTTATGGCAGAAAGTGAAGAGGAACTAAAAAGCCTCTTGATGAAAGTGAAAGAGGAGAGTGAAAAAGTTGGCTTAAAACTCAGCATTCAGAAAATGAAGATCATGGCATCTGGTCCCATCACTTCATGGGAAATAGATGGGGAAACAGTGGAAACAATGTCAGACTTTATTTTGGGGGACTCCAAAATCACTGTGGATGGTGATTGCAGCCAAGAAATTAAAAGCCGCTTAGTCCTTGGAAGGAAAGTTGTGACCAACCTAGATAGCATATTGAAAAGCAGAGATATTACCCTGTGAACAAAAGTCCATCTAGTCAAGGCTATGGTTTTTCTAGTAGTCATGTATGGATGTGAGAGTTGGACTGTGAAGAAAGCTGAGTGCCTAAGAATTGATGCTTTTGAACTGTGGTGTTGGAGAAGACTCTTGAGAGTCCCTTGGACTGCAAAGAGATCTAACCAGTCCATTCTAAAGGAGATCAGTCCTGGGTGTTCTTTGGAAGGACTGATGCTGAAGATGAAACTGAAACTCCAATATTTGGCCACCTCGTGCGAAGAGTTGATTCATTGAAAAAGACCCTGATGCTGGGAGGGATTGGGGGCAGGAGGAGAAGGGGAAGACAGAGGATGAGATGACTGGATGGCATCACTGACTCGATGGACATGAGTTTGAGGGAACTTCAGGAGTTGGTGTGGACAAGAAGGCCTGGCATGCTGTGATTCATGGGGTCCAAAGGGTTGGACATGACTGAGAGATTGAACTGAACAGAAGTGATCTTACTAGCGTGTGAGATGAGTGCAATTGTGCAGTAGTTTGAGCATTATTTGGCATTGTCTTTCTTTGGGATTGGAATGAAAACTGACCTTTTTCAGTCCTGTGGCCACTTCTGAGTTTTCCAAATTTGCTGGCATATTGAGTGCAGCACTTTCACAGCATCATCTTTCAGGATTTAAAATACCTCAACTGGAATTCCATCACCTCCACTAGCTTTGTTCCTAGTGATGCTTTCTAAGGCCCACTTGACTTCACATTCCAGGATGTCTGGCTCTAGGTGAGTGATCATACCGTCATGATTATCTGAGTCGTGAAGCTCTTTTTTGTACAGTTCTTCTGTGTATTCTTGTCACCTCTTCTTAATATCTTCTGCTTCTGTTAGGTCCATACCATTTCTGTCCTTTATCAAGCCCATCTTTGCATGAAATGTTCCCTTGGTATCTCTAATTTACTTGAAGAGATCTCTAGTTTTTCCCATTCTGTTGTTTTCCTCTATTTCTTTGCATTGATAGCTGAGGAAGGCTTTCTTATTTTTCCTTGCTATTCTTTGGAACTCTGCACTCAGATAGGAATATCTGTCCTTTTCTACTTTGCTTTTCACAGCTATTTGTAATACCTCCTCAGATGGCCATTTTGCTTTTTTGTGTTTCTTTTCCATGGAGATGGTCTTGATCCCTGTCTCCTGTGCAATGTCATGAACCTCTGTCCATAGTTCATCAGGCACTCTGTCTCTCAGATCTAGTACCTTAAATGTATTTCTCACTTCCACTGTATAATCATAAGGGATTTGATTTAGGTTACTGAATGGTCTAGTGTTTTCCCCCACTTTCTTCACTTTAAGTCTGAATTTTGCAGTAAGGAGTTCATGATCTGAGCCACAGTTAGCTCCCATTCTTGTTTTTGCTGACTGTATAGGGCTTTTCCATCTTTGGCGGCAAAGAGTATAATCAATCTGATTTCAGTGTTGACCATCTGGTGATGTCCATGTGTAGAGTCTTCTTTTGTGTTGTTGGAAGAGGGTGTTTGCTATGACCAGTGCATTCTCTTGGCAAAACTCTATTAGCCTTTGCCCTGCTTCATTCTGTACTCCAACGCCAAATTTGCCTGTTACTCCAGGTGTTTCTTGACTTCCTACTTTTGCATTCCAGTCCCCTATAATGAAAAGGCCATTTTTTGGGGATGTTAGTTCTAAAAGGTCTTGTAGGTCTTCATAGAACCATTCAACTTCAGCTTCCTCAGTGTTACTGGTTGGGGCATAGGCTTGGATACCGTGATAATGAATGGTTTGCCTTGGAAACAAACAGAGATCATTCTGTCGTTTTTGAGATTGCATCCAAGTACTGCATTTCAGACTCTTTTGTTGACCATGATGGCCACTCCATTTCTTCTAAGGGATTCTTGCCCACCATAGTAGATATAATGGTCATCTGATTTAAATTCACCCATTCTAGTCCATTTTAGTTCACTGATTGCTAGAATGTCGATGTTCACTCTTGCCATCTCCTGTTTGACCACTTCCAATTTGCCTTGATTCATGGACCTAACATTCCAGGTTCCTATGCAATATTGCTCTTTACAGCATTGGACCTTGCTGCTATCACCAGTCACATCCACAACTGGGTATTGTTTTTGCTCTGGCTTCATCCCTTCATTCTTTCTGGAGTTATTTCTCCACTGATCTCCAGTAGCATATTGGGCACCTACCAACCCAGAGAGTTCCGCTTTCAGTATCCTATCATTTTGCCTTTTCATACTATTCATGTGGTTCTCAAGTCAAGAATACTGAAGTAGTTTGCCATTCCCTTCTCCAGTGGACTACGTTCTGTCAGACCTCTCCACCATGACCCATCCGTCTTGGGTGGCCCCACATGGCATGGCTTAGTTTCACTGAGTTAGACAGGCTGTGGTCCGTGTAATCATATTGGCTAGCTTTCTGTGATTATGGTTTCATAATTATGATTATAGTTTCTGTGATTATGCTGATCATTAAAGAAATTCAAATAAAAGCTGTAACAAGATATCATTTCACACCTGGCAGAATGAATATCATCAAATAACATATCATACAAATAACAAATGTGGGTGAGGATGTAGAAAAGAGAACCCTCATCATTGTTGGTGGGAATGTGAATTGGTGCAGCCACTATGAAAAACAGTATGGAGGCTTCTCAAAAAATTAAAAATGTAGCAACCATATGATTCAACAGTTCCATTCCTGTTATATATATGAAGAAAATAAAAAGATTAATGCAAAAAGTGAAATGAAACCCAATGTTTGTAGCAGCATTATTTATAATATCCAAGTTACAGAAGCAACCTAAGTGTCCAACAGAGGAATAGATAAAGAAATTGTGAGATATATATAGAGAGAGCTTTACCCAGCCATAAAAAGAATTAAATTATTTGACTAAGCTTCAATTAAAAAATAAAAGTATTCTTGCCTGGAGTATCCCATGGACAGAGGAGCCTGGTGGGCTACAGTCCACCAGGTCGCAGAAAGTCAGACACAACTGAGCGACTTCACTTTCACTTTAAGCTTCAATTAAAAAATAAAAGTTGTGTGTGTTATAACTGTTCTATCAATCAGCTGTTCCCCCTTCTCTGACCCTCTCTTCAGACCTATTTCCAGAGACACAACGATATTGAAATTAGGCCAGTTGATAACCCTGCAGTATGACCAACCTAGATAGCATATTAAAAAACAGAGACATTACTTTGCCAACAAAGGTTAGTCTAGTCAAGGCTATGGTTTTTCCTGTGGTCATGTATGGATGTGAGAGTTGGACTGTGAAGAAGGCTGGGCACTGAAGAATTGATGCTTTTGAACTGTGGTGTTGGAGAAGACTCTTGAGAGTCCCTTGGACTGCAAGGAGATCCAACCAGTCCATTCTGAAGGAGACCAGCCCTGGGATTTCTTTGGAAGGAATGATGCTAAAGCTGAAACTCCAGTACTTTGGCCACCTCATGCGAAGAGTTGACTCATTGGAAAAGACTCTGATGCTGGGAGGGATTGGGGGCAGGAGGAGAAGGGGACGGCAGAGGATGAGATGACTGGATGGCATCACTGACTCGATGGACGTGAGTCTGGGTGAACTCCGGGAGTTGGTGATGGACAGGGAGGCCTGGCGTGCTGTGATTCATGGGGTCGCAAAGAGTCAAACACGGCTGAGCGGCTGAACTGAACTGAACTGAAGCTCTAAGTATCCAAATTAAAAAAAAAAAAAAAAAAAGAGTCACATGTCTCTAACTTTAAATAAAAACTAGAAATAATTAAGCTTAGTGAAGAAGGCATATTGAAAGCTGAAACAGGTCAAAAGCTATCCGTTTGTACAAAATAGTCAAGCAGTTATGCAAAGGCAAAGTTATGGAAGAAAATTAAAAGTGATCCTCCAAGAAACACACAAATAATTAAGAGAGTGAAGCAACTTTATTTCTGATATGGAAAAATTTGAGTGAACTGGACAGAAGATCAAAGTAGTTACAACATCCCCTTAAGCCTAAATCTAATCCAGAGCAAGACCTAACTCTCTGTAATTCTATGAAGGCTGGAAGAGGTAAACAAACTGGAAGAAAAAAAAAAAATGTTTGAAGCCAACAGAGGTTGGATCATGAGTTTCAAGTTATGAAGCCATCTCCATAACATAAAAGTACAATATGAAGCAACAAATGCTGATAAAGAAGCTGCAGCAAGTTATCCAGAAAATTTAGCTAATTCATGGAGGTGTCAACACTAAACAATAGATTTAGAATGTAGATGGCATAACAGTTGTATACTAGAAGACGATACCATCTAGAACTATCATAGCTAGGGAAGAGAAGTCAATGCCTGTTGTCAAAGCTTTAGAGGACAGGGAGACTCTCTTGTCAGGAACTAATGTAGCTGATGACTTTTAAGTTGAACTAATGCTCATTAACCATCTGAAAACCCTAGGGCCCTTAAGAATTATGTTCAGTGTACTCTACCTATGCTTTATAAATGGAACAACAAAGCCTGAATGACAGAACATCTGTTTATAACATGGTTTACTGAACATTTTAAGTGTACTATTGAGATACACTATTGGGGTGATATATATATATATATATATATATATATATATATATATATATATATATAACTTTCAAAAGAATTGTCAATCACTGGCCACCCAAGAGCTCTGATGGATATGTACAAGGAGATTAATGTTGTTTTCTTACATGTTATCACACATCCATTCAGCAGCCCATGGATCAAGGAGTCATTTTGACTTGCAGGTCTTATTATTTAAGAAACACATTTCATAAGGCTGTAGCTTCCATAGAAAGTGATTATTTAGATTTGGGCAACGTCAACTGAAAGCCTTCTGGAAAGGATTCCCCATACTAGATGCCATTAAGAATGTTTGAGAAAAAAATAATGTTTGTGGTTTATGGGAAGAGGTCGAACTGTCACCATTAGCTAGAGTTTGAGAAAAGTTGATTCTAACTCTCATGGATGACTTTGAGGGATTCAAGACTTCAGTGGAGGAATTAATTGAAGATGTGATAAACTATCAGAACTAGAATTAGACATGGAGCCTAAAGATGTAGCTGAATTGCTGCAATCTCATTAAAAAAATAAAAATGAACAGATGAGGAGTTTCTTCTGGTGGATGAGCAAAGAAAGTGGTTTCTTGAGATGGAATCTACTCCTGGTGGAGATGCTATGAAGGCTGCTTGGATGACCATAAAGAATTTAAAATATTGCATAAACTTATTATTAGTTAATAAACTAGTGGTAGAGTTTGAGAAAATTGACTCCAATTTGGAAAGAAGTTCATCTGTCAGTAAAATGCTATTAAAGAGCACTAACTGCTAAAGAGAAATCATTCTTAAAAGCAAGAGGCATCATTGTCTTATTTTAAGAAATTGCTATAACCACTTCAGCCTTCAACCACCACCCTGATCAGTCAGCAGCCATCAACAAGGAGGCAAGACTCTCCACCAGAAAAATAAGATTGTGACTCACTAAATGCTCAAACAAGGGCTAGCATTTATTAACAATAAAGTATTTTTTAATTAAGACATGTACATTTTTAGCTGTAATACTATTGCAATGTAGTGGGCTTCCCTGGTAGCTCTGATGGTAAAGCGTCTGCCTGCAATGCGAGAGACCCAGGTTCCATCCCCAGTGGGGAAGATCCCCTGGAGAAGGAAATGGCAACCCACTGCAGTACTCTTGCCTGGAAAATTCCATGGATGGAGGAGCCTGGTAGGCTAGAGTTCTCGGGGTTGCAAAGAGTCAGACACTACTGAGCGACTTCACTTTCTTTCTTTTCTTTATGAACATACCCCTTTATATGCACTTAGGAAACCAAAAAAATCCATGCAACTTGCTTCATTGAGATATTCATTTTATCATGGTAGTCTGGAACTGAACCTGCAATATTTCTAAGGTACCCCTGTACAAGTAAAAATTTGTCAGATGATACTACTAAAACACATTCAACCAAAAACATATAGCATCTTTTACTGAAAACCACTGAAAGAAGATCAAATAAATATAACTGGATGGAAAAAATCAATTTCACAAACATATTTTATGATTTTGATTAGTAAATATAGTTTATTCTGAAAATTAATAAAATAAGTCAAAAATATATATTAAAAGAAAATAGATAAAGAATAAATCAAGATATGTTAAGAAAACAAGATGAAGCCAAAATTTAAAGTAGTGACAAAGAATTTTCTATTTCTTAATCTTTGTAGATTAAAAACTACTTCATTATATTTAACCCTAAAATTAATTTTTATATATTTTGTTTTATATACCCTATTTCACAACATTTTTTTTTAGAAGCTGACAGTATAAATCTGAGGCTCATAGTGCTAAAGAATTGACAATTAAAACAGGATGTTTTACTATTTTACATATGGAACTCAGTAATTGTTACTCACTCTTTAAAATAAAATATATCTCCAGTCCAGGTTCTATGCAGGATACAGGAAGCTTGGGGCTGGTGCACTGGGATGACCCAGAGGGATGGTATGGGGAGGAGGTGGGAGGGGGGTTCAGGATGGGGAACACGTGTACACCCATGGCAGATGCATGTTGATGTATGGCAAAACCAATACAATATTGTAAAGTAAAACAAATAATAATAATAAATAATAATAAAATAAAATTTAAAAATTTTTTAAAAAATAAATAGAATGTGTGTGTAATTTAGGAAATTTGGAATACACAGAAAATATGTATAAATAAATAAAAATAATTAGAATCCAGGTTAAGCACCATGAACATCTTATACTTCTAATCTTTTTCTCTGTAAATGTGTACATCTGTTTGTGAATGTGATTTTTTTTTTTTTTACAAAATTGCTACTTTATTTTATTATATATTCATTTCTGTTACACTTTTTCATTGACCATTGAAAATTTATTATTTGACGTGTTAGGAATTTTGCAAAACTATACTTTTAATTATGAAAAAGTATAGCTGAGTAAAGTAACTAGCCTCCAACTAAAATAAATAAATTTTAAAAAACTGTAAAAAAAAAGAAAAAGTATAGCTTAAATTGATGTACTTGGTCAAGCAATTTTCTTTAGAAATAGCAATATTTTAGAAACTAAAACTTGAAAATATATCAGAGGTTACATCCCCTGAAAGATATATAATGCACAGGAAGAATACATTTTTAGTAATCCGAAAAATAAAAGAGGAAGACGGGGAAAACATGTATCTAATGCACTAATGTCACTCCGAATTGTCAATACTCTGCACCACAGCTGCCACTTTTATTTGTTAGTTATTAAAATGAAATGTAAAGGGCTTTTCTTAAGCAATTTCCTCACAAAAACTGGTCCCAATAATTTGCTAAAAGGACATATTTATTTCAACAATTACTGAGAGAGAAGATAGCATAGTGAACTTAATAGTACGACCAAACACTTTCTACATTTTTCTTTCTATCACAAAAACAGAATTTATTTTCAAAGCCAGAAAATATCTTGAGTACTGTTTCAAGGGAGAGGAAGGGGCCATTTCTTCAAGGTTGAGAAAATCTTCCCTTGAGATTCACATCTTTTCCTCCAGCTATCTGGGGAGAACTACAGGCCTGGGTTTGACTCTGGTCTCCAGCAAGTAACTTTATAAACCCACCAATGCCAGTCATACTTGAGATTTCTCTAAATGTTGTTTTCAGACTGTGAAATATATTCCTGTTACTACCTAATTTGAGGAAATAGTAGGATGATATTTGCAATGTCATGGCAACTTACATCTCAGGATAACAATTTTGTTTTTCTTTCTTTCTTTCTTTACTGCTTTTTAATTGACAAAAATAAATGGTACTCAAACAAAGGGAGGAAAATTAAAATTTACTTAACACCTGCTATATGTCAGGCATTGAGTTGAGTTGTTTATACACACCACTGCATTTAGTTCTCTGAGGATTTGGGAAAGGTTGTCCCATTTTAAAAGGAGACAGAAATTTCAGTACCTTGTTTTGCTTAAGGTCAAATTACCTAGTAATTCAACCAGAATCTCTTGGAACTGGTGACACTAATTCTCAAGCTAGCATCTTTTCAATGTTCTAGACCTCTTCCTCCAAGCTTTCTCCCTGAACTTCTAATCTGACTCTCCTCTATAACTGACAACAAATGCTTTGTGAAACATTAGTGCGTGCATTGCAATATACATGTTTTAAGTGTTGTGGGTTTTGATGCTTAATTTTAAATTCCCTGTACAGAAAACTGCATCTAAATCAGAATTGACTTGATTATGCTTTACTCCTCAGTTAAAATAGTTATTCAAAGGCTTTAATTGCATGCCATGTGGATTAGAAGATGGTACCAATTAAGTAGTTAGGATTTAGTTATACATATGGTAGAGAATTAGTTATATCACTATGGAAGAATAATATCTATATTATAATACAAATTTACAGATATAGATTGCATGAAATATGCATTGCAAATATTCAGTTTTGAGGATCAGCACAGATTTGTTGAATTTAAGGGGATATGTGTGGAGAAGGAAATGGCAACCCATTCCAGTATTCATGCCTGGAAAATACCATGGACAGAGGCGCCTGGTGGGCTACAGTCCATGGGATTGCAAAAGGTCGGACACTACTGAGTGACTTCATTTCATTTCATTTCATTTCATGTGTTCGATTGGAAGAGCAAAGGAGCAAACATGAATTATATTTATAAGCCATTGAGTTAAAATTAAACTGATAGCTCAATTCTTGGTAGAATCTAAATATTCTTTACTGAAATTTGGATATCATTTTCTTTATATTTTGTTGCAGAGATTTTTTTTTCCTTTTAAATAAAAGAATATAAAGACTAATGCAAAGAAAATATCTTTTATAGCAGACTTTAGGAGATATTTAAATAATTTTGTTGTGATGATATGTTGTTCATCTAGAAGCACCAGTGGCAGCTTGCAGGAATAAAACTGAAAATTCTGTTTATTGATTCTGTCTTTATGAAGAAGCAAATGGAATAAAGTGTCTTATATTTTTAAAAAAGATGATACCGTCATTTAAGCACCACAACATTTTTTTCCCCTCTTGATTCTGAGCAGGAAAAGGTCTCAAAAACATTATTATTTGGGAAGTTGAGGGGTGTTAGCATTTGAAAGCAAGAACATTTATACAAGAAAATTTCTACTTGAGTGACATGGGCATAAAGGCAGAGAAGCTTATTAAGGACTGATGGGTGATCCAAACAGAAAGCACAAAAGTTTAGGATTGCAAAGTAAATCAAAAGAAAAATATAAATTGAAGATGAAAGATTGGGTTGGAAAAGTTGTGTTGGTCTTTGGAGCCAAGAAGTAGCACCTGGGTGACTAGATCTGCTATGTAAGGTAGAGTGGACCCTGTGCAGGAGCCAGGGTCTCCATCCCCATCTTGTAGTCCTGTCATACCAGGCCTTATTAATTCGAGGTGGTGTTGGCCCTGCTATGATGTCACAATCTAACATAAAAGCACTTTTGATTGACAAGTTGTTCAGAAGTTAATGTATATGCATAAAATTTCAAGTACAAAAAAATGATAAGATGTTATGAGTCTTATATATAACTACCTTTGGTAAGTGAAAAAAAATGCACAATCTAAAAGTTATGTTTCATTCAATGGACAAATATGAGTGCTTAAGCCCAATACACAGTATCTCAGACAACTCTGAGAAATTATTCTGAAAAGGAGGGGGTGGAAGACGTTGACATTTGAACACGGGCTTCTGTAGGGGCCATTATTTCATCATTAACAGTGATTTTCCATTCTCTGACATTCATTTAATTGGGGGTAAATGGGTTACTTTTAATCAGATTCCATGAGAATATATTTGATAGATACTGTGGGAGTCTATTAGTATTATATACTTCTTCTAACAAAGTATAAAGCAGAATTTTACTTTTGTTATTCAATTAATATTCTCTAACTGCAATGGAATATCATTCTCCCGTGTATTCTCACATAGTATTGCATAAGCGAAAGAGTATTGAATCTTGAGAATGAAGGATAAAGTCTCAATTTTGTATAGTTTTGCCTAAATAAGAATAATAGAAACATAAACTTAAATCAATATTTGACAAAACCTCTGTTAGAAAGGGATCCTTAATTATGATTATCCAGGTGTGAAATACCAGCTGCTTTAAATAAAATAACTGTGACACACTCTGAATCAAAGAAAACCATGCTGCTGCTAACTTGCTTCAATCGTGTCCAACTCTGTGTGACCCCATAGATGGCAGCCCACCAGGCTCCACTGTCCCTGGGATTCTCCAGGCAAGAATACTGGAGTGGGTTGCCATTTCCTTCTCCAATGCACGAAAGTGAAAAGTGAAAGTGAAGTCACTCAGTTGTATCCAACTCCTAGTGACCCCATGGACTGCAGCCTACCAGGCTCTTCCATCCATGGGATTTTCCAGGCAAGAGTACTGGAGTGGGTTGCCATTCCCTTCTCTGAAAGAAAACCATAGACACAGACAAATAAATGTTGGTCTACTGTATGAGAAACTGTAGGGAAATTTTCAAATTATAAATTCATATAATTGGAGAACCAATGCCATTTATGTCATTTTCCTGTGTGATAATGGAGAACTACAAATTAAAATGCTTAATTTTTAGTCTTACTAAGTTCTAAAAGTCTGTGATTCTGGTTTTGAGCAATACATAATGCAACTCAAAAGTAACTACTTTATTTTATTTTATAGGTTTTGGGGTTTTTTTAAGACTAATTATTCCTGTGGCATTTCTCTTGTCCTAATGTGGCTAGGAACACTGTTCTCACTCTGAAAACAGTATATTGACTGGTACAAAAGGATATTGATTGAAAGAAGGTAGTGTTTTATAAGAATGAAGTTGAGAGGCCTACAGATTAGATAGAAATCTTCCCTGTAGGATTTGAATTTCTCAATGAGTGCATGGGGGTATATGAATCAAGAATATCTAAGGTAAAGTATATATTTGTGGAAATCAGTTATTTCTATCAAAATTGCTGTTTGGGGAAAAAAAGTCTTTATTTGAAAGTTAATCACTGTAAGAACACATATATGGATTGCTTATCCTATTTTTATTTGGTAAGCATTTAAAATAATTAAATCAATTGAAGTCAATTGCTGAGTTTAATCATTTCTAGGAAATAGCATTATCTCCTAGTTCCTATTTTTCCATAAATGGAGTCAAATAATAAGCAAATTATTAAAGACCTTGTGTCAACAACATAGGTAGAAATAGGCTGAGTTTTCAGCCTATGACTTGACTGAATTATCCTGGTGCTCCATGACAAACTAGTCCTGAGGCTCCAAAACTGTTCAATAAACTTAGGGCATAAAAATATTCATCCATCCATCAGATCATTTCATGTCACTCCTAAGATTATCAAATGAGAGGATAACTCTATTTGAAAGATCTTAATCCTATTATGGATCTAGGTTAGCTGATATTTTAATACTTTTCAAAATGAAAACATTACAGTGATCTTTTGTCATGTAAGATAGGATACAACATTTCAGGATATCTGAAGTTTGGGCCATAAATATCAATTTTACAAGACTGAAGAACATTAATGAATATTAAATTGATAGATGTCCTCTTCACAAACAAAATCAAGATTAGTGTTTGGTGGATTAACTGAAAAGGTTTGTTAAAGTAAAAATGTAAGTAAAAATCATCTATATATCCCTTATTAAAAAAAAAAAAAAAGTAAAATTGCATAGCTGTTACATAGTTACATAACTGGGGTTTCTCAGGTGGCTCAGTGGTAAAGAATCTGCCTGCCAATGCAGGAGCCACAGGAGACACGGATTCAATCCCTGAGTCGGGAAGATCCCCTGGATGAGGAAATGGCAACCCACCCCAATATTCTTGCCTGACAAATCCCATGGACAGAGGAGCCTGATGGTCTATAGCCCATGAGGTCGCAAAGAGTCAGACATGACTGAGCATACACGCACTCATGACACTCACTAAGCTTTAAATGACACACACTTTCTTTGAATAGGGAACTTCCAGTTGGAGTTATTTGCCATCCTGTTTAGACCATCTATGGGCTTCCCTTGTGGCTCAGCTGGTAAAGAATCCACCTGCAATGTGGGAGACCTGGGTTCGATCCCTGGATTGGGAAGATCCCCTAAAGAAGGGAAAGGCTGCTGCTGCTAAGTCGCTTCAGTCGTGTCCGACTCTGTGTGACCCATAGACGGCAGCCCACCAGACTCCCCCATCCCTGGGATTCTCCAGGCAAGAACACTGGAGTGGGTTGCCATTTCCTTCTCCAGTGCATGAAAGTGAAAAGTGAAAGTGAAGTCGCTCAGTCGTGTCCGACTCTTCGCTACCCCTTGGACTGCCGCCCACCAGGCTCCTCCATCCATGGGATTTTCCAGGCAAGAGTACTGGAGTGAGGTGCCATTGCCTTCTCCGAGGGAAAGGCTACCCACTCCAGTATTCTGGCCTGAAGAATTCCATGGACTGGATAGTCCGTGGGGGTCTCAAAGTGGGCAATGGCACCCCACTCCAGTACTCTTGCCTGGAAAATCCCATGGATGGAGGAGCCTGGTAGGCTGCAGTCCATGGGGTCGCTGAGGGTAGGACACAACTGAGTGACTTCACTTTCACTTTCACTTAGACCATCTATGATTTGTAATCTTTTCATTTTAGTTTCTTTAAATTTAAAATAAACGTAGCTATTTATTAAAAAAATAAAAGCACCCTGAGATGCAAATTCTTCTAAACACTAACACTATTTAATCCAGTCTTTATATTTTCTTCATTTTATTCAACAGTATTTTTGTAAATATTTCCTAACTTTTTTGTACCTTTCCAAAAACGTGGTATAGTTTTCATGTAACTCATTTTATATTTGTACTCAATAGATTTACATAATATTTAATTAAATTTTCCAATTAATACTGCCTTCAAAATAGCTAGACTTCCCTGGTGGCTCAGATGGTAAAGCATCTGCCAACAATGCGGGAGACCTGGGTTTGATCCATGGATTGGGAAGATCCTCTGGAGAAGGAAATGGCAACCCATTCCAGTACTCTTGCCTGGAAAATCCCATGGACAGAAGAGCCTGGTAGGCTACAGTCCATGGGGTCGCAAAGAGTCAGACACAACTGAGCAACTTCACCTTCACCTTCACCTTCAAAATAGCTCTCTTTCTACAAAATCATTTTCCTTATTATTCCATACATGCAGGACTATCCTCAAAAGTTCCATGCATTTAAAGATGGGCATGTAAGCAAATTCTTCTCAATAGAATATAAGATAAAATGTGTTGATTACTTCCCACCCTGGCCTATTGGACTTCCCAGGTAATAGGCTCTGTGTCCTTGTTCACTATTTCCAGACTGATACAATAAGGACTAGAGCAATGTTTAAGTTCACATGCTGAAAAGAGAATTCCTTCTCTTTACCTAGATCCCTAAAGACCTAATGGAAAAGTACTCTCTCTCAATTGGGAACTACTCACCTTAGAGCGTGAAAAACAACTTCTGTTGGTTTGCACACTATATTTCATCAATCATAATACAGAAATTAGTATCTTGATTTAAGCAGCTGCTTTAACAAAAACTTACAGTATTTAGCATTGGTTTAATAGTCATGCTGTAGCTACAAATAGCAAGCATACAGACACTTCAAACTGTCAAGGTAAACTATTTGATGAAACTACAACCTGTGGTTTCTAGAAAGGCAGACCTAGTGCCACCAGCCAAGCCTATAGTTCAAGGAGAAAAACTTGTGAAGAGCCAGAAAATTAGTGTGTGCTGCTTGCTTCTCCATGCTATAAGCAAAACCTTACAAGAAGGGACAAGCTTTGCCTCCTTTGCAGGCAAACAAAAAGAGAGTTCATAAATACAGAGCCAAGTCTTGGAAAAGCCAACAGATCCTGTACTTCAAACAATAAGAGAGGAAGTTGTACAAAACTCTTTGAAATAACTTCTTTATTGGCGCTTTCCTATATAAATGTTCTAAGCTTTCAAGGCAAAAAACGAAAACACAGTTCATTTTTCTTAAAAGAGTATATTGCCCACTTCTTTAGAGGCTAGGATGAAGAGTGACAACTGGAGGCCAAGGAGCCCACATACAAACTTTAGGGAAGCACTTACTCTCTGCACATGGAGGTCACTAGATGGCCAACACTGAAATCAGATTGATTATATTCTTTGCAGCCAAAAATGGAGAAGCTCTATATAGACAGTAAAAACAAGACTGGGAACTGACTGTGATTCAGATCATGAACTCCTAATTGCAAAATTCAGACTCAAATTGAAGAAAGTAGGGAAAACCACTTGACCATTCAGACAGGACCTAAATCAAATCCTTTAGGATTTGAATCTATTTGACAAATAGATTCAAGGGATTAGATCTGATGGACAGAATGCCTAGGGAACTAAAGGCAGAAGTTCATAACATTGTACAGGAGATGGTGACCAAAACAATCTTCAAGAAAAAGAACTGCAAGAAGGCAAAATGGTTGTCTGAGGAGGCTTTACAAATAGCTGAGAAAAGAAGAGAAGTGAAAGGCAAAGGAGAAAAGGAAAGATAAACCCATCTAAAAGCACAGTTCCAAAGAATAGCAAGGAGAGATAACAAAGCTTTCTTAAGTGTACAATGAAAAAACAAACAAACAAAAAAAAAAAATAGAAGAAAACATTAGAATGGTTAAGACCAGAGATCTCTTCAAGAGAACTGGAGATACCAAAAGAACATTTCACACAAAGATGGGCATAATAAAGGACAAGAAAAAAAAAAAAAAAAAGCAGAAGATATTAAGAGGTGGCAGGAATACACAGAAGAACTGCATAGAAAAGGTCTTCAAGACCAGATAACCATGATGGTGTGACACTCACTTACAGCCAGACATCCTGGAGTGTGAAGTCAAGCAGGCCTTAGGAAGCATTACTACAAACAAAGCTAGTGGAGGTGACGGAATTTTAGCTGAGCTGTTTCAAATCCTAGAAGGAGATTCTGTTAAAGTGTTCCACTCAATATACCAACAAATTTGGAAAACTCAGCAGTGGCCACAAGACTCACAGAGGCTAGATTTCATTTCAATCTCAAGGAAGGCAATGCCAAAGAATGTTCAAATTATCACACAACTGAGTTCATTTCACAAGCTAACAAGATAATGCTCAAAATCTTTCAAGCTGGGCTTCAAGAGTATGTTAACTGAGAACTTCCAGAGGTATAAGGTGGATATAGAAAAGGCAGAGGAATCAGAGATCAGATTGTCAACATCCACTGGATCATAGAAAAAGTAAGAGAATTCCAGAAAAAAATATCTGCTTCATTGACTATGCTAAAGCCTTGTGTGGATCACAACAAACTGTGGGAAATTCTTAAAGAGATGGGAATCCCAGAACACCTTACTTGCCTCCTGAGAAACCTGTAAGTCAAGGGGAGAAGCAACAGTTATAACTGGACATGGAACAATCCACTGGTTCAAAATTAGGAAAGGAATACTCCACGGGTGTATATTGTCAACCGGAAAATTTAACTTATATGCAGAGTGCATCATACAAAATGCCAGACTGGATGAAGCACAAGCTGGAATCAAGATTGCTGGTAGAAATATCAATAACCTCAAATATGCAGGTGACAAATATGCTTTCTACTCTTATGGCAGAAAGCAAAGAGGAACTAGGGCTTCCCTGGTGGCTCAGATGGTAAAGAATGTGCTTGCAATGAGGGTCATAATTTTTCCCAGGGTTGGGAAGGTCCCCTGGAGGAGAGCATGGCAGCCCACACCACTTTTCTTGTCTAGAGAATCCCCATTGACAGAGGAGCCTGGGGAATACAGTCCATGGAGTCACAAAGAGACAGACATCAATGAGCAGCTAAGCACAGCACAAAGAGGAACCAAAGAGCCTCTTGAAGAGGGTAAGAGAAGAGAGAAAAGCTTGCTTGAAACACAACAGTCAAAAACTTAAGACCATGGCATCTGTTCCCATCACTTCATGGCAAATCAGTTCAGCTGAGTTTAGTCACTCAGTCGTGTCTGACTATGTGTGAACTGATGGACTGCAGCACCCCAGGCTTCCCTATCCATAACTAACTCCCACAGCTAACTCAAACTCATGTCCATAGAGTTGGTGATGACATCCAACCATCACATCCTCTGTCATCCCCTTTCCCTCCTGCCATCAATCTTTACCAGCATCAGGGACTTTTCAAATGAGTTACTTCTTTGTATCAGGTGGTCAAAGTATTGGAGTTTCAGCCTCAGCATCAGTCCTTCCAATGAACATTCAGGACTGATGTTCCATAAGATTAACTGGTTGGATCTCTTTGCAGTTCAAGGGACTCTCAAGAGTCTTCTCCAACACCACAGTTTAAAAGTATCAATTCTTCAGTGCTCAGCTTTCTTTACAGTCCAATTTTCATTTCCATACATGACTACTGGAAAAAACATAGCTATGACTACATGGACCTTTGTTGGCAAAGTAATGTCTCTACTTTTTAATATGCCATCTAGGTTGGTCATAGCTTTTGTTCGAAGGAGCAAGCATCTTTTAATTTCATGGCTGCAGTCAACATCTGCAGTGACTTTGGAGCCCAATAAAATAAAGTCTGTCACTGTTTCCATAGTTTCCCCATCTATTGGCCATGAAATGATGGGACCAGATGACAAGATCTTTGTCTTCTGAATGCTGGATTTTAAGCCAACCTTTTCGCTCTCCTCTTTCACTTTCATCAAAAGACTCTTTCATCAAGTTCTTCTTCGCTTTCTGCCATAAGGGTGGTGTCATCTGTGTATCTGAGGTTATTGATATTTCTCCCAGCAAACTTGATTCTAGTCTGTTCTTCATCCAACCTGGAATTTCTCATGATGTACTCTGCATGCAAGTTAAATAAGCAGGGTGACAATATACAGCCTTGATGTACTCCTTTCCCAGTTTGGAACCAGTCCATTGTTTCATGTCTCAATCTAACTGTTGCTACTCGGCCTGTGTACAGATTTTTCAGGAGGCAGGTCAGGTGGTCTTGTATGCCCATCTATTTAAGAATTTTCCACAGTTTGTTGTGATCCACACAGGCAAAGGCTTTAGCATAATCAATAAAGTAGAAGTAGATGTTTTCCTGGAATTCTCTTGCTTTTTCGGTGATCCAGTGGATGTTGGCAATTTGATCTCTGGTTCCTCTGCCTATTATAAATCCAGCTTGAACATCTGGAGATTCATGGTTCACATACTGCTGAAGCCTGGCTTGGAGAATTCTGAGCGTTACTTTGCTAGTGGGTGAGATGAGTGCTATATGAGGTCATTTGAGCATTCTTTGTTATTGCCTTTCTTTGAGATTGGAATGAAAACTGACCTTTTCCAGTCCTGTGGCCATTGCTGAGTTTTTCAAATTTGCTTTCATATTGAATGCAGCACTTTTACAGCATCATCTTTTAGGATTTGAAATAGCTCAACTGGAATTTCATCACTTGCACTAGCTTTGTTCATAGTGATGCTCCCTAAGGCCCACTTGACTGCATTCCAGGATATCTGGCTCTAGGTGAGTGATCACATCATCTTGTTATCTGGGTCATGAAGATCTTCTTTGTATAGTTCTTCTGTGTATTCTTGCCACTTCTTAATATCTTCTGCTTCTGTTAAGTCCATACCATTTCTGTCCTTTATTGTGCACATATTTGCATGAAAATTTCCCTTGGTATCTTTAATTTATGCCCTGAGCACCTACCTCTTCCCAGAGAATTTACCAGGTCTCTGAATCAGAGTGCCTCTGCTTCTTCTTACTCAATTCCCATTTTTTCCCAGGGGTTGTCATAATACTAAAGCTATTCTGTTCTCATTTAAAATATATTGTGTTTTTTTTTTTTTTTTTTCCTCATTTGAATCAATAGCTATAGTTTTCTTCAGGTAACCATTCAAGGCTGCTTTCCCTTTATTATATATGTGTATATATATATGTATATATTCTAGATAGTTAAACACATGTACAAAGAAGCTCGGAGAAGGCAATGGCACCCCACTCCAGTACTTTTGCCTGGAAAATCCTATGGATGGAGAAGCCTGGTAGGCTGCAGCCCATGGGGTCGCTAAGAGTCGGATATGACTGAGCGACTTGACTTTCACTTTTCGCTTTCATGCATTGGAGAAGGAAATGGCAACCCACTCCAGTGTTCTTGCCTGGAGAATCCCAGGGATGGGGGAGCCTTGTGGGCTGCCATCTATGGGGTCGCACAGAGTCGGACACAACTGAAGTGACTTAGCAGCAGCACAAAGAAGCTATAATGTGATATGAGGGGACCTATTACTTTTAGTGGTTTGATCTTAAGAAGCACATCATACACAGTGTCTCAGAGGAAAAAATGTACCAGATGTAAATCTGAACAAAACTCTGACCTCATCTGACTTCACCTATGTAAGGCTCTGGAATACCACAAGTGATTTTTTTTTTTTTTTTTTTTTTAAGATTACTGGCCAGATGGAGATCTCACCTTTATAAAGTCAGTCTCTAACTATAAATAGGTTTGACTCACATATAACCACTCTAAACTTGAACTCCTTTTGCTTTGGTTCCTATAACAGAAGTGTTTTTCTTTTATCTCTCTCCTTTCCATTTTTCTTCTTTATTCCTGCTGCAGAAAACACTGAACCTTTGCAAGATGGCCTGTGGGAATTTACTACACTCAATGCAACTCCTGGCTAATATTTCCTCTCCCTACTTTTTTAGCAAAACAGACCACTTGCCAAATTTGAATCCTACCTTCAGCTGAACCCCTTGTCCACTAATGACCTTAGCCCACCTCCCCACCCAATATATCACTGGAGATGCCTTTGGTTCCAAAGGTAGAACACAAAGTGATACAGTTAAGTCATGCTAACACCTCCCTCCCCGTCCTCCAAATGGGGTTCATGAACAGAAAAGTCAAAGACTACATCTGGCTCCAAATCTGATAGAATGTAGGTCCAGACATTTCCTCTCTAATTCTAATTTGACCTTTCAATATGTCTTTCAATTTTTAAGTTCATATCCCACCAGCCTGTTGATTTAAGTGGTAAAACATTGTCTCCCACTTGGGCTCTGGCAGAAAACTACCAAAAAAGCAACCGACTCACCCCCACTTCAATCACATGGCACTTTCTCAGACAAGTACTGAGGCCAGGAGGTGTGAGTGCAATGCTCTGACTGGCCAGGGCTGGATCATGCCCTGAATGTACCACTGTGGTACATTCAAACAACCCTATCAACATCATATAGAAAAGACACTTTTGTAAGGGAGGAGAAAAAACAATATGTTGTAAATGAGAGAGAAGAAGATGTACTTGGAAATCAGAAGCAACAGCCACTCATTGGCTCTCGAATATCCCCACACACATTTTCTGAATGTGACTATTTTAAACGTCCTATTCATATAAACAAACAAGTCTTATAAAATCCAAGTCAAAGTTCCCTACTTCCTAAAGGAAATTACTTTATCCTTCACCTTTAAATTGAGGACCACTGAATCATAAGCCTTCCTATTTTTATGAGCTGCAGAGTGTCTCTTCATGAACAGTTCTTGTAAGCATGTAATAGTTTCCTTTTATGGTTAGAAATTAAGTCTGGAAAAGGCTAAATACTTTCACAAGGGAATTATAGAGAATTAATAGAAGATTTAGAATTCCTAGCCCAGCTTCTCTAACTCCATTATCTGATCAGTTAACTTTTTCGGTATTCTGATCATACTGGGAATTATATTCAATTCTACTTCCTGAGAGTCATAATTCAGTAGAGTACAATGTGCAGAACCTCAATACTATCTTTTCCTGAACCAAACTGGGGTCTAAGAATAAAATATGCTTACATAAACAAATGACTAATTCCTGAATAAAATGTATGGTCTCTATGCTGATCCCAGTCTCTTGGTTTTTCAATGCTTATCACAGTGGTATTAGAAATTATTTTCAAAAGAATCAATTGATGGGACCTTCCTGATAGTCCAGTGATTAAGACTTCATTCTTCCACTGCAGGGGCTGCGGGTTCAATCCTTGTTCAGTGAACTAAGATTCCATATCCTGTGCTGCTGCTGCTGCTAAGTCACTTCAGTCGTGTCCGACTCTGTGTGACCCCATAGACGGCAGCCCACCAGGCTCTCCCGTCCCTGGGATTCTCCAGGCAAGAACACTGGAGTAGGTTGCCATTCCCTTCTCCAATGTATTAAAGTGAAAAAGTGAAAGTGAAGTCTCTCAGTCGTGTCCGACTGTTAGCGACCCCATGGACTGCAGCCTACCAAGCTCCTCCAAATAAAAAAAATAATGATTGATAATAGTCTATATGATTTTTCCACAATAAGCATGTGATATATTTCAAGAGAAGTTCTGAAGCAAATCCAAAAGCACCCAAAATAGTCACAAGGGAACTTAAGTAATACAATACAGACGTCTGAGAGAAAAATACATGTCGTTATGTGCTGTGTTGTTAATTTTAGGATATAGCCTGTCATTAAAAAAAAAAAAAAAAAAAACAGGAACAGGTGAGCGGTCCATCATTAGCCAAAGAAAATATCTTTTTGTGGCATTTATATTCTCATTAAATTCTATCTGCAAGGCTGCCATCTGAAAAGCCCATTCATCTTCAGAAGAGCCACAACCTTATCACCATAGAGATTGGCCTGCAAATTAGACTTAATCTATTGAGGGATACTTGGGAGAAGACAATGTTTTGACCCAGACGCAGACCATCAAGAAATGCTCTGACCTGCATTACAAAGATTGAAAATCTATGCATTTTCCCTTTAAATATCAATTGCAAGTGATTTTCTCTGCAAAGCGATTGAATTAAAAAGTCAGAGAGTGAACAAAAAGGTTTCATAAAGAGAGTACAGAGGCAGTGCACCTTGAGGGTAGAAAAATTGTCACAAATTGTTCCCTACTCTCAAAATGACTATTTTATCAATGTGCTTGTAAAGGATCTATACTTTCAATTCATTTCTTTTTCAGATATTCTAAATTCTGTGATCAAGTCTAACTTCTCTAGGGCAGTAATGATAGCAAATTGCCTTCATAATATCTCCACATTTTGCCTTGTTTCTAAAGTGTTAACTCTTTTTTGCAGAAAATAATTTGCATATATTCTGTATATGAAATGATGTCCTAAGTGATTGCAATACAGAGACATATGAGAGCCATTTCGGCCCTGGTGGATGAATAGTCTAGTGAAGAGGAAGGCATAAGGACAGTCAAGCATCACAAAAGGCAAAATGCAATAAATATTCAAATGAAAGTAGAAGCTTAACACTAACTGGGACATCTGAGCATTTTCTTGGATACACATTTTTTAAATTTTCTTCTTTCAGCATCTGTTAGGTTGGCAAATTGCAACTATATAAACAGCAACTACAAAAACTGAACAAGATAGAAAAGGGAGGGATGGATGCTGGTAAGTAGCAGATTTGGATTTGAACACCTGTTGTTCAGTCACTAATTCATGTCCAGCTCTTTGGGACCCCATGGACTGCAGCACACCAGGCAACACTGCAGGAGTCCTTCACTATCTCTTGAAGTTTGCTCAGGAGAGTTGGTGATGGTCTCTCACCATCTCATTCTCTGCAACCTTCTCCTCCTTATGTAGGAGGATATAAATAAATTGCTCATTTTCTTTTTCCTTCCCCTTCCCATGCCCTTTCAAATCTATATGTCCTTCTTGCTAGAAATATAGCCAAAGGCTTCCCTCTTTCCAGGGAGTGCTTAGCAGTGTCTCCAAGGTAGTTCTTGACCTGCATTCTCACCACATCGCTGCACCACTGTGACTACCCACTGACCCTGGTAGCCCTTTAGATTGAGTGCAAACTCTCTCTCTTTGACAATCCATCACAGGCTGCTATAAATGACCTCACCATCTGGTCTCCTTTTTCCTTCTTTTCTCTTATAATCAACTTACATGAATTTGCTCACTGTTTTCTCATTGGAAACATTCTGCTTCACGCAAAATTAAACACTTTGTCTAATATCCATCTTAAGCCTGCCGTACTTGCTATTTTCTTAAAATCAGTGAATCAAGTCTTTTAATCTGTCCCTGAAATTTACATCTGCTCTATAAAGCCCTTGCTGAACTGAGAGTTGTCCACAAATTCCTCTTAAAATCTTCCTGAGCTGAATTTGAGATTATCAGGGCCCAGTCACATAATGCATGTTCTCCTTTGATGTATAAAATGTTAATAATTCATATATTTATGCTGCAGTATTGGAGTGACTACTACCTGATGGGCTTTGTTCTAAGCATAAGGGACATAACACTGAACAAAACAAAGCTCTATTCTCATGCAGAGAGAAAGGAGAGACAGACAACAAGCCTGTAAGCAAATATATAAATAAGTACCGTGATGAAATATAAAGCAAAGTAAGGGGAGAATGATTAAAGGTCTGTCTGGCAAGGTGACATTTGAGTGGAAACATGAAAGAAGTAAAGAAGTAAAGCATGCTAATATTTGTGGGAGGATAATCTGGAAAGAAAGAACAGCAATGTAAAGACTGAACGCAAGAGCTTGCTTGAGTGTGGCTGGAGAAGAATTGGGAAAAGTTAGTGGTGGGAATGCAGCAACAGCTAACTCAGGACCTACCTGGTAGGAAATAGTAATGGTTTGGGATGTCACTGAGAGAGAGGCGAATCCATCTGAGACTTTGCAACAAAAAATAACATGGCGTGATTTTAGGGGGAAAAAATCAAACTGAAGTTGACACACAAATTCCAAATCTCTTACTAGATTATGCTGAGATAGCCCAGCATTTTTCAGGCTCACATTCCTCCTTTAAAAATGAGGGAATAATAACTGCCATGTCAAGTTGAGAAAATTAAATGAGGACTTACCAGAATGGCTAACATGCGATGAACACTTTATTGAAAGTACTAAACCTTATTGTATGTGCATTTGTCAATATTAGCTTTATCTCTCTCCATAATAATGTTTTTTTCTTGGGACCACATCTAAATAACTGTGGACTCTTCGGCTAGATGCCAAAGATACCCACTTCTTTATGCTTTATGTATGCAATCTTTTGTCATCTCAAGCAAAATCCTCTAAGTATTTGGATTTAAGAGAAAGTTGAAAAACCAAGTATAGTTCTGACTTGTTGTGAATAGTGACTTGACCTATTTTATATGGTTTTAGTGGCAACATTCATGTCTTTACTTTTTATTGTAAATGTATTCATAAACATATCTTAAGGGAAACAGACATGAAGAATCTTTGTCTTAAGCTCACTGATTAATTCTCAAATAGAGTTTACTTAAAAACATTATGTAAAATGTCAATCCTTTGAAGAGTATTTTGGTGGAAGTTTGAAGCCAGGAGGAAAAAGCATAATAAATTTGAATTCTTTAATCCTACCTAAATTTTTTCACTGAAACTCAAACATGGTTTTTTAATTATACTGTGAGACTACATGTATATAATGGGGACTTGTTTAACATTTTCTAAAACTATGATTCAGGAACTTCCCTGGTGGTCCAGTGGTTAAGACTGCTTCAAATGCTGGGTATGTGGGTTCAACCCCTGGTCTGGATGGTAACTAAGATCCCACATGCTGCATCATGTGGTTCCAAGATAAAGAAGCAAAATAAAGCCACAAAAATCAGGCACCAGGGAGCAAGGTATGTGGGACCAGAGAAGCTCCAAGGTTAAGAGCCTGTGAGGCATATGTCAAATGGAGTGTCACCTGCTGCTTGAGTCAGGCTTTTTCATCACCATATTAGCTGTAATGAAGAGGGAGAGAAGACAAAGTCATTTCCCTCTGCTCTATGTGGTTTAACATCCCTACCATGAATTTGTCAAGAGAATCTTCACCCTTAGCCCAGGCAACCGTAGCAGTGGCCCCAGAACCCCAAGGAACAGGGTGAAGTGATGACATTCTGTGGCTTTAAAAGTCTGAAAAAATTAATTCAGTGCTATCATACCTCTGTTTAAAATCCTGAAGCTCACAGGACATGAGGTCCTCCTTACTTCACATTTAGTTAACAGTAAAGAGGAAAACAGTTTTAGCAGATTTCTCCTCCGAGTATTGCCTGGCTTGGTGGCACCTGAGAAGGCTGCTTTCTAGGCTGTCCTGTGAAGAGCGGCTGCAATTTCCTCCTCTCCTCAGTATATCAGCCCACATCCAACCCACCAGGACTCTGTCTTTGGGTAGAACACCCTGCTCCTCTGAGGTACATCCTACATTCTGCTGGAATCTCTGCTATCTCCAGCAACATTTCTTTTTTTTTTTTTCTGTTAAAGTAATCCACCATTTCCTGTAGCAGCAATCTTAAAACTTTCAGTTGCCTTAAAGCTTTGAAATTGAAACATCCCCCTTTAATTTTAGCAAATTAAACACTAACTTGATGAGTAGAAGAGAGGTCTGCAGACATTCTGCACAGCACAGTCAGGTTTTATAAGTTTGCCATCTCACCTTCTCTTTTCAGATACCACAGAGGCTGCCCCTCCATGTGGGGTCTCATCGCTGCAAAGACTCTGCAACAGGCAGAGGTCTCACATGTCTCCCAAGATTCCCTGTCCCCCACATAATCCCCAAGGATGTGACTATGTAGGTTTTACTTGTATGATAGGTTTATTTTATGGGATTGTTTACTTTAGGAAAGGGAGTTTGTCTGAGTGCCTAACATCTAATCACATGAGAAAAGCAGAGATTTTTCTCTGACTCCTGGGAGAAAGGAAAATGAAAGATTTAAATCATGAGAAGGGTTCAGTGAGCTATTGCTGACTTGAGGATGAAGGGGCCCACTGGCAAGAATGTAAGCGGTCTCTAGAAGCTGAGAGCAGCCCTCTTCTGACAGCCTTCAGGAAACTGGATCCTCAGTCCCACAACCATGAGGACTTGAACTTTGCCAACAAGAAGAATGAGCTTGGGAATGGGCTTTTCTCTGGAGCCTCTAAACAAACCAGGCTGGCACCTGATTTCAGCTTTGTGGTACCCCATCCAGAAAACTCAGTCGCAGCTCAAGAACTGTCAGAAAATAATGGGTATTTTAAAATACTAAGTTTGTGGCAATGTGTCACACAGAAATAGAAAATGAATATATTCTACATCTATTCTTATCTCTTTTTTAGGAATCTTTTCATTAAATTGTTTCCAGTCTTCAAATTCTTGCTGTGTAATATGGACTGACATCACCATCATAGCCACCACCATCACCTCTAATAGTAAATGAATATGCTAGATAGTATATCTAAGTGCTACACACAGAGTATTATAGTTAAAGTTTCATAAAAAGCCAGGGATCTTATGAAAATGCAGATTATGGATCTGTGGGTCTGGGTTGGAGTTCAAGATTTAAACCAGTTCCCAAGGGATCCTTCAAAGCTCTGTTTATGCATGTAAGTCAAAAAATTCGAGTACAACTTTTAGCTGCATGAAATGGCAATTATTCTTAGGCCATCATTCTTATAAGTTATGTCAGTGACACTTATAAGTCAGTGACACTGACTTTGCTTTGATTTAAGTAACTGCATACTCAGTTTGGTATTTCTCAGAATATAACCTGAGGGAGGGGAATGGAGTGTGACCTGAGGAAAATAACCAGTTACTGATTCCTAAATTCCATCTCTACACTTGAAATCAGAGCTGCTTTTTTGCACAGTAGTGTATACAATAGATACACTATTCCCAATTCATCCTCTGCTTTGCAAATAGGTTCATCTGAACCATTTTTCTAGATTCCTTATATATATGCTAATACATATATTTTTCTCATTCTGACTTACTTCACCCTGCATGATAGTTTCTAGGTCCATTCATGTCTCTGAAAATGGCACAATTTTGTTCTTTCTTATGGCTGAGTAATATTCCATTGTATATATGCACCACATCTTCTTAGACTTTGCTAAATGCCCTTGGGAAGCAAAATCCCCTTGGCTCTTAAGTTGGAAGATTGTTGATTTAGGTTTTGTCTAGAAAAGATGTAACTGAAAGTGCGTTTAACACAGGGTTCAGTAACTTTTTTCCTATAAAAATAAAATAAATGTATATCCATAAAATTATGCTATGAAAGTTATAATGTGGTTTACTGTGTTTCATTAAAATTATCTAGACACTTTATTTTTAAATGAACTTTTTTCTAAGTTTAATTCAGTTTGAACTTTGCATTAATTGACACTTTTCTTTGTGAGGTCCTGGTGAATACTCATATCTTTATAAGACTTAGAAGTTCTTTTGCTTTTCAAAATACTTTAACTGTGTGATAAAAGCTATTAAAAAGAGTGCTTTAAAAAAATTCTGTCTTCAACATTAACTTTTGTAAATGTTTTTGTAAATGATTCCTTTTACTTTTTTGTGTGTATTTATTATTGTGTGCACACTTACATATATACACATGCACACTACAGAATACTATTTGGTCATAAAAAGAATGAAATTTTGCCATTTGCAACAACATGGATGAAGTAGGAGCATATCATTTTAAGTGAAATAAATCAGACAGTGGAAAACAAATACTGTGTGATATCGTATATGTAGAATCTAAAAAATAAAACAAATGAATGACTATAACAAAACAAAACCAGACTCACAGATTTAGATAATAAACCGGTGTTGCCATTGAGGGGAGGGATGGGGGAGCTACAACTTTGGGATAGAGGGTCAAGAGGTACAGATAATTATGCATAAAATAAACTACAAGGATGTAACAATGTAAAGGACAGGAAATATAACAAATATTTTATAGTAACTTTAAATGGAATGTAACCTTTAAAAATTGTGAATCAGTATATTGTATAACTGAACCTTATAATATTGTACATCAACTATATATCAATAAAAAGTAGAAAAAAACTCAAGTCTATCGCAGCTACAGGAAATTTCTCAAATCCAGAGGCTATTCGAGAAGAAATAGTTTACTGAGCAGAGTTTTAGTCATTCTTGTTAAAGTTGGCCCCAGCACGTCACTTAAAGTCTATTTCAAAAAGCAGTGTGGAGGAGTAGAATTAGATATGGTCTAGAGACTGGACAGACATGTGTTTCACTCTAGCTGTGGCACCATTTTGGCAAACAACTACCTCTTTAAATCTTAATTTCCTCAGCAGATGACATGATCCTCTACATAGAAAACCCTAAAGATTGCACCAGAAAATTACTAGAAATAATCAATGACTATAGTAAAGTTGCAGGATATAAAATCAACACACAGAAATCCCTTGCATTCCTATACACTAATAATGAGAAAACAGAAAGAGAAATTAAGGAAACAATTCCATTCACCATTGCAACGAAAAGAATAAAATACTTAGGAATATATCTACCTAAAGAAACTAAAGACCTATATATAGAAAATTATAAAACACTGGTGAAAGAAATCAAAGAGGACACTAATAGATGGAGAAATATACCATGTTCATGGATTGGAAGAATTAATATAGTGAAAATGAGTATACTACCCAAAGCAATTTATAGATTCAATACAATCCCTATCAAGCTACCAACGGTATTCTTCACAGAGCTAGAACAAATAATTTCACAATTTGTATGGAAATACAAAAAACCTCGAATAGCCAAAGCGATCTTGAGAAAGAAGAATGGAACTGGAGGAATCAACCTACCTGACTTCAGGCTCTACTACAAAGCCACAGTTATCAGACAGTATGGTACTGGCACAAAGACAGAAATATAGATCAATGGAATAAAATAGAAAGCCCAGAGATAAATCCACGAACATATGGACACCTTATCTTTGACAAAGGAGGCAAGAATATACAATGGATTAAAGACAATCTCTTTAACAAATGGTGCTGGGAAATCTGGTCAACCACTTGTAAAAGAATGAAACTAGACCACTTTCTAACACCATACACAAAAATAAACTCAAAATGGATTAAAGATCTAAACGTAAGACCAGAAACTATGAAACTCCTAGAGGAGAACATAGGCAAAACACTCTCTGACATACATCACAGCAGGATCCTCTATGACCCACCTCCCAGAATATTGGAAATAAAATCAAAAATAAACAAATGGGACCTAATTAACCTTAAAAGCTTCTGCACATCAAAGGAAACTATTAGCAAGGTGAAAAGACAGCCTTCAGAATGGGAGAAAATAATAGCAAATGAAGCAACGGACAAACAACTAATCTCAAAAATATACAAGCAACTCCTACAGCTCAACTCCAGAAAAATAAATGACCCAATCAAAAAATGGGCCAAAGAACTAAATAGACATTTCTCCAAAGAAGACATACAGATGGCTAACAAACACATGAAAAGATGCTCAACATCACTCATTATCAGAGAAATGCAAATCAAAATCACTATGAGGTACCATTTCACACCAGTCAGAATGGCTGCGATCCAAAAGTCTACAAATAATAAATGCTGGAGAGGGTGTGGAGAAAAGGGAACCCTCTTACACTGTTCGTGGGAATGCAAACTAGTACAGCCACTATGGAGAACAGTGTGGAGATTCCTTAAAAAACTGGAAATAGAACTGCCTTATGATCCAGCAATCACATTGCTGGGCATACACACAGAGGAAACCAGAAGGGAAAGAGACACGTGTACCCCAATGTTCATTGCAGCACTGTTTATAATAGCCAGGACATGGAAGCAACCTAGATGTCCATCAGCAGATGAATGGATAAGAAAGCAATGGTACATATACACAATGGAGTATTACTCAGCCATTAAAAAGAATACATTTGAATCAGTTCTAATGAGATGGATGAAACTGGAACCTATTATACAGAGTGAAGTAAGCCAGAAGGAAAAACATAAAACTAACGCATATATATGGAATTTAGAAAGATGGTAACAATAACCCGGTGTACGAGACAGCAAAAGAGACACTGATGTATAGAACAGTCTTATGGACTCCGTGGGAGAGGGAGAGGGTGGGAAGATTTGGGAGAATGACATTGAAACATGTAAAATATCACGTAAGAAACGAGTTGCCAGTCCAGGTTCGATGCACGATACTGGATGCTTGGGGCTAGTGCACTGGGACGACCCAGAGGGATGGTATGGGGAGGGAGGAGGGTTCAGGATGGGGAACACATGTATACCTGTGGCGGATTCATTTTGATATTTGGCAAAACTAATACAATTATGTAAAGTTAAAATAAAATAAAATTTTAAAAATAAATAAATAAATAAATCTTAATTTCCTCATTTAAAAAAGGGGGTGAATCAATCTCATAACTTTTTTGTGAAGATAAAATAAAATAAAAATATGTTAAATGATTCAGTTCAGTTCAGTCACTCAGTGGTGTCCGACTCTTTGTGACCCCATGGATTGCATCACCCCAGGCTTCCCTGTCCATCACCCACTCCCAGAGCTTGTTCAAACTCATGTCCATTGAGTTAGTTATGCTATACAACCATCCTATCCTCCATCATCCGCTTCTCCTCCTGCCTTCCATCTTTCCCAGTATCTGGGTCTTTTCTAATGAGTCAGCTCTTCACATCAGGCGGCCAAAGTATTGGAGTTTCAGCTTCAACATCAGTCCTTCCAATGAATACTCAGGACTGATTTCCTTTACAATTAACTGGTTTGATCTTCTTGCAGTCCAAGGGACTTGCAAGATGATTAACACAGGACAGGGCCCATGGAAAGTATTAAGTTATTAATAAATAATAATATTAATTAATGATGCAATACTATAGTTTTACTTATCCTGATCTACTGCTTGTCTGGCTTTGCTGTCCTTCATCTTATGTGTAGATAAATAGGCATAGCTAGATCAGAAATTTGTCCATATTAATTCTTAACTATATATTTTTATATGTACTTTTTATATAATAAACATTTATTTATAGTTATAAGCTATACACATCACTTGTTAAAATATCCTGGCTTGATTTTGAAAAGCACAACAGAAAAATCATCTCTACAATGGCCTTTTGCTAACAGAGGAAAAACAAGACTTACTGTCAGCTGGACTTTTCACATAGTATGCAGTTTAAGGTATATATTCACACTAAATATTTTCAAGATTATTGGAGACACCAAGATGTCCAGATACTTAAGATACACAGATTCAATGTCAGTTAAAGAGCTAATGACTTAATGAAAGAGAAAGTATAGGAAATTTCATCCTATTTCTATAGGCAGGAAAATTATTGGCTTTAAGTCTTCACTTTGCTATTTGTCGGTCAAAACTTGAATCAAAGAAACAAGACTCGATTTGGTTTTGTAGAATTTTCAGAAACTCATTTCAGTTCAGTTCAGTCACTCAGTTCTATCCGACTCTTTCTGACACTGTGAACCACAGCACGCCAGGCCTCCCTGTCTATCACCAACTCCCGGAGTCTACCCAAACCCATGTCCATTGAGTCCGTGATGCCATCCAGCCATCTCATCCTCTGTCATCCCCTTCTCCTCCTGCCCTCAATCTTTCCCAGCATCAGGATCTTTTCAAATGAGTCAGCTCTTCCCATCAGGTGGCCAAAGTACTGGAGTTTCCCCTTTAGCATCAGTCCTTTCAAAGAACACCCAAGACTGATCTCCTTTAGGATGGACTGGTTGAATCTCCTTGCAGTCCAAGGGACTCTCAAGAGTCTTCTCCAACACCACAGTTCAAAAGCATCAATTCTTCGGCGCTCAGCTTTCTTCACAGTTCAACTCTCACATCCATACATGACCACTGGAAAAACCATAGCCTTGACTAGACGAACCTTTGTTGGCAAAGTAATGATTTGGCTTTTTAATATGCTGTCTAGGCTGGTCATAACTTTCCTTCCAAGGAGTGTCTTTTAATTTCATGGCTGCAATCACCATCTGCAGTAATTTTGGAGCCCAGAAAACTAAAGTCAGCCACTGTTTCCCCATCTATTTGCCATGAAGTGATGGGACCAAATGCCATGATCTTAGTTTTCTGAATGTTGAGCTTTAAGCCAACTTTTTCACTCTCCTCTTTCACTTTCATCAAGAGGCTCTTTAGTTCTTCACTTTCTGCCATAAGGGTGGTGTCATCTGCATATCTGAGGTTATTGATATTTCTCCCAGCAATCTTGATTCCTGCTTGTGCTTCATCCAGCCCAGCGTTTCTCATGATGTACTCCGCATAGAAGTTAAATAAGCAGGGTGATAATATACAGCCTTGACATACTCCTTTTCCTATTTGGAACCAGTCCGTTGTTCCATGTCCAGTTCTAACTGTTGCTTCCTGACCTGCATACAGGTTTCTCAAGAGGTCAGATGGTCCTATATTCCCATCTATTTCAGAATTTCCCACAGTTTATTGTGACCCACACAGTCAAAGCTTTGGCATAGTCAATAAAACAGAAATAGATGGTTTTATGGAATTCTGTTGCTTTTTCCATGATCCAGTGGATGTTGGCAATTTGATCTCTGCTTCCTCTGCCTTTTCTAAAACCAGCTTGAACATCTGAAAGTTTATAGTTCAGGAAACTCACTCTTAAAGTGCAAAATGTTATGCGGAGTAGTTCCATAATAAACATCGTCCTGAAGATGACTCACTCTTTGACATTTATTCAGGCTGTTGCAAAACAATAATTACCGATGTACTACTGAAGAAAAAGGAAATGAACTCATTGTAGCATTGCATTAATACAACATTTCAAATGTTTTCTCAATATTTTAGATTTAGTGCAACATGGCAGCACTTTTCCTGTTTTGTTTATGCCTCAAAATTAGAGTTGGAGAAGGCAATGGCACCCTACTCCAGTACTCTTGCCTAGAGGATCCCATGGACAGAGGAGCCTGGTGGGCTGCAGTCCATGTGTTCACTAAGAATCAGACATGACTGAGCGACTTCACTTTCACTTTTCACTTTCATGCATTGGAAAAGGAAATGACAACCCACTCCAGTGTTCTTGCCTGGAGAATCCTATGGACGGGAGAGCCTGGTGGACTGCCCTCTATGGGGCCGCACAGAGTCGGACATGACTAAAGTGACTTAGCAGCAGCAGCAGCAGCAGCAAAATTAGAGTATAACTACCTATCCTTCTAACTAGTTTGAATCATATTTATGACATGTTCTTAATTTTGTAATGTAGCCAGTTCAAGGTGTCTCTGAGTAATGAACTAAAGTTGTGTTCATATCATTCTTTTTAACATGAGGTATATAAACAATTTATAGTGATAATTATGACTTTTTTGTTCTAGTTCTTCTGCCTTTTACAAATTTCAGACTGCATTATAAATGATACAAAAATTATAAGATATTTAAAGTGTATATCATGATGATTTATGTTGTGAAAAGCTTCCTGTTGGGTTAACTAACATATCTATCACCTCACATGTTTTACTTATTTATTTATTGCTGGGAACATTTACTTTCTCCTGTCTTAGCAAATTTTGATTACACTAGATGGTGTTTTCAACTAGTCATCACATCAGATTTTCAGACTTATTCACTGATGGTTGAAAGTTTGTACCCTTTTGCCACCTCTATGTGCAGCTCTTGGTCACTTAGTCTTGTCCAACTCTGTGCAACCCTTTGGACTGTAGCACACCAGGCTCCTCTGTCCATGGGATTTTTCAGGCAAGAATACTGGAGTGGGTTGCCATTTTCCTCCTCCAGGGGAATCTTCTGACCCAGGGATCAAACCTATGTCTCCTCTGTCTCCTGCATTATGGGCAGATTCTTTACTTTTTAATCTGAGGATACATGGCAGTTGAAACAGTTTTAAAATGTTTCCTAATATTCATTCATGTGTTAGTCACTCAGTCGTAGTTGTGTCCAACTCTTTGTGACCCCAATGGACTGCAGTTCACCAGGCTCCTCTGTCCATGGAATTTTTCAGTCAAGAATATTGGAGTGGGTTGCCATTTCCTTCTCCATGGGATCTTCCCAACACTGGGATCACACCACATCTCCTGCCCTAGCAGTTGGGCTCTTTACTGCTGAATTACCAGGGAAGTCCACTTGTTCTTTCCTCTACCCTAGAACAGGTTTATTGTAGACTTACAGAAGTCTTTCAAGACAGAAAGTTCTTGTGAGTATGTAACAATAACATACTAAGAAAGTCCAGAACACTTGAATCAATGCACTGCTGCTGCTGCTAAGTCACTTCAGTTGTGTCCGACTCTGTGTGACCCCATAGATGGCAGCCCACCAGGCTCCCCCGTCCCTGGGGTTCTCCAGGCAAGAACACTGGAGTGGGTTGCCTTTTCCTTCTCCAATGCATGAAAGTGAAAAGTGAAAGTGAAGTCACTCAGTTGTGTCCGACCCTCAGCGACCCAATGGACTGCAGCCTTCCAGGCACTAAGTCACCCATTTACACCAAAAGAAAAGATCGGTTTCTGGACACTGCCTTCCTGAGAAAGTTAATCAGGAAACAACAACAACAAAAAAAATGAGGTAGGCAAGATACTGCTACAAGTAAAAGAATTTCTAGACTCATTAAATTGTTTTAAATGAGCTTTAACCATGAGAAAAAAAGGAGAAGTCAACAGTCCCAATTAAAAAAACAAAAATTTTAAATTAAAAAAGTAACTTACATTTTGAACTTAGGGGAAAAAACTGAAACAAATATCTGGGGGTCGAGGCATAAGTAATCACTTCATGCTTAAGTATTTCAAATTGTGATGCTATTGAGTGAAATTGTGTTTGATTTGCTTATATGCAATTTTATTGGACTTTGTGAAACTGTTTAGGATGTTTATATGGTCTTAAAATAAATCTGTTCTTGTCTGTTTATATGTCTGAAATCACCCATCCTAATTACATACAAACTTATTTACTGGAGGAACAATAAGGTTATGTTTTGTCCCACAAGATCTGTTCCTATTTAACAATGAGTGAAAATCTTGGACTGTCTTAACTCAGCACTGTAGACCAGCTCTCTGTGTAACATCTGTCATAGGTGCCCAGCGTGGTCAGCCATTCCCATCATAATCACTGTAACCATGGTAGCCACTGTTCCTCCTTTCGTGGATACTGGATTTCTTTCTCCTTGTTGAGTCCTAGTGGAATCTAGCCCTGAAAGACCGGCCCAGAAACCTGTGCTGCTACTTATTGTCCTCATTCTCTGATTTGACTGTTCCCTGGGCATGTGTTGGAGGCTGTGATTCTTTTTTGATGGCTCCAAATGGAAAATCCCAAAAGCCAAATCTTTGCCATCTGAGTCTCTGGAATGCTATGATGCAATGCAAATTTCCCCCAACCTTTTTTGTCTTTCAACACTGCAGTCCCCTTTCTAAGTGCTGGATGTCTAGATATTCTAGATATTCTGGATTTTGAGTGTTTAGATCTGCCCATGTTTTACAGTGGATAGCAGTATGTTTCCTACTTGATTCTCCAATTAAGAACCAATATTCTACTTCCGGTGGTGAGAGGAGGGTCTCTGAATGCTTTATTCACCTTAAGTGGAGTATAGTTTCTTTACAATGCTGTGCTGGTTTCTGTTGTACAACAAAGTGAATCAGCTGTGCGTATACATATGTCCCCTTTCTCTTGGATTTCTGTCCCACTGCCCCATCCCACCCCAGCCCCAAGCTGAGCTCCCTGTGCTGTACAGCAGCTTCCCTCTAGCTCTGTATTTCACACATGGTAGTGTACATCTGTCAGTGTCACTCTCTCAATGTGTCCCACTCTTCCCTTCCCCTCCTGTGGCCACAAGTCCATTCCCTTTGTCTATGTCCCTAGTACTGCTCTGCAAATAGGTCTTCTGTAACATTTTTCTAGGTTCCATATATGTGTTAGTATATGATATTTGTTTTTCTCTTTCTGACTTACTTCACTCTGTATGACAGACTCTAGGTTCATCCACATCACTACAAATGATCCAATTTCATCCCTTTTATTGGCTAAGTATTTTCATTGATTATTAAAAAAAAAAAAAAAAAAAAAGCTGAGCACTGAAGAATTGATGCTTTTGAACTGTGGTGCTGGAGAAGACTCTCAAGAGTCCCTTGGACTGCAAAGGAGATCAAATCAGTCAATCCTAAAGGAAATAAGTCCTAAATATTCACTGGAAAGACTGATGCTGAAGCTGAAACTCCAATACTTTGGCCACATTATGTGAAGAACTGATTCATTAGAAAAGACCCTGATGCTGGGAAGGATTGAAGGCAGGAGCAGCAGGGGATGACAGAGGAGGAGATGGTTGGATGGCATCACCACTCAATGAACATGACTTTGAGCAAGCTTCGGTAGTTGGTGAAAGGGAAGCCTGGCTTGCTGAAGTCCATGAAGTTACAAAGAGTCGACACGACTGAACTGGAAATAAATAAATAAATAAATAAACTCTGTCTAGATTGTCTCTCCTTCCCAATGCAAATGAGTGGAATTTCTAAGAAGGAAACTTAAAATCAGATAGATCTCCAGCACTAACTCCAGCACTCACAACTACTCCCTGGGTGAGACATTTAACTTTTAAACATCTCAAGCTTCCCTATCTGAAAGCACACAGCAGCTTGTAATCTGAAGATGTTTCATGAGAGTAAATGAGTTAGTGAAAAATTGTATATCATCATACTTGGCATATAGCAATTATTATTTTTTCAACTAATGATAGAAACAATCTATATATTGACTGGAAATACATGGCAGAGAAATCCCAAGGAAGAGGTGTTTTTTTGTGTGTGTTTGTGTTTTGTTTTGTTTTTAACATATAAATAAGAACTGCAAAGTTTCTATAGTAGATACAAAAAGATTAAGAAAACTCTGATATTTCATAAACCTATAGCTTGGAACAGAAGGCAATGGCACCCCACTCCAGTACTCTTGCCTGGAAAATTCTGTGGATGGAGGAGTCTGGTGGGCTGCAGTCCATGGGATCGCTAAGAGTCGGACACAACTGAGCGACTTCACTTTCACTTTTCACTTTCATGCATTGGAGAAGGAAATGGCAATCCACTCCAGTGTTCTTGCCTGGAGAACCCCAGGGACAGGGGAGCCTGGTGGGCTGCCATCTATGGGGTCACACAGAGTCGGACACAACTGAAGTGACTTAGCAGCAGCAGCAGTGCATTGATTCAAGTGTTCTGGACTTTCTTAGTATGTTATTGTTACATACTCACAAGAACTTTCTGTCTCGAAAGACTTCTGTAAGTCTATGGGGTTGCAAAGAGTCGGACACGACTGAAGCGACTTAGCAACAGCAGCAGCATAGCTTGGAAACAGATTGTATAAAATCAAAGGATTTCTTTTTTGGTATCAAAAGATAACTAATCCATTTAGCCTGAAAAATGTAAAAATACTTTTCTTTTTGAGGGTATTTCCTATTATTAGGTACGTAACATTTGTCATGGGCTTCCTTTGGCGGCTTAGTGGTAAAGAATCTGCCTGCCAATGCAGGAGACGCGATTTTTATCCCTGATTCAGGAAGATCCTCCAGAGAAGGAAATGGCAATTCACTCCAGTGTTCTTTTCTGGGAAACCCTATGGACAGAAGAGCCTGGAAGGCTACATTCCATGGGGTAGGAAAAGAGTCGGACACGATTTAGTGACTGAACAACAAGACCCGAAATTAGATTGCACGTTCAAATAAAGATATTTCTTAAGAAGCTATGATAAGCCATTTATATTTTACTTTTAATACTATGTGTTAAGTTTCAAACCTTTAGAAGTGTAGATAAAGCATGAATAATGGGGTGAGAAGAACTGAGACAGATAACATTCTCTTCTCCAATTTACGTAAGCTTCCTAAGACTTCCGAATCTTATTTTCTCGAAAGTTACTCTTCTTTTCCTCTGGATGACATTTTCTGTGTGTATTGTCCCAATAGCTTCTCCAAGTGAGAATAGAAATCTCAAGAGGAATGCCTGGATGATTTATAGGTATCACCACACCTCTGGTTTAAAAATATCACCTTCTTTGATATACCACTTAGGAGTATTTTATTGCTTTCTAACTTGTCAGGAAATTGCTGAAGTTTGACTCTTATTATGATTGCATACTCTTGTGAGAACTTATTGATAATCATAAGAAGAAATTCACAACATAAATTAAGCAAAAAGCAATCTTAAACCTGTCATTCAGGATTCAGAACACAAAGAAGAAAAACTCTTTTTCTGAAATCTTTTGCAGGGCTTCTTTCTCCAATGACATTGTTCTTATCTCTTTAGTCCTCTGCTTTTCTCTTACCTGGGAGAGAGAAAACAGGCTCCAAGCACACAGTAGTTTTGTAGAAAAGGAGAATCTGTGTGGTGAGTTGTAGCTGTCTTTAATAGCAAGTTCACCAAAAGCCCTAAATTCTGTTCTTAGCTCTGGTGAAGGATTGCTGTGCATGAATACAAGTGATCCTGCACAATCAGCTATCCGCAGCTGTGTCTTATGATAATAATACATTTTTGTCTATTCACAGATTTTATGGGGGTCAATGAGATGATATGTAAAAATGTACAAAATTTGAAAACCCCATACTGATAGAAATATCTCCTCTTAGCCTCTAATCTGAGAAGTAAATTAGACTTTCAAAAACTTTATGTAATACAAGAGAATAAATAAAATTTATAAAATGTTCATATGAGTAATATTATTTTCTTAGTTTTGATTACCCATCTAATTTGCTTCTAATATATCAGTTTAAAATTTTGACTGCAGAGCTGGGAATATCCCGTGAATATGTATTCAGCTATTTTAGAGTACAATGGTTAGTTCCAAATGTTGCTACTTGTACACCATGAAAGTGGTCAAGGCATTGGTTCCATTTCTGAAACAGAAGTGTTTAGTAGATGCTCATCAAAAACAAACAAACAAAAAATCTGCATGCATACTCATACACACACTTATTACAGACTTACTGTTATGAAGGATTTGTAGACACAATTTACAAATAATAATACAATATGTAACACTTCTATTGTAAATTCCATACAGTTGATTATCATAGAATGTTTTAATTAATTTTGTGATATATTATATCCATAGCCAACCTATAGCTGCAATTGCCAGATGAGTGTTGTTCTGACAAAAATTCTGTGTGATGCTTTTATTTGACAGTAAGAAAAAACTGTTAGAAAGTCATCTATTCATCAATGTTCAGTGATGAATCATTTTTTTAGTAAATTGAATAATAGTCTTCAAATACTGGAAGAATATAACTTCAAGTTTTAAATTTTACTTAAACTGTAATGGCTACAGACAAAACACATTTTTAAATTTAATCTCCATCATTAATATTTTCTCTGCAATCTTAAACCTAACAATCAAAGAAACAATAAACCCTAACTGGTAGCATTTGTTGATTTCAATGGTATATTCTCACCATGACTGAGATCAAGCTACCAATGTGACCTCATTAAATATAGAGTTGAGAAAAGTGGCAAAGTAGTAAACACCATTATATAGTATTTCTAATATACAGATATAGTAGACGTTAGTAACCTCAAGAGCTTAGGTAATAATACAACAGCAAAAATGTAAGAATAATGAGTTAAGTGTTTATTTCTGTTTTAATATAACTTATTTGTGACTTTATATAAATTAACTCCTTAATAATGCCTGTGATTAAAATCTAGCCACCATATTCCTGAAGCTTCAACAGTTGGCTCCCACCAACCAGCACAAACCAGATCCAACATGTTGGTCCCAGTTGTGGTTTCATAACAACCTGAAACAATCAAAGTGGGAAATGGTTGAAGCTAATAACACTCACTTCCTGGTTCACTACTATATCTAATCTCCACTGGAGATTAGATCCTTATAATGCTTCTTGGACCTTTTATCGACACAGTTACACAGTCACTGTAGTTATCATAGAGAAGTTGACAGCCTGAGATCACATCATATTCAAAGAAGGGTATAGCTTGGCAATATCTTGAATGTCAGTTTGTGAATAATTTCTGCTACAAAGATAAACTTTCTCAAATTTGGCAAGGAAAACTTTTCCTCTAAATTTTTAGGTTCTTTTTGCTGGTCTATTAATTAGATTGATGTGAAACAGATTAACAGGAGAAAAATAAATTTAACTACAAGCATACTGGGGTTCCAGAGATTTAAGACCCAAGGGCAAGTTGAGTAGTTGAGGCTAATGAATCCTGAGTTAAGGAGTGGAGTAGGAGCCAGGAACTTCAAAGGGGAGGAGGGCAAATTCACAGGAAGTTGAGATGAGACGTTAGTTAGATATTTGTGTGCCATGCAGATGAAACTTATCTCTTGTAATAGCTCTCTCTCTAAGCCAGGTCCTTTATCTAAATTACTTTAGGTAGTTAAGGGGAAAATAAAAAGTTCTTCCCGAGTCTCTTGGGCCTTCATTTTCTTCAGCTCAAAATAATTCACTTGCAGACTGGCAGTTTGGGGTGGCTCATTTTAAACACCTTCAATGGTTGGACGTGAAGCTCTATTACACCCTTCTGTGGACACACGTGCCACTGTTTTTCTAAAGAATTGGCAAGAGAAACCTTACAGATTGTTCCTATGTGCTCAGACCTCAGTTTTTAGTGCAATAAAATAGGCATTTGAGTCACTGAAAATATTTTAAGGAGCTTCTGCCCATGCCTTCCCTTTAATATATTCTTCTTCCTACATTATTCATTTAATTAAATGTCACTCCTATCCACCAGTTATCAAAGCAAAAAAAACTGGATGTAATACTAAGTTCTTCTTTTCCTTTCTATTTACAACTTGTAAATAGCCACTATGTGGTATTGCTTCTTCCTAAATAGCATTATCATCTATTACTATTGTCGATTAAAAATATATATATATTCACAACCTAAAAGTTGAGCATTATTTTTATTCGATGGGAATTTGTAGGACTTCAGGATAGGGGCAGACAGCATCTCAGCAAACCCTGAGAAAACTGTTTCAAAGAAGTGAGGGGAGGAGTCAGGATAATAGGAGTTTTTCAAGGAAGGGCAGGTAGTCTGAATGTCAAAATATTATTGCTAATTAAAGAAAATCAGATAACCCAAGCTAAGAAATTTAGCATTTTTCTATGTATGGCAAGAGTCTGGGCTCACTGAAATCATTCCTTTGATATGCACCTCAGCCATCTAGGGCCAGTATTCTGTTTTCACATGCTGAACTTCCTCAGAGCTCACCATGGGAAGGGGCTTCAGTCTGATGGCTGCTAGATGGCAGGTATTCTTTCCTTCCTGAGTTCTCTCATGGCTCACCAGCTCATCATCCATGGTGGCTGCAATTGCTGGTGACTGTAACACCCTTGTTTACTGACATGTCAGAAAATGTTCCATTTCTCACTTCTTAAAGAAAAAGAATGGCAAGAAGACCAACTGGTTGTCTGAGGAGGCTTTACAAATAGCTGAGGAAATGAGAAGTGAAAGGCAAAGGAGGAAGGAAAAGATAAACCCAACTGAATGAAGAATTCCAGAGAATAGCAAGGAGAGATAAGGAGGCCTTCTTAACCAAACAATGAAAAGAAATATAGAAAAATAATAGAAAGATAAAGGACAGAAATGATAAGGACCTAACAGAAGCAGAAGATATTAAGAAGAGGTGGCAAGAATATACAGAAAAACTATACCAAAAGGTCTTAATGATCAGGATATCCATGACTAGTGTGCCCACTCACCTAGAGCTGAACATCCTGGAGTGTGAAGTCAAATGGGCCTTCAGAAGCATTATTACAGACAAAGGTAGTGGAGGTGATGAAGTTCCAGCTGAGGTATTTAAAATTCTAAAAGATGATGCTGTTAAAGTGCTGCACTCAATATGCCAGCAAATTTGGAAATTTTAGCAGTGTCCATAGGACTGGAAAAAGTCAGTTTTCATTTAAATCACAAAGAAAGACAATGCCAAAGAGAAACTATCATACAAATTCATTCATTTCACATGTGAGCAAGGTAATGCTCAAAATCCTTCAAGCTAGGTTTCAGCAGTACATGAACTAAGGACTTTCTAAGCTGGGATTAGAAAAGGCAGAGAAACCACAAGCCAAAGAAAAACATCTGTTTGTACTTCATTGACTATGCTAAACCCTTTAATTGTGTGGATCACAACTTACTGTGGATATTCTTCAAGAGATAGAAATAGCAGACCACCTTACCTGTCTCCTGAGAGACCTGAATGTGGGTCAAGAAGCAACATTTAGAGCCTTACATGAACAACAGACTGGTTCAAAATTAGGAAAGGAGAACATCAAGGCTGTATATTGTCACACTGCTTATTTAATTTATAAGCAGAGTACATCATGCAAAGTGCTGAGCTGGATGAATCACAACCTGAAATCAAAATTGCTGAGAGAAATATCAACAACCTCAGATATACAGATGATACCACCCTGATGGCAGAAAATGAAGAGGATCTAAAGAGCCTCTTGATGAGGGTTGAAGAGGAGAGTGAAAAAGCTGGCTTAAAACTCAACATTCAAAAAACTAAGAACGTGGCATCCAGTGCCATTACTTCATGGCAAGTAGAAGGGAAAAATTGGAAGCAGTGACAGATTTTTTTTTTTGCCTGAAGCTCCAAAATCACTGCAGATGATGAATGTAGCCATGAAATTTAAAGATGCTTCCTCCTTGGAAGGAAAGCTGTGACAAACGTAGACAGTGTATTATTAAAAAGCAGACATCACATTGCTGACAAAGTTGTGTATAGTCAAAGCTATGGTTTTTCCATTAGTCATGTATAGATGTGAGAATTGGACCATAAAGGAACCTGAACATCAAAAAATTGATGCTTTTTAATTGTGGTGCTGGAGAAAACTGTTGAGAGTTTCTTGGACTGCAAGGAGAGCAAACCAGTCAATTCTGAAGGAAAAAATCAGTGCTGAATATTCCTTGAAAGGACCAATGCTCAAGCTGAAACTCCAATATTTTGGCCACCAGATGTGAAAAGCCAACTCTTTGGAAAAGACACTGATGCTGGAAAAGATGGAAAGCAAGAGGACAAGGGTGTATAGCTTTCTATAAAGAAAGCTTAGTGCCAAAGAATCAATGCTTTTGAACTGTGGTATTGGAGAAGACTCTTGAGAGTCCCTTGGATTACAAGGAGATCCAACCAGCCCATCCTAAGGAAATCAGTCCTGAATATTCATTGGAAGGACTGATGCTAAAGGCCAATACTTTGGCCACCTGATGCAAAGAAGTAACTCATTTGAAAAGACCCTGATGCTGGGAGAGATTGAAGGCAGGAGGAGAAGGGCACGACAGAGGATGCGATGGTTGGATGGCATCACCAACTCAATGGACATGAGTTTGAGTAGGGTCCAGGAGTTGGTGATGGTCAGGGAAGCCTGGCATGCTACAGTCCATGGGGTTGCAAAGAGTTGGACACAACTGAGCGACTGAACTGACCTGACCTGAAGAGGAGAGGGGGCAACAGAGGATGAAATGGTTAGATAGCATAATCAACTCAATGGACATAAATTTGAACCTACTTTGGAGGCTGTGGAAGATAGAGGGATCTGGGGTGCTACATTCCATGGGTTCACAAAGAATTAGACATGACTTAGCAAGTGAACAGCAACAAAAAATGCTAGAATAATACTTAGACCTAGGAAGACCCAGTAACCTTTTGACAAATATATGGCTCAGGGGTTGATTCAGGCAAAGGCTAAAAAAATAAATAAAAGAAATGATAAAAATGACGTGAATCTATTCTTTGTGATGAAGGAGTAAGTCATTTCTTGGCCCTAATTGTCTGCACTGGTGTAGACTTAGAATGCTTTTTATTTCTTCATGAAAATTTTAAAATACCAGATTTCCAAATAGATGGGGTAATGGATGTTATATGATTCTAGTCTTGTAGCTGGTATCATCAGGAAACTGTGAAAACAGATTTTAATGGTTTTATTTTTTTTTCCCCTTGAACCTAATTTACTTGCACACGTAATACATACGAGACTAAGACGAGTGATGTTTAGGACTAAATAATTCACTGCTGGTATAACAGTCTGATTCATTAGTTTAAAAATAGAGTTATGAGCCCCTACTATAATGACATCTTTTGCTCTCCAATACAAAATGTCCCCAAACAAGGTATAACTGTGAAATGCCACATAGTCCATAAAGTTTTTATTAACAGAGAGAATGCCAAGAGGGAGATGTTCTGGCTTACTCTAAAGCAGTGATTCTTCAAATAATGTTGGTCAGAATTCCCAGTGTGTCTTATAAAGACCTGGATTCTTTCACCAGAAAAACACGTATCTGCATTAAGAGAAAATTTTGCATTAATTACAGGGCATTTTACAGTCTACAGATTAAAAAATCAATGCTCCAGAGAAACTTAGCTTGGGCAAGCCTTGGCAAATAAAATTAATGAGTATTAAGCCAAGGGAGGGTTAATTAACCTCTCGTTAAGACGAGAATGCCACAGTCCTGCAAATAAACATATTCCTGCTCAGTGAACAACAACGTGGGAGCGCATAGGGAAACAAGGACAAGCACAGTTCATGAACTCATCTCTCCACGAGACTTTCCTCGCCTGTCCTCAGACTTCACTAAGGGTGGAATGAGCAGAAAGGTTTGAGTGCAGAGCAGAGATGAATCCTGATTGACTTAGACAAAAATAGGAGACATAAAGTCTTTTCATCTAAACTTTCTCTTTTACAACGTGTATAAAAAATAAATTAAAATTGTGCTCAAAAAGTACATTTGATGCCCCAGTGCCAGGAGCATTGCATTTTGTCTCTGTGGTTTATGTTTTCCCCTGAACATTTCAATATAAATAGAGCTTTGTATTGTGAAGTAGGGCAATACATGATTATTTTATAGTGAAGTCTAGAGTAAGCTTGCCTGGAAAATCCCATGGATGGAGGAGCCTGGTGGGCTGGAAAATCCCATGGATGGAGGAGCCTGGTGGGCTGCAGTCCATGGTTTCACTAAGAGTCAGAGAGGACTTCACTTTCACTTTTCACTTTCATGCATTGGAGAAGGAAATGGCAACCCACTCCAGTGTTCTGCCTGGAGAATCCCAGGGATGGGGGAGCCTGGTGGGCTGCTGTCTATGGGGTTGCACAGAGTCGGACACGACTGAAGTGACTTAGCAGTAGCAGCAGCAGAGTAAGCTTATCATGTGAGCTCGTATGCTTTCACTGTGGCCTTATTCTTTTTTATCATATTCAGAATGAACATCATGGAAGTATCTGCTAAGAAACTTAACCCCAAAATAGTCAATACATAATGTCCAAGTAAGATACATGATCATGTTTACCCTCTAAGTTAAATATATATATATATATATATAATGCTGCACCAAGATGTCACATAGTCAACAAATACATGTGAGAAATGTTTTAAAGATTTTTGAATTGTTAACTAAAGTGTAATATTTGGATAATTTTAAAGTCTTTACAATATATGTTTACAATGGTCACAGAAGTGATAATAAGAGATGTAATTTCTTCTAAAAAATTTTGGAATATAAAAGTTTTCATTCTTACATTTAGGTTGATTTTTATTTGTTGCTGTTGTTTAGTCTCTAAGTTGTATCTGACTCTTTGGAACCTGACAGACTGCAGACTTCCCTGTCCTTCATTATCTCCCAAAGTTTGCTCACACTCACGTGCATTGAGTTGGTGATGCTATCAAACCATCTCATCCTGTTTCCCCTCCTCCTCCTGCCCTCAATCTTTCCCAACATCAAGGTATTTTCCAATGTATAGTATATAAACAACATATATTATGTAAATATTATGTGAATATAATATATAAATATGATGTGTATATATTTCTTTTCAACTTTCTTGCACATAAAGGGATTGGACAATCAGGACACTTTTGAAGATAAAGTAGGCCAAATGATGCAACTTTGCCTTAAATATCCTAAAAATGTATTTTTTTCTTTGTATGTGATCTGGGTGATTGTTGGGATTCTTCTCTTCACTATGTACAACACATTCATAGTTACTTTTATATTTTCTTCAAAACAAGTCCAAGTAATATATCTTTTCACTATTAGAACAGAATTTTATGAAAACTGCTGCTGCTAAGTAGCTTCAGTCGTGTCGGACTCTGGGAGACCCCATAGACGGCAGCCCACCAGGCTCCCCCGTCCCTGGGATTCTCCAGGGAAGAATACTGGAGTGGGTTGGCATTTCCTTCTCCAGTGCATGAAAGTGAAAGTGAAGTCTCTCAGTAGTGTCCGACTCTTCGCGACCCCATGGACTGCAGCCTACCAGGCTCCTCTGCCCATGGATTTTCTCGGCAAGAATACTGGAGTGGGTTGCCATTGCCTTCTCCATTATGAAAGCTAGATGTATGCTAATTATCTCTCAGTAAAACTGGGGGACGGAGAAGGCAATGGCACCCCACTCCAGTGCTCTTGCCTGGAAAATCCATGGACAGAGGAGCCTGGTAGGCTGCAGTCCATGGGGTCGCTAAGAGTCGGGAACGACTGAGCGACTTCACTTTCACTTTTCACTTTCCTGCATTGGAGAAGGAAATGGCAACTCACTCCAAGGTTCTTGCCTGGAGAATCCCAGGGACGGGGAAGCCTGGTGGGCTGCTGTCTATGGGGTCGCACAGAGTCGGACACGACTGAAGCCACTTAGCAGCTTCAGATCAGATCAGTCACTCAGTCGTGTCCGACTCTTTGCAACCCCATGAATCGCAGCAGGCCAGGCCTCCCTATGCATCACCAACTCCCAGAGTTCACTGAGACTCACGTCCATCGAGTCAGTGATGCTATCCAGCCATCTCATCCTCTGTCGTCCCCTTCTCCTCCTGCCCCCAATCCCTCCCAGCATCAGAGTCTTTTCCAATGAGTCAACTCTTCGCATGAGGTGGCCAAAGTACTGAAGTTTCAGCTTTAGCATCATAGCAGCAGCAAAACTGGGGGAAAAAAAACAGGCTTCAAAAATAGTAGTCACAATAATAATAGAGGGAATGGCAGGAAACTTTGGGAGGTAATGGACGTGTCCATGGTAATGGTGGTTGGTTTCATAGGTGTGTTCTTATCCCCAAACTCACCAAACTATATACTTTAAATATGAACGGCTTTTTACATGTTGATTATACCTTAATTTTTTTTAATGAAAAATAAGTCTGTATAACAAACCCTTTTGTATATAAGTATATATCCTATTGATTCTATTTATTAAAATCTGATTGATAGACTAAACATCTTATCAGCATCAGAACTTCTTATATTTCTTTAGTTTTAAAATGATTGTTCCATATGTAAATAATGTTTATGTTTGCAATATCACTATCCTAGTAGTAATTATTTATGGCAGAGTCCCCAGCCTCTGGGATCTAATTCTGGATGAACTGAGGAGGAGCTGATAGAATAATAATAGAACAATAAAATAAACAATAACTGTCATGTGTTTAAATCCTCTGGAAACCATCCCCCCAACTTCTGTCTGTGGAAAAATTGTTTTCCATAAAACTGATCCCTGGTACCAAAAAGGTTGGGGGACTGCTGCTTTATAGTTTTCTTGTTGGGTGCATTTTATATGCAGAAGTATGAACAAATAAATTGCTAAACATTTGCCTTGAAATCTCTAATTTAGAGATGGATTAAAATTGCATTTCAACAAGCAAAGTCTAATGGCCTGCCTATTTAAATTTAGCAAAACTAACTAATGAAAAATAAACACTTTCCACTTAAAAAAAAAATAAAAAAGTTCAAAAGATGGAATATGAGCCAACCCATAATAACCAACTTCAGCCTTTCCATGAAAAGATATGCATTTTTATATGAACTCAATTCTAAGTTTTATCTCCAATCCTTTTTTTTTTGAATTTAATTTAATTTTTTAACTTTACAATATTGTATTGGTTTTGCCATATATCGAAATGAATCCATCTGTTGGGAAAAATCCGTAACTAGAAACACATGTCAGCATGTGTGCAAACTAGTAATCATCAGCCAAACCAGAGAAACATCAGCCAAACTGTTTCAAATTAGTCTGAGAAGACAGGATGGGCACCAGTTACCTCTCTACCTAAGCATTAGGATTAGAATAAACTGGTTACAATGTGTGGAGGATAGAAGAATGGCCTCCAAAGTGTCCACATTTCAGTCCCCAAAACTCATGAATGTCATGTTACACGACAAGAGGAAATTAGAGCTACAGTTGGAATTGAGGTTGTTAATCAACTGATTTTAAGAGGAAGAGATTTTCATGTACAATGTGAGTAGGCTCAATGTAACACAAGGATCCTGTAACAGAAAGAGTGAAACAGAATAGTCTGAATCAGAGATAGAAACAAAAGACCTGATCTTTCACTGATGGCTTTGGGGACTGAAGGGACACACAGGCCAAGGAATATGGACAGGTTCTAGGAACTGGGATAACAAAGAAGAGATTCCCCTTGAGAGCCTCCTAAAGGAATACCACCAAACTTGTAGCTTGATTGTAGCCATGAGACCCATTTCAAACTTCTGATCTCCAGAACTGTAAAGTAATAAATTTGTATTGTTTTAAATCACTGAGTTACTGGTAATTTTTTACAAGAGCAATAGGAATCCAATACACATGGCATCAGAACAAAATGAGTGATTGAAGTCGGTAGCTTTGAGAGAATAATGCACTCACATCGACTCTCTCAATCCTACTAAAAATGAGTGGGAAAAATACGAATAAATATGCAGCTATACAAAATTCACATAAAGGGAAATGTACCCATAATGAGAAAATCATTAGGAAATGTTTTTTCCCAGGTTTCTAACTTTTATAAAAGAAAAAAGAATTAAAAGAGAAAGAAAAGAGAATTAACTGAACATGTGAAACACTAGCTAACTTACATCTCTGTGCACCCCACTACATTATATCTTTTGATTATACAGAGTTTATTTCAGCTCAATGTAGATTAAATTGAATAGTGACATTCCCAACTGGACTACCAGATGGAATCACATTTTAATTAACTTTTCAACCAGCATACAGATGTGCTTCTTGTGATAATTATCAAGAAATCATTTGCAAAATGAGAAGCCCTGGTGGCAGATTGTAGCTAGAATGATTGATTACATCATCAAATCATTAACCTTAAAATACTTTTAATCATTTATTGACCAAATGAAGAAAAAGGTTACAAACCATTATTGAATATATCTAAAACACATTATCATGTACCTTTTGGGAGATTAAACTAAAGGAAATATTTGTATGATAAAATAATGATCCATGAATATATATTATATCATTGATTTTCCAGAAAGTCACATGGTTTCTGAAATTATGGCTCCATACATTAGTGAAAACACACACCACCAGAAAAACAACCTACCTGTTTCCATCTTTTGTTCTTCACCACCATTAAGTAATTGCAACTTGTATTTGATACTTTAATAATAATAAAGCCCCTACCTTTCTACTTTACGTTTTGAAAATGATCACCTACTTAAATAGAAAAAAATAAGTGAATATAAATGAAACATAAAAGATAATTAAAAATTATAGAAAAGATGAAAGTTTTACATGAATAACTTATTTGATTTGATGTTTACTTCAGTTATTTTCAAATTGTAAATAGTAACTCTAGTAACTAGAACTCTAGAAATTAAAAACACTAGTAATAAGAAGATTTTCGTAATTTAAAAAGGAAGACTTTCATCTGCTTATTCCAAAACTTATAGGTGAAAGTTAGCATAGATATTTCAATTGTTTTAATCATGAACTGAAATAAAAACGTCTGCTGTGAGAGCTGTGAGTTTCAGTATTATTTGGGCACTTACTGAGGACTATGTGTTTGCTGTCACTAAGTTGTGTCCTATTCTCTACTACCCCATTGACTGTAGCCTGCCAAACTCCTCTGCGCATGGGATTTCCCAGGCAAGAATACTGAAACAAGTTGCCATTTCCTTCTTCAGAGGATCTTCCCAACACAGGGATCAAACCCACGTCACCTACAAGACAGGAGGATTTTTTAGCACTGAGCCACCTGGAAAGCCCCACTGAGGACAAAAGCGTTCCTCAGCACCGAGAGATTGTCTCACCTGAGACAGATTGTTCCCAAGAGGTAAGGGGAGAGGCCAGCATATCTGTGATTTTGATGAAGAGGTGCGTATAATCAAGCACACAACTCAGAAGAAGGACACAGCTAATTGGGAGGAACAGAAATCTCAGTTAACAACTTTAGTGCTCTTCTAAGGACAACAAGTCCCCTACATACAAACAAGTTCTGTTCCGAGAGTGTGTTCAGGATAGCTTACAGTGAACGATGTCGGATTTGTGATCTCCAAAGAAGATTTAGCTTCAGGACCAGGGACTGGGCTTGATCACTCAAGAGCTTTTGTGTAGCAGAGTTTTATTAAAGTGAAAAAGGGACAGAAAGGTTCTGACACAGACATCAGAAGAGGATGGAGAGTGCCCCAGTCACTAGTTTTAGCAAGGGAGTTATATACTTTCTTAATTGGTTATTACAATAAATCAAAAGAATGTCTCAAGGTCACAAAGATCTTACCAGATCCACTCCCACAAGTTACATTTTAAGACAACAGGATTAGAATTTAACAATAGAAAGATATTAACAGCTTTAACAGAATTAAATGTAACATAATTTACATTTTAAAATAATAGGATTAATCAGAAAGTTCTCAGGAAGGAAAAACGTGTCCTCAAACAGGATACATTGTTGTTATATAATCACTGGCACAGAGTTTAAGGGAAAACATAACCTTGAGCAAGATGAGGTTATGTTTTGTTGTTTTGTTGTGCAATCATCAACCCTGGGATTAAAGAAAAAAAAAAAGTGTGTCCTTTTCACCTCCTTGAGAACTCCAGACCCCTCTCTGCTCCTCAGGGACTCTGGACTTATTATGAACCTGCCAGGAATTGGCTCTCTCAGTTCATAAGTCCAATTTTTTCATAAGTCTGTCAAAGTTTGCCTAGGTACATACCTAACACATTCAGCTATACAGTATTGTACTGTAATAGGTTTATAATACTTTCACATAAATAATACATAAAAACCAAACACACACACACACAAAAACATTTTTAATCTTATGTACAGTACCTTGGAAAGCAGAGTAGTGCAGTACAACTGTCATACAGGGGCTGGCATTGAGTGAACAGGAATAAAGAGTTACTGAACTGAGGAGGGAGAGGAGTTGGGAGAAGAGGGATTGTCAGCAATAGGATATGGAGGGCAAGCTGCAGTTTCACTCACACTTGATGCTGATGGCACAGGTTCTGGCTCCTTGCTGGAGACAGAGGGTTTTTTCTACTTTCTTGAAAAAATGATCCAGTGCTGTCTGCGCAGTAGTTCTTTTTTCTCATTATAGATGACATAGTAGCCCTGGGTTGCATTCTGAACAGCTTCATGTACCATTCTATGTTCAGTTTCTGGTACCACAAAACCTAATAACAGCACCTCATCAAATAGATTTAATTTACATGATTAGACATGTGAATGCACGTTCGTATCTTTTATTTAATATTTATATTGGATTGATGATTGGTTTACAATATCTACTTGATTTCTGTCATACATCAACTTGAATTAACCATAGATATACATATGTCCACTCCCTTTTGAATCTCCCTCCCACTTCCTTGCCCATTCCCACCCCTATAGGTTATTCAGTTTAGTCCCTCAGTTACGTCCGACTCTTTGTAACCCCATGGACTGCAGCACGAAAGACCTCCCTGTCCATCACCAACCTCCCTGAGCTTGCTTAAACTAACGTCCATCAAGTTGGTGATGCCATTAAACCTGTCATCCTCTGTTGTCCCCTTCTCCTCCTGCCCTCAATCTTTCTCAGCATCAGGGTCTTTCCCCAGGAGTCAGTTCTTCGGATCAGGTGCCCAAGTACTGGAGCTTCAGCTTCAGCATCAGTCCTTCTAATGAATATTAAGGACTGATTTGCTTCAGGATGGACTGGTTTGATCTCCTTGCAGTCCAAGGGACTCTCAAGAGTCTTCTCCAACACCACAGTTTCAAAAGCATCAACTCTGCAGTGCTCAGCTTTCTTTATGGTCCAACTCTCAAATCCATACATGACTACTGGCAAAACCATAGCTTTGACTAGATGGACCTTTGTTAGCAATGTCTCTGCTTTTTTAATAGGTGGTCTAGGTTGGTCATAGCTTTTCTTCCAAGGAACAAGCATCTTTTAATTTCATGGTTGCAGTCACCATCTGCAGTGATTTTGGAGCCCAAGAAAATAAAGTCTGTCACTGTTTACATTGTTTCTCCAACTACTTGCCATGAAATGATGGGACGTGATGCCATGATCTTAGTTTTCTGAATGTTGAGTTTTAAGCCAGCTTTTTCACTCTCCTCTTTTCACTTTCATCAAGAGGTTCTTAGTTCCTCTTTGCTTTCTGCCATAATGGTGGTGCCATCTGCATATCTGAGGTTATTGATATTTCTCCCAGCAATCTTGATTCCAGCTTCTGCTTCATCCAGCCTGGCATTTCACATGATGTACTCAGCATATAAGTTAAATAACCAAGGTGACAATATAGACTTGACATATTCCTTTCCCAATTTGGAACTAGTCCATTGTCCCAAGTCAGGTCCTAACTGTTGCTTCTTGACCTGTATACAGATTTCTCAGGATATTAATAATTTATAGATTATTACAGAGTCCCAGTTTGAGTGCTCTGAGTCATACAGCAAATTCCCAGTGTCTATCTATTTACATGTTAGTGTATATGCTCTACATGTTATTCTCTCCATTTATCTCATTCTCTCTCTCTTCTCCTCCACCCTTGTTCATAAGTCTGTTCTTTATGTCTGTGTCTCCATTGTTGCTCTGTGAATGGATTCATCAGTACCATCCTTCTAGATTCCATATATATGTGTCAATATACAATATTTGTCTTTCACTTTCTGACTTACTTCACTCTGTATAACAGGCCCTAGGTACATCCACCTCATTAGAACTGACTGAAATGTGTACCTTTTTAATGGCTGAGTAGTCTTCCATTGTATGGATGTACCACAGCTTCTTTATCCATTCATATGTTGATGGACATGTAGGTTGCTTCCATGTCTTGGCTACTGTAAATATTGCTGCAATGAACACGGGTACATGTGTCTTTTTTTCAGTTTTTTTTTTTCGGGGTATATGCCTAGAAGTGGGATTGCAGGGTCATATGGTGGTTTTACTCTTAGTTTTTAAAGGACCATCCATACTGTCTTCCATTGTGACTATACCAATTGACAGTGCAGAAAGGTTTCTTTTTCTCCACACCCTCTCTAGCCCTTGTTGTTGTGAGATTTTTTGATTATGGCCATTCTGTCTGGGATGAAGTGATATCTTGGATCCTTTGTGACCCACCTCCTAGAATAATGGAAATAAAAACAAATCATATCTTTAAAAGTCTGCTACTTGAAAATTCATATATAAGGAACTTGCTCTATGGGAAGATGCAAGAATCCAAGTTCATAAAAATTTCTTCTGACATATTTCGAACTATCTGAGGGGCTATTTTGCCAGTATCCCCAGAGAACAGAGCACCTCATCTTTTCCCTGCAGAGTGTTTCTGTAGGTAAGCTACTGCAGTGGCTAATGATTCAATCCTCACAGAACTGGATGGCAAATGACATTGCTTAGTTCACAGTGCACCATGTAGTTTGTAACTCAACTAAGTTTTTGGAGACATTTCATGACCAATTTATGAATTGGATATAGGAAAGGTCATTTCTAGGTCTAAGGATTTCTTTGGTAGACCAGTCAATATGCTATTACTGGGCCAGGCCATGTTAATTGTAGCAAAAAGTCCCTGGGCCACTTGTCTTACTAGTCTGCTATGGCCTAGGAAATTGTTTCCTCTTGTTGCTTTTTCCCATATGTGGAGATACATTGATCTCATATACAGCCATATATTTGGCCAATAATATCAAGTTGTCTAAGTCATCATTATTTTTATAGGAGACTCAGTCACACATTTGGTAATGCAAGAAACAGTAATCCTATAACACTGAATGCAAATAATATAACTAGTAGCGTTAATAGAGTCATAAGTAAATATTTACTTATGCAAACACCATCTTCCAACAACACAAGAGTGACTCTACATGTGGACATCACCAGAAGGTCAATACCAAAATCAGATTGATTATATTATTTTCAGCTGAAAATGGAGAAGCTCTATACAGTCAGCAAAAACAAGACCAGGACCTGACTGTGGCTCAGAACATGAACTCCTTATAGCAAAATTCAGACTTAAAGTGAAGAAAGTAGGGAAAACTACTAGGTCATTCAGGTATGACCTAAATCAAATCTCTTGCATTATACAGTGGAAGTGACAAATAGATTCAAGGGATGAGATCTGATAGACAGAGTGCCTATAGAGCTATGGATGGAGGTCCATAACATTGTAAAGAAGGTGGTGATCAGAATCATCCCCAAGAAGAAAGTATGTAAAAAGGCAAATTGATTGTCTGAGAAGGCCTTATTGAGAAAAGAAAAGAAAAGAAGCAGAAGGCAAAGGAGAAAAGGAAAGATATACCCATTTGAATGCAGAGTTCCAAAGAATAGCAAGGGGAGATAATAAAGCATTCCTCAGTGATCAATGTAAAGAAATAGAGGAAAACAATAGAATGAAAAGACTAGAGATCTTTTCAAGAAAATTAGAGTTACTAAGGGAACATTGCACACAAAGATGGGCACAATAAAGAACAGAAACAAAATGGACCTAAAAGAAGCAGAAAAGATTAGGAAGAGATGACAAGAATACACAGAAGAACTATTAACAACAACAAAAAAAGATCTTAATGACCCAGATAACCACTATTGTGTGATCACTCACCTAGAGTCAGACATCCTGGAATGTGAAGTCAAGTGGGCCTTAGAAAGCATCACTATGAACAAAGCTAGTGGAGGTAATGGAATTCCAGTTGAGCTATTTCAAATCCTGAAAGATGATGCTCTGAAAGTGTTGTACTCAATATGCCAGCAAATTTGGAAAACTCACCAGTGGCCCCTGGACTGAAAAAGGTCATTTTCATTTCAATCCCCAAAGGACAATGCCAAAGAATGTTCGAACTACTGCACAGTTGCACTCATTTCACACATTAGCAGGGTAATGCTCCAAATTTTCCAAGCTAGGCTTCAACAGGACACGAACAGAGAATTTCCAGATGTTCAAGCTGGATTTAGAAAAGGCAGAGGAATTAGAGATCAAATTGCCATTGTCATTGTATCATAGAGAAAGCAAGAGAGTTCCAGAAAAACATCTACTTCTGCTTCATTGATTACTCTAAAGACTGACTGTGGATCACAACAAACTGTGGAAAATTCTTAAAGAGATGGTAATACCAGACCAACTTACCTGCCTCCTGAGAAATCTGTATGCAGGTCAAGAAACAATAGTTATAACTGGACATGGAGCAACAGACTTGTTCAAAATTGGGAAAGGAGTACATCAAGGCTGTATATTTTCACCCTATTTATTTAACTTATATTTAGAGTGCATCATGAGAAATACTGGGCTGAATGAAGCACAAGTTGGAATCAAGATTGTGGGGAGAAATATCAACAACCTCAGATATACAGATGATACCACCCTAATGGCAGAAAGCAAAGAGGAACTAAGAGCTTCTTGTTGAAGTTGAAAGAGGAGAGTGAAAAACCTGGCTTAAACTCAACATTCAAAAAGCTAAGATGATGGCATTTGGTCCCATCATTACATAGCAAAGAGATAGGAAATAATGGAGACAATGACAGACTGTATTTTCTTTTCTTGGGCTCCAAAATCATTGCAGATGGTGACTGTCATGATTTAAAGAAATTTAAAACATGCTTGCTCCTTGGAAGAAAAATTATGACCAAGCTAGACAGTGTATTAAAAATCAGAGACATTATTGTGCCAACAAAGATCTGTATAGTCAAGTCTATTTTTTTTCTAGTAGTCATGTATGGATGTCGGAGTTGGACCATGAAGAAGGCTGAGAGCTGAAGAATTGATGTTTTTGAGCTGTGTTGTTGGAGAAGACTTTTGAGAGTCCCTTGGACAGCAAGGAGGTCAAACCAGTCAGTCCTAAAGGAAATCAGTCCTGAATATTTATTGAAAGGACTGATGCTGAAGCTGAAGCTGATACGTTGGCTACCTGATGAGAAAGGTCCACTCACTAGAAAAGACCTTGATGCTGGGAAAGATTGAAGGCAGGAGGAGAAGGGGATGATAGAGGATGAAATGGTTGGATGGCATCACCAACTCAATGGACATGTGTTTGAGCAAGCTCTGGAAGATGGTGAAGGACAGGAAAGCCTGGTGTGCTGCAGTCCATGGAGTCACAAAGAGTCAGACATGACTGATTGAGTGACTGAACAACGGCAACAACAAAGTAAGTATTTAAATCTAGAGGTTTTCAAGACTTAGGCATGGATTGCTTAAGACAGAAATCAGGTTTTTCATGTGGTTCATTAAATGAATTATATTGAAGTATTCATCTGGTATAAAAACATAACATTTAGTTGGAAATGTGGCACAGATGTCTTCCTATAAGGATATTGAGGGCCATGTCATTTTTAATATGATTTTTCTCATCATAGAGACCTCAGAAATCATTAGACTATTAGCCTGATCATCATTGTTTAAGACCTGTTGAATGAATTTTGTTAAGGCTTCAATATGAGTGATTATATACTCCAATCCTCCTGAAGACACACACACAAAAATCACTACAGAATGATCATACCAATGAAATATAGGCTTCCTGATGTGTCAAACTTGTACCAATAGTCAACTTACTATGTCATGTTTAAATTGGCACTTAAATAGCCTTGTATCCAAAAGAATCGTAGGGTACTGTCCTGTTCATCCAGGTGGATGCCTGGGCCATAAATTGGTACTACAAAGTCATTCAGTTCCATTAGATACAACCCAGTATAACCCTGGTCATCTGACTCAGTCTATTTTATAACAATTTCTGTTTGTAAGGGTAATAATGCAGTGGCAATGTTCATAAGGAACCCAGCTCAATTTTCTAGTGTTATTAGGCTTACTCTTAGTATGATTTAATTGTTACCAACATAAGGAGATCTTTAAACTTGAATGGCCATAGCTTGGTGTTGTCCATATAAACCCATTCTTAATGAGCAGGGAGTTATGGCTTTATACTGGAATTCAGTTCTTTGTTCCAATTGAGTAATCTTTAAAGAAAATTCATAATTATGGTCAATGTTAGAGAAGATATTATTACATCAGTTAAGTGATGGGATCCTATCTAGTAATATCAATGGTCCAAATAGAACTACAACTTCTTTCCTCTAAAATGAATTTTCTGAGGGCCATTCAATTAGAGCCTTGTAGAGAAGAAATCCACCAAGTTAACAGGAAATACTGACTACAAACCCAACGACTGGATAGATTTCTAAAATCTGAATTATGGCCATGATAGAAAAACTTTTGATTCATATACAAAATCTAAGAAAGCCCTATATGGGTCAGGTCTGGCATCTTTGGATAGCTATTTGCTTCTTATGCTTATCCTGTGATGAGTGTCATTTATCCTCTGTTTGGGCATAGTTTTAAGGTGATTTTGGGGGTCAGCAATCCTCTTTAGACCAGTATGGTACAGAATTTTTGGTAACTTGAAACATATATTAATTAGAAATCTCAACTCTTGAAAAACCTAAATTTCTAGTGAAAACTAAGAAGTAAGCAGTTACAAACTGTATTTTTCATAAGCTTTCTGTAGATTGGCAAACCCATAAACACTATTTATAATTTATAATTCCTAAAAACATGCTTTCTTATCATGTCTCAGTGTGACACTAAACATATTTACTGAGTCCTAAATATCTTTAGTTTCTCTGTAAAAGAAAGCTTGTATGAAGTAATTAATGTTTCAGGATCTTATTTTATTTCAGAATGATCTGGACTTTCATAATTTAACTTAATTTTGCAAAACTCTGAAGTTTCAAGTTACCAAAATCTGGATAAACTATTTTAAGTAGACATACTATAAAACATAATTATTCCTGAAGAGTTCACCAAAAAAAAAAAAAACTTACCTTATTTATATTTGATTTACTTATAAAAATATTATCATATTAGTGGTAAAGAATATGCCTGCCAATGCAGGAGTCTCAAGAGACATGTTTTCAATTCCTGGGTTGGGAAGACCCCTACTGGATGGCATGGCAATCCATTCCAGTATTCTTTCCTGGGGAATCCCATGGACAGAGTAGCCTGGCAGGCTAGAGTCCATAGGATCACAAAGAGTTGGACATGACTCAAGAGACGTAGCATGTACACAAGTTATTTTTCTAGCTAACAAATTTTGTAGCAGAACTAACGTTTTATTTGACTTCTAGAAAACCTAGGTACAATAAAAATACTTATGTTTATGACTCTAAAGACATGTCTGTATTAATTAAGCCAACAAAACTATACTCAGGAAAGTTTTCTTCCAGCTCCTGGCGTGATCATGGAAAAGACACCTAAACTCTCTAACCCTTGGTTTATTCATCAGAGAAATGAGTAATTTCCTCCCCTCTCCCCATGTCCACAAGTCTATTCCCTATGTCTGTTTCTCCATTGAAAGTTGTGAAAGTCAAGTTGCTCAGTCGTGTCTGACTCTTTGCGACCCCATGGACTGTAGCCTACCAGGCTCCTCCCTCCATGGGATTCTCCGGGCAAGAGTACTGGAGTGGGTTGCCATTTCCTTCTCTAGGGGACCTTCCCGACCCAGAGATCGAACCCAGGTCTCCCACATTCCAGGCAGACGCTTTAACCTCTGAGCCACTAGCCAAGCCCAGTTTCTATAAATAAATTCTCAAGTACCATTTTTCCAGAATCCGTATATATGCATGAGAATATGATATTTACCTTTCTCATTTACTTCACTCTGTATAAAAGGCACTAGGTTCATCCACTTCATTAGAACAAGGTTGCTTTGGCTATCAGGGTATTTTGTGTCTCCATTCAGATTTTGAGATGCTTTGTTCTAGTTCTGTGAAAAATGCTATTGGTAATTTGATAGGGATTGCATTGAATCTTTAGATTGCCTTGGGTAGTAGAGTCATCTTGACAATATTGATCCTTCCAATTCATGAGCATGGCATATCTTTCCATCTGCTTATGTCTTCTTTGATATTTTCCTCAGCATCTTATACTTTTTGGAGTACATGTCCTTTGTCACCTTAGATAGGTTTATTCCTAGTTTATTTATTTTTTTTTTTCTTTTCTTTTCCATGCAGTGGTAAGTGGAATTACTTCTTGAATGTCTCTTTCTAATCTTTCATTGTTAGTGTATAGAAATGCAACAAATTTCTGTATATTAATGTTGTAACCTTCAACTTTACCAAATTCATTGATGAGTTCTAGTAATTTTCCAGTAGCATCTTTAGGATCTTCTGTGTATAATATCATGTCGTCTGCAAACAGTGACAATTTAACTTCTTATTTTCCAATTTGGATTCCCTTTACTTCTTTTACTTCTTTACTTCTCTGATTGCTATAGCTAGGACTTTCAAACTGTGTTGAATAAAAGTGTTGAGAGTGGACATCCTTGTCTTATTCCTGATCTTAGAGCGGATGCTTTCAGTTTTTCACCATTGAGTATGATGCCAGCTGTAGGTTTGTTATGCATGGCCTTATTATGTTGACATATGTACACTCTATGTCCACTTTCTGGAGAGTTTTTGTCATAAATGGATCCTGAACTTTGTCAAAAGCTTTTTTTGTATCTATTGAGATGATCATATTATTTTTATTATTTTATATTGATATTTTATATATCATATTTTTATTATCTTTATTATTCAATTTGTTGATATGGTGTATCATCTTGATTGATCTGCAGATGTTGAAAAATCTTTGCATCCCAGGGATAATTCTCACTTGATCATGCAGTATGATCTTTTTAATGTATTGTTGGATATGGATTGCTAGTATTTTGTTGACGATTTTTGCATCTCTGTTCATCAGTAATATTGGCCTATAATTTTCTTTTTTGTGTGTGATATCTTTGTCTGACTTGTTAAAAGGGTGAGGGTGACCTGATAAAATGTGTTGGAGAGTTTTCCTTCCTCTATGAGTTTTAAGAGTTTCATAGGGTAAATGCTAACTCTTCTCTAAATATTTGAGAAAATTCACCTGTGAAGCTGTCAGGATCTGAACTTTTGTTTGTTGAGAAGTTTTTAATCATGCTTTCAATTTCAGTGCTTGTGATTTGTCTGTTCATATTTTCTATTTCTTCCTGGTTCAGTCTAGGGAGACTGTATCTTTCTAAGAATTTGCCCATTTCTTGCAGGCTGCCCATTTTATTGGTATTCAGTTGTTCATAGTAATCTATTATGATCCCTGGTATTTCTGTGGAATCAGTTGTAACTTCTCCTTTCTAATTTCTAATTTTGTTGATTTGAGTCCTCTCCCTTTTTTTTCTTGATGAATAGGCTAAAGGTTTATCAATTTTGTTTATCTTTTCAAAGAACCACCTTTTCATTTCATTGATCTTTGTAATTTTTTTTGTTTCTATTTCAGTTATTGCTGCTCTGAGCTTTATGATTTCTTTCTCTCTACTAACTTTAGATTTCATTTGTTCTTCTTTCTATAATTCTTTAAAATATAAGGTTAGGTTGAGATTTTTCTTGTTTCTTGAGGTAGGATTGTATTGACATAAACTTCTCTCTTAGAACTGCTTTTGCTGCATTCCACAGGTTTTGGACTGTTGTGCTTTCATTCTCTGTTGTCTCTAGACATTTTTTTTTTTCTTCTTTGATTTTTTTCTTTAGTGACCCATTAGTTGTTTAGTAAAATACTGTTTAGGCACCATGGGTTTGTGCTTCTCAGAGTTTTGTTCTTGTAGTTTATTTCTAATCTTATAGCATTGCGACTGGAAAAGATGCTTGATATGATTTTTATTTTCTTGAATTTACCAAGGCTTGCCTTGTGGCCCAGCATGTGGTCAATCCTAGAGAATGTTCCATGTGCACTTGAGAAGAATGTGTAGTCTGCAGATTTTGGATGTAATGCTCTATGTGAGTGGAAGTTGCTCAGTTGTGTCTGACTCTTTGTGACCCCATGGACTATACAGTCCCTGAAATTCTCCAGGGCAGAATACTGGAGTGGGTAGCCTTTCCCTTCTCCAGGGGATCTTCCCAAACCAGGGATCGAACCCAGGTCTCCCACATTGCAAGCAGATTCTTTACCAGCTGAGTCACAAGGGAAACCCAAGAATACTGGAGTGGGTAGCCTATCCCTTCTCCAGTGGATCTCCCCAACCCAGGAATCAAACCAGAGTACGCTTCATTACAGGTGGATTCTTTACCAACTGAGCTTTCAGGGAAGCCCTAATGCTCTATGGATATCAATTAATTCCAACTCATCTAAAGTGTAGTTTAAAGCCTGCATTTCTTGATTGATTTTCCATCTGGATGATCTGTCCATTGATGAAAGTGGGATATTAAAGTCCCCCACTATTATTTTGTTACTGTTGATTTCTTCCTTTACATTTGTTAATATTTGCCTTACACATTGAGGTGCTCCTATGTTGGGTGCATATATATTTATAATTGCTTTATCTTCTTCTTGGATTGAACCCTTGATTATTATCTACTGTCCTTCTTTGTTCTTCTAACAGTCTTTTTTAAAAGTTTATTTTGTCTGGTATGAGTATTGCTACTCCAGCTTTCTTATAATTTCCTTTTGCATGAAATACCTTCTCCCATCCCCTTACTTTCAGTCTTTAAGTGTCTGTAGGTCTGACGTGGGCCTCTTATAGACAATCTATATATATATTTTTAGTTGGTGCAATTAATCCATTTACATTTAAGGTAACTGTCAATATGTATGATCATATTTCCATTTTGCTAATTTTTGTGGGTTTATTTTTGTAGATCTTTTCATTCTCTTGTGTTTCCTGCCTAGAGAATTTCCTTTAGCATCTTGTTGTAAAGATGGTTTAGTGGTACTGGATTCTCTTAACTTTTGCTTGTCTGGAAATTTTTTGATTTATCCATCAAATCTTAATGAGAGTCATAGGTTCTTCCCTTTAATCACTTGAAATATATCATGTCATTCCCTTCTGGCTTATAGAGTTTCTGTTGAGAAATCAGATCCCTTGTATATTGCTTGTCTTTTTTCTCATATTGCTTCAAATAACATATCTTTGTCTTTAATTTTTGTCAGTTTCATTACTATGTGTCTCAGTGTGTTCTTCTTTGGATTTATCCTACCTGGGAATCTCTGTGCTTCCTGGACTTGGTTGATTATTTTCTTTCTCAAGTTGGTGAATTTTTCAGCTATTATCTCATCAAATATTTTGTCAGGTCCTTTCTCTCTCTCTTATCCTTTTGGGACACCTATAATGTGAATATTGGTGCATTTAATGTTGTCCCAGCAGTCTTTTGGGCTGTTTTCATTTCATTTCATTTCTTTCCTTTTTTTTTTTTTTTTTTTTTTTTCTGTATTTGTTTTGCAGCATTGATTTCCACCATTCTGTCTTTCAGGCCACTTATCTGTTCTTATACTTCATTTATTCTGCTACTGATACCTTCTAGTGCATAGTTCATCTCTGTTTGTTTGTTCCTTAGCTCTTCCAGGTCTTTGGTAAACATTTCTTGTGTCTCCTCCAATCTTTTCCTGAGATCCTGGATCATCTGCACTATCATTATTCTGAATTGTTTTTCTGGGATGTTGCCTATCTCCATTTAGTCATTTTTCTGAGGATTTATCTTATTCCTTCATCTGGGACATAATCTTATTTCTTTTCATTTTGGTTAGCTTTCTGTGATTGTGGTATTAGTTCTGAAGTTTGCTGGGACTATATTTCTTTATTCTGACTGACCTCTGGTGTATGAGAATAAGAGGCTCATTTCCTAATGGGAGGGACTGACTGTGGAGAAAACTGGGATTTGCTCTGGTGGGCAACGCCATGCTCAGTAAAATTTTATTTATTTATTTATTTAAATTTATTTATTTTAATTGGAGGCTAACTACTTTACAATATTGTATTGGTTTTGCCATACGTCAACATGAATCTACCACGGGTGTACACATGCTCCCCATCCTGAACCCCCCTCCCTCCTCCCTACCCCTACCATCCCTCTGGGTCATCCCAGTGCACCAGCCCCAATCATCCTGTATCCTGCATTGAACCTGGACTGGTGATTCGTTTCCTATATGATATTATACATGTTTCAATGCCATTCTCCAAAATCATCCCACCCTCTCCCTCTCCCACAGAGTCCAAGACTGTTCTATACATCTGTGACTTTTTTGCTGTCTCGCATACAGGGTTATCATTACCGTCTTTCTAAATTCCATATATATGTGTTAGTATACTGTATTGGTGTTTTTCTTTCTGGCTTACTTCACTCTGTATAATAGTATCCAGTTTCATCCACCTCATTAGAACTGATTCAAATGCATCCTTTTTAATGGCTGAGTGATACTCCATTGTGTATATGTACCACTGCTTTCTTATCCATTTGTCCGATGATGGGCATCTAGGTTGCTTCCATGTCCTGGCTATTATAAACAGTGCTGCGATGAACATTGGGGTACATGTGTCTCTTTCAATTCTGATTTCCTCAGTGTGTATGCCCAGCAATGGGATTGCTGGGTCACAAGGCAGTTCTATTTCCAGGTTTTAAAGGAATCTCCACACTGTTCTCCATAGTGGCTGTACTAGTTTGCATTCCCACTAACAGTGTAAGAGGGTTCCCTTTTCTCCACACCCTCTCCAGCATTTATTGCGTGTAGACTTTTGGATCGCAGCCATTCTGACTGGTGTGAAATGGTACCTCATAGTGATTTTGATTTGCATTTCTCTGATAATGAGTGATGTTGAGCATCTTTTCATGTGTTTGTTAGCCATCTGTATGTCTTCTTTAGAGAAATGTCTATTTAGTTCCTTGGCCCATTTTTTGATTGGGTCATTTGTTTTTCTGGAATTGAGCTGTAGGAGTTGCTTGTATATTTTTGAGATTAGTTGTTTGTCAGTTGCTTCATTTGCTATTATTTTCTCCCATTCTGAAGGCTGCCTTTTCACCTTGCTTATAGTTTCCTTTGTTGTGCAGAAGCTTTTAAGGTTAATTAGGTCCCATTTGTTTATTTTTGCTTTTATTTCCAATATTCTGGGAGGTGGGTCATAGAGGATCTTGCTGTGATTTATGTCGGAGAGTGTTTTGCCTATATTCTCCTCTAGCAGTTTTATAGTTTCTGGCCTTACATTTAGATCTTTAATCCATTTTGAGTTTATTTTGGTGTATGGTGTTAGAAAGTATTCTACTTTCATTCTTTTACAAGTGGTTGACCAGTTTTCCCAGCACCATTTGTTAAAGAGATTGTCTTTTCTCCATTGTATATTCTTGCCTCCTTTGTCAAAGATAAGGTGTCCATAGGTGTGTGCATTAATCTCTGGGCTTTCTATTTTGTTCTGTTAATCTATATTTCTGTCTTTGTGCCAGTACCATACTGTCTTGATGACTGTGGCTTTGTAGTAGAGCCGGAAGTCAGGCAGGTTGATTCCTCCAGTTCCATTCTTCTTTCTCAAGATTGCTTTGTTTTGGATTGTTTTGGAAGTTTTGGCCACAGCAATCAGAGCAGAAAAAGAAATAAAAGGAATCCAAATTGGAAAAGAAGAAGTAAAACTCTCAGTTTGCAGATGACATGATCCTCTACATAGAAAACCCTAAAGCCTCCACCAGAAAATTACTAGAGCTAATCAATGAATATAGTAAAGTTGCAGGATATAAAATCAACACACAGAAATCCCTTGCATTCCTATACACTAACAATGAGAAAATAGAAAGAGAAATTAAGGAAACAGTTCCGCTCACCATTGCAACGAAAAGAATAAAATACTTAGGAATATATCTACCTAAAGAAACTAAAGACCTATATATAGAAAACTATAAAACACTGGTGAAAGACATCAAAGAGGACACTAATAGATGGAGAAATATACCGTGTTCATGGATTGGAAGAATCAATATAATGAAAATGAGTATACTACTCAAAGCAATCTATAGATTCAATGCTATCCCTATCAAGCTACCAATGGTACTTTTCACAGGGCTAGAACAAATAATTTCACAATTTGTATGGAAATACAAAAAGCCTCTAATAGCCAAAGCAATCAGTAAAAATTTAATCCAGTTGTCTGCTAATGGGTGGTATTGTGTTTCCCCCTTGTTAATTGTTTGGCCTAAGGCAATTCAGTCCTGGACTCTACAGTCTCTATTGTAGGACTGTTGGTGACCTCCAAAAGGACTGATTCCAAGGTTCGTTTCCCAGGATTTCACCATGGCAGGCCACTGCCAACCCACACTTCTGTAAGAGACCCTCAAACAATCTCAGGTAGGTCTGGCTCAGTCTCCTGTGGGGTCACTGTTCCTTTCCCCTGGGTCTGGTGCACACAGAGTTTTGTTGTGCCCTCTAAAAGTGGAGTATCTCTTTCCCTCAGTCCTGTGAAGGTACTGTGATCCAATCCTGTTGGGCATCTAAGTCAGATCCCTGGGAATTTCCAGTCCCTTGCCCTGATACCCAGGCTGATGACTGATGTGGGGCCTCGAACCTTCACAGTAGTACAAGAACATTTCTTGTTCTCCAGTTTATGAGTTATCCAATCAGTGGTATAGGATTCAATTTTTTGTGCTTGTGCCACTCTTACCATTTTGTTGCAGCTTCCCCTTTGTCCTTGGTTGTGGGGTATCTTTTCTTAGTAGGTTCCAGTGTCCTCTTTTCCATGGTTATTCAACAGCTCATTGAAATTTTAGTGTTCTGGCAGAAGAAAATGAGTGCATGTCCTTTTACTCTGCCATCTTGAACCAATCTCAATAATAGGTCTACTCTTTTAGGAGAACTCTCACTTTTTAATGCTTTGCTACCCTTGAGAATAACAGTAGATAAAATAGCACCTGTCTTCTTAGGTAATATTCTCCTTTGATTCTCTAAACTGACATTCCCAGGATGCAAAAAGTGACATCATTATTAGGCCCTTGAGATAGGAATGGCAGGTGATCAAAATAACAAGCTGACTTTAAGCCCTATCAGAGTTGCTAATGGAGGCTTCCCAGGTGGCTCAATGGTAAAGCATTTACTTGCCAATGCAGGAGACAAGAGTTCTATCTCTGGGTTGGGAAGACCAACTGGAAAAGGAAATGGCAACCTCCTCCAGTATTCTCGCCTGGAAAATCCCATGGACAGAGGACCTGCTGGACTACAGTCCATGGGGTTGCAAGAGAGTCAGGCACAACTCAGAAACTAAACAACAACACCAAAATTGTTGATACTTCTTAGCTCCACAGTTTCTCTGAAGTTTGTTCATAAATTCTTTGGCAGTAATTGTAAATTAATATGACGTAGTATTTGGGAAGGACTTCCATGGGTTTCAGTGGTAAAGAATCCACCTGCCAAGCAGGAAATGTGGGTTCAATCTCTGAGTCAGGAAGATACCCTGGAGAAGGAAATGGCAAATCACTACAGTATTCTTGCCTGGGAGATCCCATGGACAGCAAAGTCCTTGGGGTCACAAAAGAGTCAGACATGACTTGTTTACTAAACAATAACAACAAAATATTTGGGAGAAGTCTCTTGTTTGCCCTAGCTTCAGGGTGCTTCAAGCTCTTCTTTAAACACTTCTTATTCATGCCTATGGAATCTACTATCCAAGAGAGTTACCAAGACCCTCTCAGTCCCTGGAAGAGAGATGTTTAGACTGACTTTTACACACATGTGATCTCTTGCTCAGAAAGCCCATTATTAGTGAATTTTTTTTTTTTTTTTTGCCAGTTTACATGATAACTTTCCCACCAAGGTTTAATTTTCAAACATTACTGATTTAATAAAGATTTGAATTGTAGGAAGAGTTGAGCTTCATTTCCATTTTCATGTTAAGTCCATGTAAGTCTTCACCCTAACAGCAATGGGCATTCTGTTTCCTCGCTCTGTGATTTCTCAAGCCTCTGATGAAAATTACTGGAATGCTATTTAAAAAATCCAACTCCAGTTTTCCTTTTCACATATTGACTTTCACTTGAAATATTTCTGCTTATATTTTCTTCATACATATCACAAAATATCCTTAACAAATTTACCTTAGATATCTGAACATAAGCTATAAGTTTATATTATATACCTGAATATTAAACATGTTGCTCAAATTTTACTTTGTCATCTTCAGTTAACACGTGAAAAGCTGGTATTAAGATTCAAACATTTTTTTCTTGCTAATTTTTTAAATTGAATTCCTTTTACACCACATATTTCTCTAAGAATAGAAGTTATATTGGTGCAGTAGAAAAAGGAATAGAAATCAGACAATTAGGGTTGGAATCTGGCTCCAGTTTTATTAGGTCTATGACTTTGCCTAAAGCATCCTTTTTGCTCTATATCTCAAAGTTCATTCTTGTCTCTGGGCTATTGTGATGGTCTAAATGTAAGTTGTGTATTAAAGTATTTTGTAAGCTCAATGTTTCTATTTGTGTTAAGTAGTATTTGAGTTCCTTTGAAGACTCACAAGTAGCCTTAAAGTGAGAAGCATCTGGATTAGTTAGGGAATGCTGCATCTATAGGCCAGTTCAAATTACATGATAAAATAAAATCTCTCTCTGTGCTCACTGGAAGGGTAAAGTTGCCACCAATATATATCTGATAGTATGTAAGGCCCAGTAACTGGGATTCAACTGTAATATGCCTTAATTCCCTGAGAAGACAAAGCTTGCATACACCTTTACTGGGTTCACTATGTCCCAGGAAATTTCTCATTCAGTACCAACTTTATGAGCTTGCTCATGCAGTCTAAACCTCACCAATGATTTGTCCTTTACTAGCTCCCTTGTTATAATAGAAATATGACATTGCTTCCTTAGTTTGGGGGTGATTTTGTTTTCTTTTTCAGATACTCAATAGTGCAAGGTGCCTAGACCAGCCAAACAAATTGTTTCACCTCTTGAGTCCTTTTCTTTTAGGAGAAAAATTGGATCTTTGTTCTCTGGTTCACTTTTTTTTAATTCATGCATGACCTGCTCAAAATTAGAGGGTCAGACATGGAAAGACAGTTGTGTTCACTGCTTGTATTAAGTTTGAAACTTAAATTGACAGAGAAAAACAGAGGTCCCAGTGTTGTCAGGGACTCAGTATGCAACATCTGCTTAAGTGAGTACCTCCCAGCCCTGACATTTTAGATGAACTGGCAGGGCAGGCTTGACCTGCCATTGGAAACCTGTGGCACAGGGAAAACTAGCCCAGGATGGAGCATACTTAAAGAAGAGACAGAAACTTCACTCTCTGTAGTTGTGACTTTCTGCTATCAGCCAACTAGGAGAGGCAGCAATCTCAGTGTAGCTTGTTGATCTCGTAGTCAACTCCAAAGTTCAGAGTTCTCAACCTCTATGCTCTTGGCATATTAGGTGAATAGTGTTTGCTGTGAGGGGCTTTCCTTTGCAACATAGGATGTTAAACATCTCTGGCCTCCACCTGCTCTATGTCCAGTAGAATCATTGCTGAAGCTCTACTCAGTTGGGAAAAGCAAAAGCTTTTCCAAGCAAGACCCAATTCCCCTGGAATGGGAAATCACCCAGATTGAAAGATACTAATTTAAAAGTAAAGGGGGAGTTCCCTAGTGGCTTAGTGGTTAGTATTCCAGCCTTTTACTGCTGGCCCAGGTTCATTCCCTGGGCAGGGAACTGAGATTTTGTATGCACTGAGGCCAAAAAATAAAGAGTATACTGAGGCTGAAGCTCAAATTGCAGAGTTTATCCTTGTGATCTTTGTTTTTCCTTTCTTCTTCCTCCCACCCTCTTGCCCACCTTAATCTCAATGCTTCCAAAAACAAATTCTTATTCCTGTGTAAGTGTGAAATGACATTTTACAGTCTATCTAGGAAAAAAGTCCTTAATAAGCTTAAATCAAAGCAATAAAATTCTAATTATGGAGTCTTAGGTGTCAAGTTTTTGCAATGTCCTGATTGTAGAAATGGATCATACAAAAAGTATTAATTTTTCCAAAAGGTTATCCCCAACATCTGAGGGATTCAAATGTTGTCACTGTTGGGGAGGAATAAATTTTCCTTTAACTTTCTTGGTCTTGGGACTGATCTAAGAAGTAAATTTTAGTGAGACTGATTAATAGGAGAAATTCAAACCAAAATTTAATAATGTGTATACACAGGAGATAATCAGGAGAACTGAACATCTCACCAAGATGGCCAAAATCCTTAAGATTCATCTTTCTTCAGCTAAAAGCAAAAACAAGATGTTGAGGGTAGTAGTTTGGGACTTCAGAGGGGAGGAAGGCAATTTTCAGGGAGATACAAAAGTAAATCTTTGGCTAACAAATGTTTGCTAGGCCAGGCAGAGAAAATGGAACACAGAAAGGAATTTTAATAGACTTTGCTAGGTTCTTCCCTATCTACAGCTAATTCACACTATAGTGACTTATGCTGACACTTCCCTTCCTAAAAGAGGTCTTCTCTCTGCTTTTAGGCAATTAGTGAAAGTGAAAGTCGCTCAGTCGTGTCAGGCTCTTTGCAACCCCACAGACTATAAAGTCCCTGGAATTCTCCAGGCTAGAATACTGGAGTAGGTAGCCTTTCCCTTCTCTAGGGGATCATCCCAACCCAGGGATCAAACCCAGGTCTTCCTCATTGCAGGTAGATTCTTTGCCACCTGAGCCACAAGGGAATACTAGCAGTTAGAGAAAAAGCCTAACTTTCTTCCTGAGTCATTTTAGCCTTGTTTTCACTTCAAAATCATCCCTACAGCAATGAGATACATTTGGGGGTGGCAAATTTTGCTCCCCTACATCCTCTGCATCAGCTGTTTATTACCAGTGGTATCACATTATTGGTAATAACCTATTTGTCCTCTGGCACATGATTTCATTTGAAAAATTGAGAATGTCTAGACTGAGGAATCTCACCCTATATGGTAGATATTTGTCATTTTCCTCCTCACTTCCTGTTCTGTGTTTTTCCAGCAACATCCATAGATTTTATTTTTAGGTAAATCCCTCTTCCACTCTTGGTTCAAGTGATCTGAAAGTGTTCTACCTCTGGCTCGAGAAGCAATGCCCATAACACAGACTTAATGTACTAAGAGTGGAGATTTTGTTGGGCTCATAGGGATAGGGGGATTCTTCTTTTACTGCTGGACTTAATTAAATCTGGAAGAATGTAGGCTGAAGCTTCCTGAAACAATCACAGCTCTACAGAGTCTCAGAAAGAAAGTAGACCTGGAAGGGATCAGAACTCAGCAGAAAGGGGTGGGGGGGCAGCTGCTCCTGATGGCAGATTTGACCTGAAAGCAACAAAAACATCACAATTAAGTCAGGGGGGTTTTCTGTCACTTGCAACCAGGAGTCATAGTGAAAATATTCAGTCATTTCTGATACATGTTGGAGTTGCCTCTTGCTTCCTCTACTCCATGTCCCCTTAGTGATGTCAGCTGTCTTGCTGCTATTCGTAAGTGCATTGCCTTCTCTGACTGTACTGTACCCATAACAGATTAAGGAGGAAATCATCTTATTCATACTTTGTCCTTGCCATACTCCATCTTCTCAGCATGAGAACTGTTGCTTCTGCCTCATAGAGACCCTATAAAACACTCAGCAGGTCCTGTACCTGCCCACCTCAGGATGTACCCTGAGCTACTGGATCTCAGAGTTCAAGGATTAGAGCCTATCCAGGCTCCCCTTACTCTAATCCCTGGATCTCTTGGGTATATTTATGATAATGTCTTCTCTGCACACATGGGTTCGAATCCCATCCTCCTAGTCTGGTTGAGTTTATGGCCTTCTGTTGTGGCTCAGCTGGTGAAGAAACCACCACCCGCAATGCAGGAGACTTGGATTCAATCCCTGTGTGGGGAATATATCCACTCCGGATAGCCACGCCTCTCTCGGGCTTCCCTGGTGGCTCAGAGGTTAAAGCGTCTGCCCCCAGTGCGGGAGACCCGAGTTTGATCCCTGGGTCAAGAATATCCCCTGGGGAAGGAAATGGTAACCCATTCCAGTATTCTTGCCTGGAGAATCCCATGGATGGAGAAGCCTGGTAGGCTACAGTCCACGGGGTCCCAAAGAATTGGACACGACTGAGCAACTTCACCTTCACCTTCTCTTTTTCCAGTTGACAACATTTCATGAGAAATGAATTGTGGTGATTAAAACAGAGCAGAAAACAGCATCAATAGGCTCAGTGAAAAGGCATTTTTCTAAACATTAAACAACTGAAATGGTAAATTAAAACATTTTAAAACATAGTATCCTTACATAGGAAGGAATCCTGAGTGATCAATGTAATTCAAAGGAACCATTTTATCTTATTTTATTTTTTTTTATTTTATTTTTTAACTTTACAATATTGTATTGGTTTTGCCATATATCAACATGAATCCATCTTATTTTGCTTTTTATTAAATGAGTAAATGCAAAAGAATATCCATTAAATATATTTATGTCTGTATTTTAAAAAGCTTGTGGTAAACAACTTCAGGTACTCATCACTCTGTTGAAGAACCTTGCATAAAGGGCACATACCTTCAACTTTATTGGTAAAGAAAATTCATTTTGTGAAGTAGTTTTGGCAATTTCAATTTCCATTTGCAGGGAATTTAACCATAGCAATACATTTTTACTAAGATTTCATATTTTTAAAATATTTAGTTATTGCCAATTTAAAGGAGTAAAATGCTATCTTATGGATTTATAATTACAAAATAAAATTGAATGACTTTTCACATGCTTATTGAATATTTGTGATTTTTTTTCTTCAAAATGCCTATTTAGACTATTTTTTGTCAAGTTTTCCTGATACAGATTTTGTATTTACTGTATATATTAATCCTATGTATATTTTGTATACTAATCCTATGTCAATTAAAATTCTGAAAGCATTATATTCACATTTGTAATTTTTTCTCCCTTTTAAAATAATGACATTTAACATTTATGATAACCTTAAAATATTTGAAAATGAAACAAGTGAGGCCAAAGTTACATTAGACCTATATATCAAGTTGAGAAATGATGTTCTTCAACATTTTATCTCTCAGTCATAAATATCATTTTCTCTATTTGCTTATTTTACTGTATTTCAATAAAATTTTATAATTTACTCATAAAGTTTTTGCTCATCTGATGTTAGATCCATTCATATATCATGTATTAGAGCTTTTTGATTAAACATATATTGCAAATACATTTTATTGTCATATATTAATTTTATAACCAGGAATTTTCAAAAATCATTTTTTTAGTTAATTATGATTATTTGTAGATACTTTTAATTTTTCTATTTAAAATTGTATCCCCTGGAGAAACTGGCTATTTGATCTTCTTTCTCTCCCCGCTTGTTTTTCTTTCCTTCTGTGGTGCCTTTTGTATGACTCGGAGTCCAAGAGAAAATTGCAGAAGTTGTGGCAATTGACCTCCTACTTTTCTTTTTAATCTTGAAAAAAAAAATGTTTTTATTGTTACACATTAAGTATTATATAAATGTGCCCTAGATTTTTTTTAACTGTTCTTACCAAACAATTGGAGAAGGCAATGGCACCCCACTCCAGTACTCTTGCCTGGAAAATCCCATGGACGGAGGAGCCTGGAAGGCTGCAGTCCATGGGATCTCTGAGAGTCGGACACGACTGAGCAACTTCACTTTCACTTTTCACTTCCATGCACTGGAGAAGGAAATGGCAACCCACTCCAGTGTTCTTGCCTGGAGAATCCCAGGGACGGGGGAGCCTGGTGGGCTGCCGTCTATGGGGTCCCACAGAGTCGGACACGACTGAAGCGACTTAGCAGTAGCAGCACCAAACAATTATAGAAAATTCAATTATATTCTCATTTTACAGAGATATTTATCATGAATTGATCCTGAAGTTTATCATTTTTCTATATCTTTTAAGATAAATATTTTACTTTCCTTCTTTAATTTGTTAATATGGTAAAAATGAAAAAATTGTCTCTCTAAATTTTGTCAACTCTAACATACCAGAGAGAAATACAAATTTGTAAATGTTATTTTCTTGTTCTATATCCATGGGTATGGTTTACTAACATTTTGTTTAGAACTTTGCATCTACATTTATGAATTAGACTCTCCTATAATTTTGTTCTTAATGTTCTCGTTTGGATATCAAGGTTATGCTAACCTCATAAAACAAGACAGAGTCATCCTTTGTTATTGTTCAGTGAAGTTTGTGTTGCCTGAGATGATCTTCTCCTTGAAACTGTGAGAGAACCCTGGTGGTCCTATGTTCTGTATTTGAGAGACCCTGATTGGTCTTGTATTCTCTTTGCAGAATATTTCTCACTACTGACTCAGTGTCTTTAATAGTTATAAAGCGTTTGGGCCTGGGATCCTTAGGAAACAGAATAGTCTTGAACAATTCATTCACAGGAAGCAGGAATGAGGGGCAAAGTGTTGAAATAAAGGACAGAGCTGGAAGCCAACGCCTGGATGTACTCATGAGTTAGCCTCTGTTAAGCACTTCTGTTGGCTGATTTCACAAATAGTCCCTGAGAACATACATAACATCATACCATCAAGTTGGTAGATTCAGAATGTATAGTTGACAAAAGTTAATAACTGTTCATGATAAAAATTCTCCACAAATGAGAAATAGAGAAGAGATCCTTCAATTTAATAAACAATGTCTACAAATACTTACAGGTAACATTATACACACTGGGGAGACAGAACTGCTTAAGATGTAGAAACGGCAAGGATGAATACCCTCATCACTTCTATTCAACACTTTACCAGTGCTCCCTGCCAAGGCAAAAAGACAGAAAAAGAAATAAAAATTAGAAAGCAAGGAGCAAATCATTTTATTTACAGATGACCTGATTGTGGAAAAAATCCTAAGGAATAGCAAAAAAGAATACGAAATGAATAAGTGAATTTAGGAAAGTCAATTAAGAACAAAGTACAAGAAAAACTATTATATTTATCTGTATTCACAAAAAAGTAATTTAAAAATGAAATAGACTATCAATACTTTTACAATGACACTCAAAATGTAAAACACTTGGGAATAAAGTCAATGAAATAATCCACAAGACTGCATATTTAAAACTATGAACAATTACAGGGGAAACAATTTAAATAAATATGAATAGATGAGCTTCCCTGGTGGCTCAGACAGTAAAGAATCTGACTGCAATGCAGAGACCCAGGTTTTATCCCTGCGTCAGGAAGATCCCCTGGAGGAGAAAATGGCTACCTACTCCAGTATTCTTGTCTGGAGAAATTCATGGGTAGAGGAGCTTGGCAGGCTACACTCCATGGAGTCACAAAGAGTCCACTTTCATAGACTGAAAACAAGAAATCACAAAAAATGTTATTTCTTCTCAATATGATATATCGTTTCAGTGTAATAGCATTAATAATCATAGGTCTTTTTTTTTAGAAATTAACAAAAGGATTATTATTCAATTATTCACCTCTGTATTTCTCTATTGTATTTCCCTTTTGTTGCCATATTCTATATAAATTCTTTCTCTTACCAGCAAATCTAATTTATTGTTAAACCCACTCACAGAGTTTTTAAATTATCACATTACTCTGTCATTTGAGTTCTAGAAGTTCAATTTGGTCTCTCTTGGAATCTGCTGGATAACTTTAATAGACTTTTCTTCTTAATTCATATATTTTATTCCTTCATTCATTTTATTAACATTTTAATATTACTTTATGCTTCCAGAATTTGAAGTCATTACATGCCAAATTCAGCTGTCAGTAAATTTGCTCATTCGATTTTCATATATGATACATCTTTCCTTGTGAATTTTGACTTTTGTCTATTAGTTCATATATCTTGGAACGTTATATGTGAGAACTGTTTTGAGATCTAAAACTAGGTTCCATCAGAGAAAATTTATAGTTGCTTCTGCCAGCACCGCAGGGTACTTCCAGCTTGAGATCAACTTAAAAAAAAAAGTACTCAGCTTGAGGTATTTTGTTCCAGTCAGATTATGTGATTTAAGGCTAGTTATAGCTACAAATTCTCAGGGAAAAGTATTTTCCCCCTTTTCTAAGGGCTATGCTTCATGAAAGGCAATTTTCTTTATAGTCCCCTGCAAGGAAATAAAATTTTTCTGTTTCCTCATGACACTGACAATGTAATTCTTTAATGCTGCAAAGTATGTGTCTCTCTTATTAGCACCACTGGCAGACTGAATTTTGTTTCCTATACGTCAGCAAAGTATGATTTTGGAAGCATTGATCAAGTTTACCCAGCTTTGAAAATGTGCTCAACGTCAAAGGCCATTTTAATGGTCTTCTCTCTCTTACTGGATGCCTCTGAATAAGGAGCCTCAGTCTAAAACTCTCCCCCACTGCTGATGTGCCACGATGAGAATGAGGCATCCCAGGGTGAAGTCACTTTGCTAGTTTACAAGTAGCATGTTATAGATACAAGTTGATTTAGCCTATGTTCTGAGGAAACAGAGCCTGACTCAAAATATGAGTACTAAGCATTGTTAGGGAGAGTGTTTATTTAAAAAAAAAAAAAAAAAAAAACAGTAAAAAGAAGAGCTGGATATATGGAAAGAGAGAGAGCAAAAAGTGAGGGTGTGAGCAACAGGAATCCTCATTCTTTGCTGATGATGTTGAAAAATGGTACAGCTCGAAGAACAATGGTACAGCTGGCTATTTCTAACAAAAGTAAACATACTCTTAACATTGCACTCCTTGGTATTTACTCAAATGAACTTAAAACTTATGTTAATCCAAAAAAAAAAGCCATACACAGATGGCTGCTGCTGCTGCTAAGTCCCTTCAGTCATGTCCGACTCTGTACGACCCCATAGATGGCAGCCCACCAGGCTCCTCCGTCCCTGGGATTCTCCAGGCAGGAACACTGGAGTGGGTTGCCATTTCCTTCTCCAGTGCAGGAAAGTGAAAGTGAAGTCGCTCAGTCGTGTCCGACTCTTCTCGACCCCATGGATTGCAGCCTACCAGGCTCCTCCGTCCATGGGATTTTCCAGGCAAGAGTAATGGAGTGGGGTGCCTTTGCCTTCTCCGACATAGATGGCTATAGCAGTTTTATTCATAGCTGCCAAGATGTATAAAGCAAATGAAATGTCCTTTAATAGATGAACAGATAAACTATAATACATTCAGGCAATGCAATATTATTCAGTGCTAAAAAGAAATGTTAACAAACAGTGAAAAGAGATGTAGCACACTCAAAGGCAAACTTTTAAGTGAAAGAAGACATTCTGAAAAGGCTACTTAGTATATGATTCCCGCTACATGACATTTTGGAAAAGGCAAAACTATGGAGATAGTAAAAATATCAGTGGTTGCAGGTATTAAGGAAGATGGATGGATAAAACAGGCAAAGCAAGGAGGACTTTTAGGGTAATGAAAAATACTCTATGTGATACTATCATGGTGGATACATGTCACTACAGATGTGTGCAAAACTATAGAATGTCCAACACCCAGATTGAACCCTAATGTAGACCATGGGTTTTGGGCGATAATAATGCATCAATGAAGGTTCATCAGTGGTAACAGTTGTAATCCGTACCACTCCAGTGCACGATACTAATAGCAGAGGAGATGTGCCTGTGCGGGATTCACAGTATGTATGTGTATGGGAGATCTCTGTTCTTCTTTTTCAGTTTTTCTGTGGACGTAAAGTTGCTCCAAAAAAATAAATCTATCTTTTAAAAAATAAGAATGTCTATTACAGAACCTTCTCAACTTCACAACCCAGCTTTTCTCAGGTGAAAAGGAACTGTTATACTCCTCAGAGAAGACCAGGATTTCGTTCATGAGATACTCCTTGATTTCACCCTATCAACTCTTGGGATTTTCCCATGGCATGTTGCTGGGATGAGCATTTGGAGAATATGTTTTTGATCAGATGCTGTACTGTTTGAGCAGGAAGCATGAGAAGAGTTAATACAAAGCTCTATGAGAGCTGAACATCAGGAAGTCAGCATGCTCACCTACCAGCAATGCTTAACCCAGCATTCAGGCCTCATTAAACTTTTATCCAATTTTTAAATTGTGGTAAAATGCACACAAGACTTACTACCTTAACCATCTTTGAGTGGTAATAGATAGATTCCTAATGTGATACCATCACCACCTTTCATCTCCAGAACACCCTTCACCTTGCAAAACTGAAATCCTATACCCACTAGACAATAACGCCATATTCCTTCAGCCCTCCAGCCCCTGGCAACAATCTTTCTTCTTCTACTTTCTGTCTCTATGATTTTGACAACTCTTTGTACTTCATATATTAAGTGTAATCACATAATATTTGGATTTTCTGTCTGGCCTATTTCACTTAATGTCCTTAAGGTTCATTCATGCTGTAGCGTATGTTAGAATTTTCTTTCCTTTTCAGGCTGAATAGTATTCCACTGTGGTACATATAATGTTTTTCCTATCTGTTCATTCATCGATGCATACTTGGACTGAATCTATTGTGAATGATGCTGGTATGAACATAAGCGTACAAATATATCTTCAATGCTTTGGGGTATATACCTAGTGAAAATGCTGGATTATATAGTAATTCTATGTTTACATTTTTTAGTAACTGCCATACTCTTTTCCACAGGGTCTATAAAAAACTTACATTCCCACCAGCAGTGCACAAGGATTCCAATTTTTCCACACTCTTGCCAACACTTGTTATGTTTCTCTCTTTTTTTTTCCTATAATGATGTTAGATGGTATCTTATTATAGTTTTAATTTGAATTTCCCTAATAATTAGTTGTAGTGAACATCTTTTCATGTGCTTATTAGCCATGTGTATTTTTTTTTTTTTTGGAGCAATTTCTATACAAGTCTTTTGCTATTTTTGAAGTGGATTTGTTGTTGTTGAGTTTTAGGACTTCTCTATATGTTCTGAATATTAATCCCTTATCAGATATGTGATTTACTAATATTTTCTCCCATTATGTGGGTTGACTTTTATTCTGTTGATAGTGGTTTTAGATTTACATTTGAAACATTTTTATCAAGTCCAATTGTCTATTTTTTCTTCATTCTGTGTTTTTGGTGTTACTTCCAAGAAATAATTGCCAAATCTAATGTTGTGAAGCTTTTATTTTATATTTTTTTCTAAGAATTTTATGCCCTTAGCCTTCTCACTGAAGTCTTGATTTATTTTGGATTAAGTTTTGTATATGTTGTTAGGTATGTTTCAAACTGTTCTTTTACATGTGATATCCACTTTTTCCAGAATCAATTGTTGAAAATATTCTCCTTTTTCCATTGAATTATCTTGGCACCTTTGCCAAAAAAACCATTTGACCATATGTTCAAGAGCTTATTTCTGAGTTCTATGTTCTATTCCATTGGTTAATATATCTGTCTTTATGCCAGTAACACAATGTTTTGATTATTAAAGCTTAGAATGAGTTTTGAAATTAAGAAATATGAATCCTCAAGCTTTGTGCTTGTTTTTATTTAATTTATGTATTGGCTGTGTTGCGTCTTTACTGCTACATGTGAGGGCTTTCTCGAGTTGCCTAGAGCAGGGGCTCCTCTAGTTGTAGCATGAAGACTTCTCGCTGTGCTGGATTCTCTTGTTTCAGAGCCTGGACTCCAGGACCCAAGGACTTCAGTAGTTGTGACATGTGGGTTTCGTAGTTGTGGTGCATGAGCTTAGTTGCCCCAAGGCATGTGGAATCTTTCTGAACCAGGGATTGAACCTGTATCCCCTGCCTTGGCAGGAGGATTCTCAACCACTGAACCACCAGAGAAGTCCACTCTGTGCTTGATTTTTGAGATCATTTTGGCTATTTGGGGTCACTTGAAGTTTCATATTAATTTTAGGATGGGATTTTCTATTTCTAAAAAAAAAATCACTGGAATTTTTATAGAGATTACATCTTTCATCTATAATGTTAATAATACACAATCAAAGGGTGAAAATACAAACATAACTTCCTTATGTGCCAGGTATTATTCTAGGCACATTTACAAATTTGACACTTACACAATGTTTACCAACAAATGATGTATATATTTTTTTTCATTTTACAGATAAGACAGCTAATTATCAGAGAGCTTAAGTAACTGTGAATTCTGACACTATAATACAAGTTCATTTCAATACATGGTGCTGATCTTTATCTAGATAAAACCTGAGAAGATACTTATTATATGGGGAGTCCATTGAATCAGATGAATGACATGCTATTTTCCCATGATATCCTTAGGATATGTGGACTTTAATAACTCTGCACCTGAAATAGGCAAAGTGTCACCCTAAACAGAATAAGATAAAATGTCTGCTTCCTATTTTACTAAAGAGAAAAATTACTTTGGCTTGATAATGCAAATAAAATTCTGTGGAAAAATCACCCAGGGGGCCCTTGGAGTCTTTTTCTATTATCAAAATATTCACATAATAATTAATCAATCAGTGCTCTCTGAGAGTGGCTTAAGTATAGTCATTTTGAAAACTGCTCCAGCACCTGCTTGTGAAATAGAAATTGATTTGAAAATAGGGGTCAGTCTTTAATTTAAGTTAATATTTCATGGAACAATTCTATTTGAAGTATTTCTTACTAAAACTAAGATGATTTATTGCATACACTCAACCAAAGGTGCAGTCACAATCAGGATGTATTGCACAATTGAGAGTCTGAGTTGTGATACAGAATATGTATTTCAGCACCAGATTCAGGGTCTTTATTTATTATATTTTTAAGTCTTAGAGAGATTATCTAGTTCAGCAAATTGTTTAGTGCTACTCTGTGAAAGAAGATAAATCATCCTTCTATTTTTGGTTATAATTGAATCTATTTAAATGTAGAAACAAATTAGTTGTAGTAATTAGTATATGGGCTTCCCTAGTAGCTCAGATGGTAAAGCATCCTTCTGCAGTACAGACCTGGGTTCAATCCCTGGGTTGGGAAGATTCCCTGGAGAGAGATATAGTAACCCACTCCAGTATTCTTGCCTGATTCACACGGACAGAGGAGCCTGGTGGGCTACAGTCCATGGGGTTGCAAAGAGTTGGACACAACTGAGAGACTGACATGCACACAGTAATTAGTACACTGTAAGAAATGGCAACCCACTCCAGTATTCTTGCCTGGAAAATCCCATGGACGGAGGAGCCTGGTAGGCTACAGTCCATGGGGTCGCAAAGAGTCAGACATGACTGAGCGACTTCACTCACTTCACTACTGTATACATTAACTTTACCATAATCAGCTACAGAGATGAATCTCAATATTACATCTTTCTTGAGAAATATGCCATCTTATTTACCTATCTCTGCTCAATTGGCTTAATCTGAGAAAAATCTTTAATGTTTGGAAATTCTGCCCAACACACCTGCTCGTCTACTCATCTGTGGCCAGCGTGTGAGAAACAGAGGACTGAGCAAGAGCAGTGGACAGATCTGCTACTTTGGTGCCATATCAGATGATTTTATAATCTTTTTTAAAACCACTACTGAATGTACAGTGTTAAGAAACATTCCAAAGTCTGTTTCTGGTGTCGCTTTCTTCCAGACTCAAGACTACCCTCCACCTCTATGCTCTCCTCCCAAAAGCCCTCTAAGATATGATTTAAGAGGGCTTTCTTTCCCTCAATTAAAAGCAGATAATGAAGAGGAAAAGTTAAAATCTTACATAATCTACTGCTCCTTCTGCCTCTGTGACTCAGCTTGCTCCTTGCAAAGTCTGGATCAGGTGCGTCATATAGTCTCAAAGCAGGGACTCACAATACTAGGAACTGGAGCTTATATCACTCACCCTTGTCCTGCTCTTTGCAATCACCAAGCTCCTGCAAACCTGCTTAATCACACCTGTCCGTGTATAAAATCTCTGTAACCCCTTTGTTCAGGACTCAGAGCTTGGAGTGTTAACTCCTCTGGGACCACTGGCATAATAAACCTGAGTTCTCCAACTATTCCTCTGGGACCACTGGCATAATAAACCTGAGTTCTCCAACTATCTGAGTGTGGTGCTTGGTTTCTCGAGTACTGGTTTCTGCAACAATAAGCTCTACATAAAGATGTGCTTCAAAACTACACTTGGAGCAGCAAGAAGACGGTTATTTCTTTAGTATGTTGCTTCTTTGGGTTAATGAACTAGAATAACTTTGATGTAATCTCTGTGTAAGACATGTATGCCCAGATGACCAGGTATGTGTATGATGTGTTAATTGCTCAGTTATGTCTGACTCTTTGCAACACCATGGACTGTACCCCACCAGGCTCCTCTATCCATGGGATTCTCTAGGCAAGAATACTGGAGTGGGTTGCCATTCCCTTCTTCAGAGGAGGTATGTGTATGCATGGTTGCAAATGGTTATGTGGAAGAAAAATGGCTACAATACAAAACCAAATGAAAGTACAATTTATTAGCTGTAGCAACATGGATCTGGTCTTCACGCTGAATTCTTATCAGGGCAAATACTACTAAAAGTAGATGAACTAGAGATATGGAAATAAGAACTTTTTAAGTGCAGAGAGGGTCTCACTCTCCTGATTCCCCATCCCCCTGTTTTCCTATGTAGGTCAGGGGTCAGGGTTTGACTCAACGCTCTGATTCTGAACACTAATGATATAAACTCCAGAACCACACAACTGATCCTTTCACTTTTCTTCATTACAACCTGCGTTTAATCACACACACACACACACACACACACATACACACACATGCACACACAGATAATTTCACCTGTGGTTCACATATTTAACCTTCCTTCTGTGAATTCTGCTCAGAGGCATATCCTTCAGAAATCCCTTTTTAACTGCAGCTGAATGTATGACCTTGTTAAGTGACAATCTCCCTACCTGCAAAGCATCATCTGAATGTAATCTGTAAGTTGTTTCTCTGCTCCATAGGTTATCATAACTGCATCAGCACTGAAGAATTCCAAAGTACTCTCTCTTTGGGGAACTAACCATCCTGAAATATCTTGTAAATTACAGTTTTTGCCTTCCCACAAATATACATGTAATCTTTTAATACTCTTTTGCTATTTCTCCTTTTCCTGTTCTTCATTCCTTCTTCCCTGTTTAGATTTGTCAGAGGCACCCACGGGCATTAGTGCATCCCCTGGACTAACGAGACTGCTGACGAACAGAGGAAGCATCCTCCTTCTGTCACCTGAGCCTCATCATGAGTATGGTCATTGGCCAAGGGGCAGCTTTCTTCTCTGCCTTTGGAAACTTATCTCTTTCTAAGTTAATTGCTCCTTGGTTACTATAGACAATAATCTCTTGAACTTGACATTATTATTCCTGAATTTTCACTAACAAAGCTAGGTGGGAAGTCAAGAAACACCTGGGGTAACAGGCAAATTTGGCCTTGGAATACAGAATGAAGCAGGGCAAAAGCTAATAGAGCTTTGCCAAGAGAATGCACTGGTCATAACAAACACCCTCCTCCAACAACACAAGAGAAGACTTTACACATGGACATCACCAGATGGTCAACACCGAAATCAGATTGATTATATTCTTTGCAGCCAAAGATGGAGAAGCTCTATACAGTCAGCAAAAAACAAGAATGGGAGCTGACTGTGGCTCAGATCATGAACTCCTTATTGCCAAATTCAGACTTAAATCGAAGAAAGTAGGGAAAACCACTAGACCATTCAGGTATGACCTAAATCAAATTCCTTATGATTATACAGCGGAAGTGAGAAATAGATTTAAGGGACCAGATCTGATAGAGTGCCTGATGAACTATGGATGGAGGTTCATGACATTGTACAGGAGACAGGGATCAAGACCATCCCCATGGAAAAGAAATGCAAAAAAGCAAAATGGCCATCTGGGGAGGCCTTACAAATAGCTGTGAAAAGAAGAGAAGTGAAAAGCAAAGGAGAAAAGGAGAGATAAAAGCATCCGAATGCAGAGTTCCAAAGAATAGCAAGGAGAGCTAAGAAAGCCTTCCTCAGTGATCAATGCAAATAAATAGAGGAAAACAACAGAATGGGAAAAACTAGAGATCTCTTCAAGAAAATTAGAGATACCAAGGGAACATTTCATGCAAAGATGGGCTCGATAAAGGACAGAAATGGTATGGACTTAACAGAAGCAGAAGATATTAAGAAGAGGTGGCAAGAATACACAGAAGAACTATACAAAAAAGATCTTCATGACCCATATGATCACTCACCTAGAGCCAGACATCCTGGAATGTGAAGTCAAGTGAGCCTTAGAAAACATCACTACGAACAAAGCTAGTGGAGGTGATGGAATTCCAGTTGAGCTATTTCAAATCCTGGAAGATGAAGTTGTGAAAGGGCTGCACTCAATATGCCAGCAAATTTGGAAAACTCAGCAGTGGCCACAGGACTGGAAAAGGTCAGTTTTCATTCCAGTCCCAAAGAAAGGCAATGCCAAAGAATGCTCAAACTATCACACAATTGCACTCATCTCACATGCTAGCAAAGTAATGCTCAAAATTCTCCAAGCCAGGCTTCAGCAATATGTCAACTGTGAACCTCCATATGTTCAAGCTGGTTTTAGAAAAGGCAGAGGAACCAGAGATCAAATTGCCAACATCTGCTGGATCCTCAAAAAAGCAAGAGAGTTCCAGAAAAACATCTATTTCTGCTTTATTAACTATGCCAAAGCCTTTGACTGTATGGATCACAATAAACTGTGGAAAATTCTTCAAGAGATGGGAATACCAGAGCACCTGACCTGCCTTTTGAGAAACCTATATGCAGGTCAGGAAGCAACAGTTAGAACTGGACATGGAACAACAGACTGGTTCCAAATAGGAAAAGGAGTACATCAAGGCTGTATATTTTCACCTTGCTTATTTAACTTCTATGCAAAGTACATCATGAGAAACGCTGGGCTGGAAGAAGCACAAGCTGGAATCAAGATTGCCAGGAGAAATATCAATAACCTCAGATATGCAGAAAATGAAGAGGAACAAAAAAGCCTCTTGGTGCAAGTGAAAGAGGAGAGTGAAAAAGTTGGCTTAAAGCTCAACATTCAGAAAACGAAGATCATGGCATCTGGTCCCATCACTTCATGGGAAATAGATGGGGAAACAATGGAAACAGTGTCAGATTTTATTTGGTGGGGACTCCAAAATCACTGCAGATGGTGATTGCAGCCATGAAATTAAAAGACGCTTACTTCTTGGAAGGAAAGTTATGACCAACCTAGAAAGCATACTGAAAGGCAGAGATATTACTTTGCCAACAAAGGTCCATCTAGTCAAGGCTATGATTTTTCCTGTGGTCATGTATGGATGTGAGAGTTGGACTGTGAAGAAGGCTGAGCGCCAAAGAATTGATGCTTTTGAACTGTGGTGTTGGAGAAGACTCTTGAGAGTCCCTTGGACTGCAAGGAGATCCAACCAGTCCATTCTAAAGGAGATCAGTCCTGGGTGTTCATTGGAACGACTGATGCTAAAGCTGATACTCCAATACTTTGGCCACCTCGTGCGAAGATTGACTCATTGGAAAAGACTCTGATACTGGGAGGGATTGGGGGCAGGAGGAGAAGGGGACAACAGAGGATGAGATGGTTGGATGGCATCACCGACTCGATGGACATGAGTTTGAATGAACTCCAGGAGTTGGTGATGGACAGGGAGGCCTGGTCTGCTACAATTCATGGGGTTGCAAAAACTGAAGCTATCCAACTGAAGCCATCACCATCTGTTTGCATTCATACAGTGCAATTGTCCTCCAGACATAATGGAGTAACTGAGAATTTCTCATAAAGTATCCCCATAGAGCTAATGCCCACATAACAGTTCCAGAGATGTTGCTGGAAACATCAGGAGGATAATGAGTGAGGTGATGAAGGCTGGTGACTGGAAATTAGACTGAAGTTCTCAGTCTGCTTCCGTCATAGGGAGACATGGGTCTTTCCTATTTCTACAAAGCAGAACAATGCCTATTGCATTTATTACTGAGAGTTTGGCAATTGGTTTTAATAACAAAGAAAATCAAAATATAGCTTTAAGAGAAGATTATATATTTTTTCTAGTGCCTATTGGACATAAATGTTCCCAGAGTGAGGCCATTTCTCTCGGTCTTTGTTTCAAGGGGTGATTTCTCTCCATTCACTGGAATCCTGTTTGACCCTGTTCTCTCATCTCAGGATCCAAAACCAAACTCTTTCCTCAACCCCCAGACAATGCTCCATTCTTCCTGCTCCAGCATATTAGATGGAAAGAACGTCCATCATCCTCAAAGGAACACCCCACTCCCACCCCAGCCCCCATGCCTACATGCATGGAGTGGTTTCATCTCTTATAAATCTTAAAAAGAAGTCACTGGAGTCAATCATATATGCCTTAAAGTCTAAATTTTTCAAACTATTGAGGCACAAGTGTCAGCAAATATCTCCACTGAGACTAATTATAATTTTAACTATTTGATGATTGATTTAGAGTTATTATTAGGTTGGCCAAAGAGTTTATTCAGATTTTTTCACAAGATCTTAGGTAGAAAAATCTGAATGAACTTTTTGGCCAACTTACTAATTTAATTTTATTAGTAAGCAATATATAGTAAAAACATAAAAGGTATGCATTTCTATCACTTCCAAAATCTAAAGACTGTTCATTTACACAGATATCCCTGGGTCAGGAAGATCCTCTGGAGAAGAGAATGGGATTGCAAAGAACCAGACATGACTGAGTGACTTAACACTACTACATACTTTTCTTATAGTTAACTTCACTTAAAAAGTTCATCATGTGCCATGTTAATACTCAGAAAATATTTTGTTTCTTCAAATGCCAATTTTCTGGTTTCTACCCTTTGAAGGATTTAATTCCAGCCATTCGAAAAATGTGTCAGCTTTAAAATATCATTTAGCATATATTATTTATAGAAAAGCCAGTTCACAGCTGACTCCTAAAAAAACCACCTGGGAGGATAGGTTTCTAAGTAGAACCTTAGATTTATGGATTTAAAATGTTGTGCATTACAGTACAGGGCATTTGTATTTTTAATGAGTGTTTCCAGATAATGCTGATTCTGAGTGAGGTTTAAGAATCACTTCCATATTTTCTTGCTGGCCACCCAGAAGATTGGGTGCTGTCCGGACCCAGGCCTTTTTCAAGCATCTGCTCCTGGATCTGGATCTGTAGTGGTCTGTAAATGGGGAGATAACTAGGATCCAGGCAGAAAAATGATGCAACATCGTGATTCCCATCCCTTCTCAGGCTCTCAGTAACTGTATGGTGAGCTGAAAACTATTTATCCTCCTTGACTTTACTGAACTTGCTTTTTTTTTTTTCCTCAGTGATTTTTTAAAACTTATTTTTAATTAGAGGACAATTGTTTTGCACTATTGTGTTGGCTTCTGCCATAAAACAATGTGAGTCAGCCATAAGTGTACACATGTGCCCTTAATCTTGAACCTCTCCCCAACCTCCACCCCATCCTCTACATTGTCACAGAGCACCATGTTGAGCTCCCTGTGCCCATAGAGCAACTTCTTATTAGCTATCTATTTTATGTATGGTAACACATACATTTCAATGCTCCTCTCTCAATTCGTCCCACCATCTCCTTCCCCTGGTGTGTCCAAAGTTTGTTCTGCATGTCTGCATCTCTATTCCTGTCCTGCAAATAGGTTCATCAGCACCATTTTTCTAGATTATATATATATATATATATATATATATATATATATATATATATATATAATACACAATAGTTGTTTTCCCCTTTCTGACTTTCTTCACTCTGCATAACAAACTCTAGGTTCATCCACTTCACTAGAACTGACTCAAATGTGTTTCTTTTATGGCTGAGTAATATTCCATTGTGTATATGTACCACAGCTTCATTATCCATTTGTCTGTTGATGGACATCTAGGTTTCTTCCATGTCCTGCTGCTGCTGCTGCTAAGTCGCTTCAGTTGTGTCTGACTCTGTGCGACCCCATAGATGGCAGCCCACCAGGCTTCCCTGTCTCTGGGATTCTCCAGGCAAGAACACTGGAATGGGCTGCCATTTCCTTCTCCAATGGATGAAAGTGAAAAGTGAAAGGGAAGTTGCTCAGTCGTGTCCAACTCTAGCGACCCCATGGACTGCAGCCTACCAGGCTCCTCCATCAATGGGATTTTCCAGGCAAAAGTACTGGAGTGGGGTGCCATTTACCTATTGTAAATAGTGCTGCAATGAACATTAGGGTTACATGTGTAATTTTCAATTCTGGTTTTCTCAGAATATGTGCCCAGTAGTGGGATTGCTGAGTCATATGGTAGTTTTATTCTTAACTTTTTAAGGAATCTCCATGCTGTTCTTCATAGTGGCTATATCAATTTGAATTTATTTTTAAAATCAAAATTGTTGAGGATAGAATGGGATAATGTAAGTGAACTGTTCAGTAAACTGTATGGCTTCTTATAAGAAGAAGAGGTTTAATTAGGACACAGATTATCCTTCTTGTAGCTCATGGCTGATCTTTCTCTTCTTATTTCACCTGAGATATTAAAATCATTTACATGGAAGGCAGGAACCAGTGCAATTAATTGCAGCTGAAATTACAACACTTCTTTTCTGTCTCAGCCTTTCCCTGTGACGTGATGTGTCCTAATCTATCAGATATAGAAAGTTAATCCCCTGTAGGACTAGACAGGGGAAAAAACAGACAAAAACTATCATGTTTGTTTTACTTCATTCAGTGTTCTTAGCAAGCCTGAGACTAGAAATGGGAATGAAGAGTGTAAAGTGAAAGCACAAGTCAATTGATGGATTTGGTCTAGGGTCATAAAGAGCACTTCCACAAGCTGTGATCTTCAGGATTTGGGGTCATGCACCTACATTACAAACTTTGTAAGCACACTTTCACTGTACTTATACCTTTAAAGTAGTTCAAAAATGAATACACTACTTTGTTATTCACTATATAGATTTTAAGTATATATAAAAATAGAAACTTGACAGGATGATATAAAAATTAGTAGACTATACAATATGGTGAAGGTGCGTAATGCCACTGGATTACATATAGAATAGTTAGAATAGTAAATTTTACGTTATGATATTTGATACATATTTTATTATATTATAATTCAAATTGTTGACATAAGTATAAATAATACCCTAACATATCCATCCAGAATACCTGGAGTGCCCCATGGCGGTTGGCTGGAGCTATCAAGAAGCTTAAAGCCAGAGTGAACATACTGCAGTCTTAGTCTCCATTATTAAAGGCCAAATCTCCTGCGAGGCAGAATCCCTTCAGGAAACATGCAAGGTCATGGAGGAAAACCAGCTATGTGACCTTGGGCAAGTCACTTAAACATCCTATTGTCAGGTTTCCTAATATTTTTAATGGAAAGTAAAAAATTCTTATATATTTACATCAAATATGTATTAGAATAATTTACATTAAACACTTAATAAATCCAATGGGGACAGATGGTTGCTAGACTTATTGTAGAAATCATTTTATAATGTATGCAAATATCAAATCACTATATAGTATATCTGAAACTAACATAACATTGTATATTAACTGTATTTCAAAAAATTCACAATCTTCAGAAGAGCTTCATAATATAGAGCATTATTCAGATTTTTTAATGAGAAAACAAATATATTTTTTAAGTTATATAATTTATGTAAGATCACTGTTTCATAGGTCACACTCAGAATCTGAATCCATGTCTTAGGTCCAAATCCTTATTTCACCCCCTAGAGGTGACAGGAGGTATAACCACCTGCAAGGGGTTTTGTGAAGATTAATAAAAATGATCAAAGTAAAGCATTATGAACAGTTATTATGCAGAATAGATCCTCTTTGAAAACCTTCTGTTTCTTCATGATACACTGTTTCTTATAAAGCTTTACTTTCATCTTAGGTTCAAAATATTTATTAGGAAAAGAAACCACTTGTTACACAAAATAAACATATTTCAATTTCTTAATCAGGGGTTATTTTACTTAATTTCAATATATAGTCATTAGAAGAATCTGAAGCAAAAGAGAGAAGTTACAGTGTGGTGGTGGTTTAGTCACTAAATCACGTCCGACTCTCGTGACCCCATGGACTGTAGCCTGCCAGGTTCCTCTATCCATCGAATTTCCTGGGCAAAAATACTGGAGTCGGTTGCCCTTTCCTTCTCCAGGGTATCTTCCTGACTCAGGGATCGAACCTGGGTCTCCTGCATTGCAGGCAGATTCTTTACCAAGTGAGCCACCGAGGAAGCCCTAAGTAACAGTGTTGCTATTGTTGTTGCTTAGTTGCTAAATCCTGAATTTTTGTGACCCCATGGACTGCCAGGCTTCTCTTTCCATGGGATTTTCCAGGCAAGCATACTGGAGTGGGTTGCCATTTCCTTCTCCAAGTAAAAGTGTGTACATCACCAAACTGGGCTGAAACCTACACCAAGATTTGGACAGCTTTGGGAAATTCCATACAAAAGCAATCTGGAGTTCCAATTGGGAAAGGGTCATGGGTGGTGTGTCCACCCCATGGGTGAGACTTAAGTTTTGGAGGCTCCCACTTGTAATCTCAAGCCTGAAAACTGATATCATCTGTTTGAGCACAGAAATGCAACTCTAGGTTTTTACTTTTACAATACTGTTTCTTTCACCTTGTGAGTCACAAGACTTTTCAGACACCAGAGAGCTGATCAGGCCTTCTCCGTGGCTCCAGGGGCTCAGGAAATTTGAAGTCTCAATCTCCAGCTTATCTAAGACGGAACTTGCATTGCTGGTAACAACTGGTGTTGTTGCAGGTGTGCTTGCAGGTAGGCACGTAGTCTAGGCAGGATCCAGGCAAAATCGGAAGTCAGTCAGAGGCTCCTCACATCCGACCCTGATCAAGACTACTTCCATTTTAATATCCCTAAAATATACTGTATACGAAATAAATCAGTAAATGAATTAATATTTGCATTTCCTTAGGGAACAAATTAAGGGTGACATTAAGGGCAAATTAATCTCTCTCTCCCTTCTCCCTTATCTTCTCTTCTCTACTCCTTCAAACACAAACAAACACACACGCACACACAAACGAATACACACAAAGTAACAATCCTGAGCAATTAAACCATGAAGTAACCTATAAAAGAATAGTTGAGATAATAGAACAATGCTAGAAATTTGACTCTTCATTTTTGCATAGAATTAGACTGAGACTCAGCAATTTTGAATGACTAACCAAGGTCAAGTAACTAATATGCAGAAGAACTGAGTTGTCATTGTGTATGTCTGGAGGTGACTGAGTAACCTTAATGCTACATGTACATGATATCTGTAAGCAAGTGATGGCTGCCCTGCTGAATTCAGATTCAAGATGGCAACATCAACTATTACCTGAATTTCCGTACTGCCCCATAAATTTTGGACTGGGCAGTCCCCATAACTGTGTGAGCCAATTCCTCAAAATAAAGCTTTCTAAATATATATTAAAAAAATTGATCCAAAAAAATAAAAAAATAAAAGCCAGTCTTCTGGCCCACAGCAAGTGTGTTCTACACCACACCCTCTGCTCTATGAAGAGTGGTAGATAAAAGAATAACACAGAAAAGAAGAAAAAACAGAAGACAGTCCACAGAAGGTCGAGGGTCTAAGTGGCAGATGGGAGAGGTCCCCACTGACAAATGTCATTTGTTAGAAATGGCAAGACTCTTTGCAGTAGATTACATAGAATCGCCTTTTCTTTGTTACCATGTGTCTTCTGGTAGCTCTTGAGTAGCAAGATACCATGTTTTGTGAAATGCCTGCTTTAGAGTTTCTTCCTTCTACTTTTTACCTATTCAGGAAAGACAAAGAAAATGTGTTACATCAAGTTAAATCAACGTTGGAATATGAGTGTGCATGAGTCTCTTGCATTCCAGTACATCTTGCTAGGAGAGGCACTGTGATCACACTGTCGTTCCAAGGATGACGGGAAGATGATAAGAAGAGCCTTGGAATAGGGATTCTGTCTCCCTCCACAGCACAGAGCAGGCATGTTTTCTGGCCATTAAAATTGATTCAAGCTCAGGGTTGCTCTCCTGCTATACATCCCACAGAGTGTAGACATCTTGTGGCTCTCTCCACCTTGCCCAGGGTAAACTGGCAATCTACAGTGGACTACAGTCCATAGGGTCACGAAGAGCTGGGCATGACTAAAGCGATTTAGCACATATAACCAGCACAAATGCTGGTACTCTGACTCCAAGGAAGAAACTGTCCTTGTCTGCAATCCACAAACCTTCTATCCTCTGCCTGCATCAGTGACACAGACCTATCTTGGACCAAACCAGGTAATGGTGGGGATACTGCAGTACAGAGATGAGAACACAGTCACCTGGCGGGAAGCAGACCGTGGGTGCAGCGAGGCAGTTTTTACAGCACCATCCATCTCTATCAGGGGCTAAAACTGAGCTCTTTTGGCTGGTGTGCAATCATCAAGTCTCCCACTTCGAATGACTATGAGTCAAGGACAGGTCAATCATGCAGCCTGCATGAACAGGTAATTAACATGTTGGTAATTAAATGGCAAAAAATAATTGCAACAAGAAGTGGGATCACAATTTATTATTTCTTTTACCACCATTCAGGCATTCTGACCTGAGTGGAATACTATGTCAGAGTGAATTATACTCCACTGATAGATGCCTAACAAGAAAAATAGAAGTTTTTAACCAAGTGAAGTGAAGTCCTGAGTGATTATTGTTACCATATTTTAAAGAAAATATACTTTAATCTTAACATGAAAGTGTGAAGTAGAAATTATCTCTGAAAATTAGCACATAAAAGAAATTTAAACCACTGAAAACTTTCTTGAGAATTTATTCTGAATGTCACATTAGTGAATTTTGTATGATTGTCTCTTACACTGGTTTAGTTGTTAAATATCAAATAGTGTTCTTAAAGGCTTTTAAAAGTGTGTCTGTGTGTGGGTGGGGGCGGGGGCTTGGTTTGAGCTCATGACATTTCAATTTAATGTTCTTTTACTAAAGATATGGTGTTCTTTGAAATTACCATTCTGTAATTCTTACCACACATACAATTTTATCAATCTCCTTGGTATAAATGTCAAGAGAAGGCATGCCCTTTTCATCATACTGAATTTTCTCATATATAACAATTATCCTCCATAATTTGCAAATAATCAATTGTTCCATGAACTAGTCTGCTGTCTCCTTTATGATTTGTATTTGTCTAGCTGTCCTTGTATTTCAGTGCATAGAATCTGATCCAGTATTCGCCCTACCAAGGGTCTTAAATGTACCACATGGAGGACAATATAAAATCTATTTGGAATTCAATGTTTGTACAGGGTTGTAAGATGAGATCCAAACAAATATTTATTCCACATGTAAACTCTTTTAGAGAAAAGAAATGAAAATTGAAACACTATCAAATTCAATTTTGTGCAATATTTGTTTGATTTTTGTGACAGACTAATATTTTCTTCCAAAAGGCAAATGTCACTAACCTAAAAAGCATTTGACAAAAATAAATAAATAAATAAATTCTTCTAAAATTTCAATCATAGATGAAACAGATTTCATTTCCTGTTTTCATCAATGGATTCTCAGCCACACCTGATACTTCAACTAGAAATTAGTGAGAAAGGAGGTAGAGGATAGTTACTGTGCTTGAGAATCAGGAATATTTATGATGTTTGAAGCAATTCATAATTTTTAAATATGCTTCAGGTTTTAAGTTTCATGAGTGACTTATCCAGCTGTAGTTTTGTGTTTATGGCAGTGAAATATTTTTCTCAGGCTAAGTCCTGAGCTGAAGTCTGTTCTGCTTTGCATTTGTGAGAACTACAGTTTGGAAGATGTTAATCACTTGGCATGAAACACTTTTTAAAATGCCATTTTGAATAACAAAAAATAGCCCTTTATCAGGTACATAAAGACATCTGAGGCATGTTTTGGTGTCTAATTTGAATGTACCAGGTAGCTGATAATACAGTACTTCTCAATTTGAAGACGCTTTTGCTGCAAAAATGTATGTTCTCATGTGTCATATTACATAAAAGGCAATAATACATAATGAAAATAGTCTTTAAAAAATATGCAAAAGCTCCCTGATGCTAAAAATACTTTGGGATCTGATAAGACTTCAACAAAACCCCAGAACCATAAGCACTCAGCTTTATCCTACAAAACCCCAAAAAGGCTTTGGTCCTCTGGCGGAAACTTGTACAATATGTTTGTTTCGAGGGCTTAAGTTCCAATCAGTTCAGTCGCACAGTTGTGTCTGAATCTTTGAGGCATCATGGACTGCAGCACACCAGGCTTCCTTGTCCAGAACCAACTCCCAGAGCTTGCTCAAACTCATGTCCATCTAGTCAGTGATGCCATCCAACCATCTCATCCCTCGTCCCTCCCTTCTCCTTCTGCCTTCAAATTTTCCCAGCATCAGGGTCTTTTCCAATGAGTCAGTTCTTTATATCAGGTGGCCAAAGTATTGAAGTTTCAGCTTTAGGATCAGTCTTTTCAATGAATATTCAGGATTCATTTTCTTTATGATTGACTGGTTCTCCTTACAGTCCAAGGGACTCTCAAGAGTCTTCTCCAACACCACAGTTCACAAGCATCAATTCTTCAGCACTCAGCTTTCTTCATGGTCCAACTCTCACAGCCATACATTACTACTGGAAAAACCATAGCTTTGACAAGACAGAACTTTGTTGGCAAAGTAATGTCTCTGTTTTTAATATGCTGTCTAGATTGGTCATAACTTTTCTTCCAAGGATCAAGTGTCCTTTAATTTCATGGCTGCAGTCACCATCTGCAATGGTTTTGGAGCCTCAAAAAATAAAGTCTATCAACTGTTTCCACTGTTTCCCATCTATTTGCCATGAAGTGATGGGACCAGATGCCATGATCTTAGTTTTTTGAATGTTGAGTTTTAAGCCAATTTTTACTCTCTCCTCTTTCACTTTGATCAAGAGTCTCTTTAGTTGTTCTTTGCTTTCTGTCATAAGGGTGGTGTCATCAGTGTATCTAAGGTTAATGATATTTCTTCTGGAAATCTTGATTCCAGCTTGTGCTTCATCCACCCTGGCGTTTTACATGATGTATTACCCGTATAAGTTAAATAAGCTGGGTGAAAATGTACAGCCTTGACATACTCCTTTCCCAAATAAGAACCAGTCTGTTGTTCCATGTCTGGTTCTGCTTTTGACATGCATATAGGCTTTTCATGAGGCAGGTCAGGTGGTCTGGTATTCCCATCTCTTTAAGAATTTTCCACAGTTTGTTGTGATCCACAGAGTCAAAGGTTTTGGCATGATCAATAAAGTAGAAGTAGATGTTTTTCTGGAACTCTCTTGCTTTCTGATGATCCAACAGATGTTGGCAATTTGATTCTGGTTCCTCTGCCTTTTCTAAATCCAGCTTGAACATCTGAAAGTTCATTGTTCATGTACTGTTTAATCCTAGCCGGGAGAATTTTGAGCATTACTTTGCTAGAACGTGAGATGAGTGCAGTTGTGGGTAGTGTGAGCATTCTTTGGCATTGCCTTTCTTTGGGATTGGAATGAAGACTGACCTTTTCCAGTCCTGTGGCCACTGATGATTTTTTCAAATTTGCTGGCATATTGAGTGCAGCACTTTCACAACGTCATCTTTTAGGATTTGAAATAACTCAGTTGGCAATGACACCCCACTCCAGTACTCTTGCCTGGAAAATCCCATGGATGGAGGAGCCTGCTAGGCTGCAGTCCATGGGGTCGCTAAAAGTCAGACATGACTGAGCGACTTCACTTTCACTTTTCATTTTCATGCATTGGAGAAGGAAATGGCAACGCACTCCAGTGTTCTTGCCTGGAGAATCCCAGGGACGGGGGAGCCTGGTAGGCTACCGTCTATGGGGTTGCACAGAGTCGGACATGACTGAAGTGACTTAGCATAGCATAGCATAGCATAGCATAGCATTGCATAGCATAACTCAATTGGAATTCCATCACCTCCACTAGTTTTGTTCATAGTAATGCTTTCTAGGGCCCTCTTGACTTCACATTGCAGGATGTCTGTCTCTAGGGAAGTGATCACACCATTATGGTTACCTGCATCATGAAGATCTTCTTTGTACAGTTCTTCTGTGTATTCTTGCCACTATTCTAAATATCTTCTGCTTCTGTTAAGTCCATACCATTTCTGTCCTTTATTGAGCTCATCTTTGCTTGAAATGTTCCCTTGGAATCTCTAATTTTCTTGAGGAGATCTCTAGTCTTTCCCATTCTACTGTTTTCCTCTATTTCATCACATTGATCACTGAGGAAGGCTTTCTTATCTCTCCTTGCTGTTCTCTGAAACTCTGCATTCAAATGGGCATATCTTTCCTTTTCTCATTTGCCTTTCACTTCTCTTCTCTTCTCAGCTATTTGTAAGGCCTCTTCAGACAACCATTTTGCATTTTTGCATTTCTTTTTCCTGAGGATGGTCTTGATCACTTCCTCCTGTTCAATGTCATGAACCTCTGTCCATAGTACTTCAGACACTCTGTCTATCAGATCTAATCCCTTGAATCTATTTGTCTTTTCCACTTTATAATCATAAGTGATTTTATTTTGGTCATACCTGAACGGTCTCATGGTTTTCCCTACTCTCTTCAATTTAATTTTGAATTTTCAATAAGGAGTTCATGTTCTGAGCCACAGTCAGCTCCCAGTCTATTTTTGCTGACTGTATAGAGCTTCTCCATCTTTGGCTGCAAAATATATAATCAGTCTGATTTCAGTATTGACCATCTGGTGATGTCCATGTATAGATTCGTCTCTTGTGTTGTTGGACAAGGGTGTTTGCTATCACTAGTGCATTCTCTTGGAAAAACTCTGTTAGCATTTGCCCTACTTCATTTTGTACTCAAAGGCCAAATTTGCCTGTTACCCCAGGTATCTCTTGACTTCCTATTTTGGCATTCCAGTCCCCTATGATGAAAAGGACATCTTTTGGAGGTGTTACTTCTAGAAGGTCTTGTAATCTTCATGGAGCCATTCAATTTCAGCTTCTTCAGCATTACTTGTTGGGGCATAGACTTCCATTACTCAGATATTGAATGGTTTGCCTTGGAAACAAATAAAGATCATTCTGTCATTTTTGAGATTGCATCCAAGTACTGCATTTTGGACTCTTTTATTGACTATGATGGGTACTCCATTTCTTCTAAGGGCTTCTTGCCCACAGTAGTAGATATAATGGTCATCTGAATTAAATTCACCCATTCCAGTCCATTTTAGTTCACTGATTCCTAAAATGTTGATATTCACTCTTGCCCTCTCCTGTTTGATCACTTCCAGTACCTTGATTCATGGACCTAACATTTCAGGTTCCTATGCAATATTGTTCTTCACAGTATCGGATTTTATTTGCCATTAGGGTGGTGTCATCTGTTTATCTGAGGTTATTGATACTTCCCCAGGCATCTTGATTCTGGCTTGTAATTCATGGACTGATTCAAAATTGGGAAAGTAGTATATCAAGGCTGTATATTGTCACCATGCTTATTTTAATTCTATGTAGAGTATATCATGCAAAGACTCCTCTGTCCATGGAATTCTCTAGGCAAGAATACTGGAGTGGGGTGCCATCCCCTTCTCCAGGGCATCTGTCCAACCCAGGGATCAAACTCAGGTCTCCTGCATTATAGGCAGATTCTTTACCACCTCAGCCACCACAGATGTGAGAGATGGACAATAAAGAAGGCTGAATGCTGAAGAATTGATGCTTTTGAACTATGGTGTTGGAGAAAACTCTTAAGAGTCCTTTGGACAGCAAGGAGATCAAGCCAGTTAATCCTAAAGGAAATCAACCCTGAATATTCAATGGAGGGACTGATGCTGAAGCTAAAGCTCCCATGCTTTGGCCAGCTGATGGAAAGAGCTGACTCACTGGAAAAGACCCAATGCTGGGGAAATTGAGGGCAGGAGAAGGGGACAACAGATGATTAGATGGTTTGAATGCTATAATTGACTCAAAGGACATGAGTCTGAGGAAACTCTGGGAAAAGTGAAGGACATGGAAGCTTGGTGTGTTGCATTCTAGGGTGTCACAAAGAGTCAGATATGACTGAGCAACTGAACAACAAATGTCTTTGGCACTTTTCTGTTGACTCTACTAATTAAGGCCAATTTGAAAATAGACCCATGTCTCCCCCCAGCCTTTTCTAAAGCACCAAAAGTGAGAATATTTCCAACTGAATCACCATGCTGTACAGCAGAAACTAACACAACATTGCAAACCAAGTGTACTTTAATTTAAAAAGACCTGAATCACATTTTTTTTATTTTATTTTATTTTTTAACTTTACCATATTGTATTGGTTTTGCCATATATCAACATGAATCCACCACAGGTATACACATGTTCCCCATCCCGAACCCTCCTCCCACCTCCCTCCCCGTACCATCCCTCTGGGTCCTCCCAGTGCACCAGCCCTAAGCATCCAGTATCGTGCATCGAACCTGGACTGGTGACTCATTTCATATATGATATTATACATGTTTCAATGCCATTCTCCCAAATAATCCCACCCTCTCCCTCTCCCACAGAGTCCAAAAGACTGTTCTATACATCAGGGTCTTTTTTGCTGTCTCGTATACAGGGTTATTGTTACCATCTTTCTTAATTCCATATATATGTGTTAGTATACTGTATTGGTGTTTTTCTTTCTGGCTTACTTCACTCTGTATAATAGGCTCCAGTTTCATCCACCTCATTAGAACTGACTCAAATGTATTCTTTTTAATGGCTGAGTAATACTCCGTTGTGTATATGTACCACTGCTTTCTTATCCATTCATCTGCTGATGGACATCTAGGTTGCTTCCATGTCCTGGCTATTATAAACAGTGCTGCGATGAACACTGGGGTACACGTGTCTCTTTCCCTTCTGATTTCCTCAGTGTGTATGCCCAGCAGTGGGATTACTGGATCATAAGGCAGTTCTATTTCCGGTTTTTTAAGGAGTCTCCACACTGTTCTCCATAGTGGCTGTACTAGTTTGCATTCCCACCAACAGTGTAAGAGGGTCCCCTTTTCTCCACACACTCTCCAGCATTTATTCCTTGTAGACTTTTGGATCAGTCATTCTGACTGGCATGAAATGGTACCTCACAGTGGTTTTGATTTGCATTTCTCTGATAATGAGTGATGTTGAGCATCTTTTCATGTGTTTGTTAGCCATCTGTATGTCTTCTTTGGAGAAATGTCTATTTAGTTCTTTGGCCCATTTTTTGATTGGGTCATTTATTTTTCTGGAATTGAGCTGTAGGAGTTGCTTGTATATTTTTGAGATTAGTTGTTTGTCGGTTGTTTCATTTGCTATTATTTTCTCCCACTCTGAAGGCTGTGTTTTCACCTTGCTTAGAGTTTCCTTTGTTGTGCAGAAGCTTTTAAGTTTAATTAGGTCCCATTTGTTTATTTTTGCTTTTACTTCCAATATTCTTGGAGTTGGGTCATGGAGGATCCTGCTGTGATGTATGTCAGAAAGTGTTTTGCCTATGTTCTCCTCTAGGAGTTTTATAGTTTCTGGTCTTACATTTAGATCTTTAATTCATTTTGAGTTTATTTTTGTATATGGTGTTAGAAAGTGTTCTAGTTTCATTCTTTTATAAGTGGTTGACCAGTTTACCCAGCACCACTTATTAAAGAGATTGTCTTTAATCCATTGTATATTCTTGCCTCCTTTGTTAAAGATAAAGTGTGGGTTTGTTTTTTGTGTTTGTTTTTAAATAGCTACAGACGGATTACTCCAGCTATGGAAGGTGAGCAATAGAGAAAGATAAAGACAGAAATGCTGTCTTAAAGCTACTATTAAGATTCAGAGACAATCTGGTTATGATCTCTTGCATGTATGCACAAGACTTGCATTCATGAAAACTAAGCTTGACTTTCAAGCTTTCTAAAAGATCCCAAAAAATACTGCATCAAGATTTATAATTCCACACTCTCTAGTGGGCGAATATTATCATATAATGAGGAATTTAAAAAAATGGACCATAAATGAATGAAGTGAGGGCAAAGTCTGACACCTGGGCAGTATCACCATCTCTGTGACTGTTCTCTGGTCCTTGTCTAGGTCACTGTGCCCAACTAGGCCTTACAAAGAGCTGAGAAAAGAAGAGAAGCAAAAGACAAAGGAGAAAAGGAAAGATATACCTATTTGAATGTAGAGTTCGAAAGAATAGCAAGGAGAGATTAAGAAAGCCTTCCTCAGTGATTAATGCAAAAAATAGAGGAAAACAATAGAATGGGAAAGACTAGAGATATCTTCAAGAAAATTAGAGATACGAAGGGAACATTTCATGCAAAGATGGGCTAGATAAAGGACAGAAATGGTATGGACCTAACAGAAGTGGAAGATATTAAGAAGAGGTGGCAAGAATACACAAAAGAACTATACAAAATATATCTTCATGACCCAGATAACCACAATGGTGTGATCATTCACCTAGAGCCAGACATCCTGGAATGTGAAAGCTAGTGGAGGTGATGGAATTCCAGTTGAGCTATTTCAAATCATGGAAGATGATGCTGTGAAAGTGCTGCATTCAATATGTCAGCAAATTTGGAAATCTCAGCAGTGGCCACAGGACTAGAAAAAGTCAGTTTTCATTTCAATCCCAAAGAAAGTCAATGCCAAAGAGTGCTCAAACTACCACACAATTGCACTCATCTCACACATTAGCAAAGTAATGTTCAAAATTCTCCAAGGCAGGCTTCAACAGTATGTGAACTGTGAACTTCCAGATGTTCAAGCTGAATTTAGAAAAGCCAGAGGAACCAGAGATGAAATTGCCAATGTCCCCTGGATCATTAAAAAAGCAAGAGAATTCGAGAAAAGTATCTACTTCTGCTTTATTGACTATACCAAACCTTTGACTGTGTGGGTAAACAACAAACAGTGGAAAATTCTTAAAGAGATAGGACTAACAGACCACCTTACCTGCCTCCTGAGAAATGTGTATGCAGGTCAAGAAGCAACAGTTAGAATTGAACATGGAACAACAGACCAGTGCCAAATCAGGAAAGGAGTATGTCAAGGCTGTATATTGTCACCCTGCTTGTTTAATTTATATGCAGAGTACATCATGCAAAATACCAGGCTGGATTAAGCACAAGCTGGAATCAAGATTACTGGGAGAAATATCAATAACCTCAGATATGCAGATGACATCACCCTTATGAAAAAAAATGAAGAACTAAAGAGCTTCTTGATGAAACTGAAAGAGGAGAGTGAAAAAGTTGACTTAAAACTCAGCATTCAGAAAACTAAGATCATGGCATCTGGTCCCATCAATTCATCATTCATAGATGGGGAAATAATTGGAAACAGTGGGAGATCTTATTTTGGGGGGCTCCAAAGTCACTGCATATGGTGCTTGCAGCCAAGTAATCAAAATACTCTTGCTCCTTGGAAGAAAATCTATAGCCAAACTATACAGCATTTTAAAAAGCAGAGACATTACTTTGCCAACAAAGGTCTGTCTAGTCAAGGCTATGGTTTTTTCAGTAGTCATGTATGGATGTGAGAGTTGGACTATCCTGAAAGCTAAGCACAAAAGAATTGATGCTTTGGAACCGTGGTAATGGATAAGACTCTTGAGAGCCCCTTGGACTGCAAAAAGATCCAACCAGTCCATTCTAAAGGAAATGAGTTCTGAATATTCACTTAAAGGACTGATGCTGAAGCTGAAACTCCAATGCTTTGGCCACCTGATGGGAAGAACTGACTCATTAGAAAAGACCCTGAAGCTGGGAAAGATTGAAGGCAGGAAGAGTAGGGGATGACAGAAAGAGATAGTTTGATGGCATCACTGACTTAATGGACATTAGTTTAAGTAAACTCTGGGAACTGGTGACGGACAGGGAGGCCTGGTGTACTGCAGTTAGTGAAGTCACAAAGAGTCGGCACGACTGAGAGACTGAACTGAACTGAATTGAATCTATATAATGTAAAAATACATCATATGACATCATTTATCAGTTCAGTTCAGATAAGTGGCATCACTTATATGTGGGATCTAAAGAATACAACAGGCTAGTGACTATAACAAAAAATAAACTAATCAGATATAGAGAACACACTAGTGATTACTAGTGTGGGGAGGGGTGAGAAGGGGCAAGATCAGGGCAAGGGGTAAAAAAATACAAGCTATTATGTATAAAGCAAGTCACAAGGGCATATTGCAGAACATGGAAAATATAGTCATTATTTTATAATAACTATAAAAGAAATACAACCTTAAAATTCGTGAATCATTATATTGTATACCTTTAACTTATATAATATTATACATCAACTATACTTCAATTCAAAAAGAAGTAATTGCCCAAAAAAAAGACCTAATATCACTCACCTTTCATACAATCCCTGAAATGAAGCCATAGCCTCCTGCATTTATCAGCTTTCTGCACCCTTTATTCTCTGTCTTTTCATAACTGTAAAGATGGGTGAATTAAAGAAACCCTCATGGTCTTTTCCCTGGTGCTCTGGCAACTTAGCCAATGACCAATTTCTTTATGTTCTGTTTTTCTCATCCAAATAAGTTGTGGTTTGAAACATTTTCAAACTAGAGTGTGCAAACTCTTTTTAAAAACTCATTTCCTTTTGTTTTCTTGCAAGGAATTGCAAACACTTAACTTGTCCAAAATGCCACATCCCCTATTAGGAGGCAATCTTCCTTTCAGAGCTGTGGACACTGCTTTTATACAAAAAGGCTCTATTTCAGTTCAGTTCAGTTCAGTCACTCAATCGTGTCTGACTATTTGGGACCCCATGAATTGCAGCACTCCAGGCCTCCCTGTCCATCACCAATTCCCAGATTTCACCCAAACTCATGTGTATCGAGTCGGTGGTGCCATCCAGCCATCTCATCCTCTGTCATCCCCTTCTCCTCCTGCCCCCAATCCCTCCCAGCATCAGAGTCTTTTCCAATGAGTCAACTCTTCGCATGAGGTGGCCAAAGTATTGGAGTTTCAGTCCTTCCAATGAACACCCAGGGCTGATCTCCTTTGGGATGGACTAGTTGGATCTCCTTGCAGTCCAAGGGATTCTCAAGAGTCTTCTCCAACAAAGCATCAATTCTTCGGCGCTCAGCTTTCTTCACAGTCCAACTCTCACATCCATACATGACCACAGGAAAAACCATAGCCTTGACTAGACGGACCTTTGTTGGCAAAGTAATATCTCTGCCTTTCAGTATGCTTTCTAGGTTGGTCATAACTTTCCTTCCAAGGAGTAAGTGTCTTTTAATTTCATGGCTGCAATCACCATCTGCAGTGATTTTGGAGCCCCCCAAAATAAAGTCTGACACTGTTTGCACTGTTTCCCCATCTATTTTACATGAAGTGATGGGACCAGATGTCATGATCTTCGTTTTCTGAATGTTGAGCTTTAAGCCAACTTTTTCACTCTCCTCTTTCAGTTGCATCAGGAGGCTTTTTAGTTCCTCTTCACTTTCTGCCATAAGCGTGGTGTCATCTGCATATCTGAGGTTATTGATATTTCTCCTGGCAATCTTGATTCCAGCTTGTGCTTCTTCCAGCCCAGCGTTTCTCATGATGTACTCTGCATATAAGTTAAATAAGCAGGATGACAATATACAGCCTTGATGTACTCCTTTTCCTATTTGGAACCAGTCTGTTGTTCCATGTCCAGTTCTAACTGTTGCTTCCTGACCTGCTATAGGTTTCTCAAAAGGCAGGTCAGGTGGTCTGGTATTTCCATCTCTTTCAGAATTTTCCACAGTTTATTGTGATCCACACAGTCAAAGGCTTTGGCATAGTCAATAAAGCAGAAATAGATGTTTTTCTGGAACTCTTTTGCTTTTTCCATGATCCAGCGGATGTTGGCAATTTGATCTCTGGTTTCTCTGCCTTTTCTAAAACCAGCTTGAACATCTGGAAGTTCATGGTTCACATATTGCTGAAGCCTGGCTTGGAGAATTTTGAACATTACTTTACTAGCATGTGAGATGAATGCAATTGTGCGGTAGTTTGAGCATGGCTCTGTTTACTTGTGTTTAAATAAATGAACTCATCCTATATACTTTAACTCTTTTTTTTTTACCTTAATAGCATCATGCCTAACTTCATAAATGATTGCAATTTTCATACACACATCACATACATACATAATTTTACATAAACAATTTCCAACATGTTCTTTTGCTCCTTAAGGCCTTTTTCCCTGTCTCCTTTCTCTGCCCTCCCACCTGCACCATTAGAAATTCATGTGTATCTTTCTGTGACTGTTTCTGTCTTCATATAGCCATGCACTGATATGTGTCTACACAGAAATATATGCATCCATAGACAATTACAGAGGGTCTGCCTTTATATGTTTTACAAATAATCCTATTATACCACTTCTCATTTTACTTTACATTCTCAGTCTTATTTGGTGGAAATCCCTTTAGGTCAAATGGCAGAGAGCCAATTCATTCTTTTTCATTATTGCGTAATATTTCAGGCTGTAGTTCCACTATAACTTAATCATTTCTCTGCTAATGAGCATTGTTTACTCTGTTAGTCAGGTTCTGGTCAGGAGACAGAAACCAGAATTTTTGTTTTATCATATGTAATTTATTATAAAGACTTATTTCCTAGCTGTAAAAGATCACTAGGTAACAGTAAAGGGGTAAAAAAAAAAAAAAAAAAAAAAAACCAGGACAGTAAGATATTACAAACTGGAATTGCCAGAAGCCATCATCTGCCCCCAGGTCTGTGTGAACAAAAGAAGGATAATGGAATTATTAAAAGCTTGAAGGAGGCACCAATGGAACCAAAACTCAGACTTCTGAAGAGGGAGCCAGCTGGGCTGGTGCTGGAGTCTAAAACCTGAATCTGCTTCCACAAGTGTGCTGCTTGAGGAAGAAATGATCCTAGGCTGATGCTCACACACAAGAAGCAGTTAAAGAGCCGACAGGAAGCCGTCCCACATTCTTTACCCAGGCTTCCAGTTTCCCTGTGGGGCCCTTCATAGACTGTATTCAGAGGGAGATGTGTGACTTTGCAGCATCCCAGATCCAGAGTAGAATTTAGGAGAGTGGGCTTAAAGGTGCCAGATATTAACTTACCAACTGACTCATCTCTGTTGCAAGACAGTTTTTCTGTCAATTAAAAACAAAGCTGTATTGAGTTCTTATTTACATACCCTTATGTACCAGTGCTTTTATTTCTCTGGGATAGATTCCCAGGGGTGAGATTGCTGCATAAAATGATATTTTAAAATTTAACAGATGTTGAAAAATGTTTTTTTTTTTTTTTTGGTTGTTGTTCAAATGATACTGCAGAAATTAACAGACCTGCTAGTAATTTTTAAGAGAATTTCTTCTTCTTACCCACCAACAATAGAGGCTATTTCTCTTTTCCATTTTCCCAGCACAATGGATATAAAACATTGTCTTGTTACCTCAATTTTCATTCTCCTGACTGCTTGTGATTTTAAGTATGCTGTCATATGCATATTAACAATCTGTAGTTACTTTTTATTCATTTCAATTCTTGTCTTTTGCTTAATTTTTGTTGTTGCTGTTGTTGTTGGGATTCTTTCTGTTACCATTTTGTGTGTATGTGTGAATTGACAAAGCCTTGGCTTCCTTGCTGATTCAGATCATAAAAAAAAAATCTGCCTGCAGTGCAGGAGATCCAGGTTCAATCCCTTGAGAAGGAAACAGCTACCCACTCCAGTATTCTTGCCTGGAGAATCACATGGACAGAGGAGCCTGGCAGGCTATAGTCCATGGGGTCGCAAAGAGTTGGACATGACTTACCAACTATCATTTTGATAATTATAGAAACTGAACTTTATCAGTCTTCTGTACTGTACTTTTTTTCTAACTCTATTGTTTGTTTATTCACTTCCATTATTGCATTTTTCCAATATAATATAACCAAATACAACTTACCGCTTCTGATTCCTATATTATATAGATCTCTCTCACCCCAAAATTGCATTTATAATGTAGGCTTATTTCAAGGACTTTTTATTATTTTTTACAATTTAGACTTTGTTTTATATACTCTGGCTATAAATGTCATTTGATATGGGTTTACTTTTTCTTGTCCAGAAGCATTTATTATATTACCTATCATTTCAATATTAATTTGACTACTAGTTTTATTAAATGTGAAATTCCTATAATTATTTCTGGGTTTTCTATTCTGGATTTTACTGACTTTTGATTAGGATTTCCCTGGCAACTCAGCTGGTAATGAATCCGCCTGCCATGCAGGAGTCCCCGGTTCAATTTCTGGGTTGGGAAGATCCCCTGGAGAAGCAAAATGCTACCTACTTCAGTGTTCTTGGGTTTCCCTGATGACTCAGATGGTAAATAATCCACCTGTAATGTGGGAGACCTGGGTTCAACCCATGAGTTGGAAAGATCCCCTGGAGGAGAGCATGGCAACCCACTCCAGTATTCTTGCCTGGAGAATCCCCGTGGACAGAGGGGCCTGGCAGACTACAGTCCATGGAGTCACAAAGAGTCAGACATAATTTATTATATCAACTATCATTTCAATATTAATTTTACTACTAGCTTTGTCACATGTGAAATTCTTATACCTATTTCTGGATCTTCTATCCTGGGTTTCAGACTTTTGATTAATTCTTATGTCAATATCATACTGACTTAATGACAGTGACTTTATATGGGTAGTGCCTAGCATAAGGAGATGTCCTTTTTTTCCAGTATTTTTTTTCTATTCTCAGACATTTATTTTTATATACATGCTCTTTAAAATCATTTTATCTATTTTCTTTCTACTTCAAAAAAATTGAATTTCATTTGAGACTTTATTGAACCGACACTCTATTTACATGTCAATTTATAGAAGATCTATATTTTATGAAATATTCTTGCCATTAAAGAATGTTTTAAGATCATGATTTATACTCCTCAATAAGATATTATATTTTATATTTTAATAAGATTTTAAGAGGATCTTTTCACATCTATTCTTAAGTGTTTTATAGGTTTGGGTTTTATTTTTACACTTCTGGGTATTTATAACTAGAAGAGAGAAAGCTATTGATTTTGCAGTATTTCCATTAGGAGAGACTAAACTGTTATATAAAGAAATACAAAAATGTGGTGACCCCAAAGAAATACAAATTTATTTATCTCTTGTGACTGTTTAGAATGTATATTACAAATTAGCAGATGGCTTTTCACTAATGGTCATTAAGGGACTCAGGGGAATTCAGCTCTACCACCTTTAATATGTGCTTCCTGGCTTGTTCCAATAGACGCCATCCTTACATAGAGCAGCAGAAGAGAACATGGGGTAAAGTTTAGATTTATGGGACAAGCAGATAGCTGACAAATATTAGCTCTGCCCACATCTCACTGGAGGGAATTTGGCCATAGGCAACCTGTAATTGGAAGGAACCTTGAGAGATGTAACATGACAGGGATAATGCATACCTGGTTACTATTTTCTTAGTACAGAAGAAGGGATAGTGGGTTTTAGGAAATTTGTAGACTCTGCCGTGGTATACATATTCTCTATCTAGCCATTGTATTAAAGTCTCATTAACTGCAGTTTCCTTTTATAACTAAAAAGAAAGAAAGTGAAAGTGAAGTCGCTCAGTAGTGTCCGACTCTTTGTGACCCTGTGGATGGTAGCCCACCAGGCTCCTCAGTCCATGGGATTCTCCAGGCAAGAATACTGGAGTGGGTTGCCATTTCCTTCTCCAGGGGATCTTCCCGACCCAGGGGTCGAACCCAGGTCTCCTGCTTTAACCTCTGACCCACCAGGGAAGCCCCTTTATAACTAGAGGAAGTTGGAATTTATATAATATTATATTTATCAATAAAGAAAAATGGCTTATTTATAGCTTCTTTTTCAATAATATTTCAAAGATTTTATCTTTTTGTTGTTACGTTTGTTAGAAACTCTAAGTTAAGCTGAATAATAATAGCAAGAGCAAGCATCTCATGTTTCCCTGGTGGCTCAGTGGTAGAGAGTCTTCCTGCCAATGCAGGAGACATGGGTTCCATCCCTGATCCAGGAAGACCTCACTTACCATACAGCAACCAAGCCGATGTAACATAACTATTGACCCTGTGCCCGAGGGCCCAGGTGCCACAGCTGTGAAGCCACTGCAGTGAAAAGCCTGCACACCGCAAATAGAGAGCAGGCCCCGCTCAGCAAAGCAGAGAGAAGCCCACGTGCAGCAAAGAAGGCCCAGAGCAGCCAGAGTAAATAAAATCATATAAAAAGAGCAAGTATCCCTAAAAGAACATCTTTAATTAGTGTAATTTTAGTATTTTGCCATTTAATATTTGATAATGATTTTTAAGATATTATCTTTATCACTGTAAAGATTTCCTTCAATATTTACTTAAAGCTTACATTGCAGTAAGAGTGCCAAAGTTTGTTAAACACCTTAACTATAGGATCATAATGTTTTTCTTTATCAAAGAATTGTTGATCAATTTCCTGATAAGGAAATATCCTGAATAAATCTTATTTTATTCCTGGAGCATTTTTTGGTACACTGCTGGTGTATCAAACATACATGCTACTATTAGATACATTATTAGACACATGCTAATATGTTAAAGGAATTTTTTCATCTTTAGTCCCAAATAATACCATAGTATAGGCTTCCCAGGTGGCACAGTGGTAAAGAATCCAGTTGCCAATGCAGGAGATGCAAGAGTGAAGATTCGATTCTTGGGACGGGAATACCCCCTGGAGAAGAAAGTGGCAACACACCCTAGTATTCTTGTCTTGAAAATTCCATGGGCAGAGGAGCCTGATGGCAGAGTCCACGGGATCACAAAGAGTCAGACACAACTGAACACAAGTCCATAGTGTAACTTTCTTTTCTTTTTATTTTTTTTCTTTATTTTTTTTTTTAAACCAGTTCAGTGATCTCTTTATTGATGCCATTCTCTTTGACATAATACAATTAAAGTTTTCTGGGATCCAGAACAGATAACTCTGTATCTACGTATCATTTTAAAAGGTAGAGTATATTTTTATGATGATCATAATCTATCCATTGTCTTTATATTCTGTTTGGTCAAGAGAAAAATGGTCCCTGAAATAATTTTGTTATCCAATATCTACTCTTACTTATTTTCTTAGTATTAAGAAACCCAACTTTTAACAAAACACTGCTACACTGCTACTCTCCCTTAAAGCTAGGTCATAGTCAAATGACTAAAATTTAGCCAGTTAGATGTAAGAAAGTGTTTTGTAACTTCTGAAAAGTGTCTTTAGAAGGAAGGTACAGAGACTTCTTTGCCCCTTCCTCCTTCCTGTTGGCTGGAGTGTGAATGTGATGACTGGAGCACTAACAGCCATCCTGGGTCATGAGGTAGTACACTAATCATGGCAGAGTAGAAGGGGATCATCTCTGTGGCCTACAGAGTTACCACATAGGCCTGGATTGTGTAGCTCCAGATTTCTTTTACATAAGAAAAAAATCAACCTCAACTTTTTATTTTATTTTATTTTATTTTGCCATACCTCATTTTACTGTGCTTTGCTTTAGTGAACTTTATAGATACATGTTTTTTTTTTTTTTTTTCCTTGTTAATTTTCTGTTTAGTTGATCTATCCATAAGTGTGAATGGGGTATTAAAGTATCCCACTATTATTGTGTTATTGTTAATTTCTCCTTTCATACTTGTTAGGATTTGTCTTACATACTGCGGTGCTCCCATGTTGGGTGGATATATATTTATAATTGTTATATCTTCTTCTTGGATTGATCCTTTGATCATTATGTAGTGACCTTCTTTGTCTCTTTTCACAGCCTTTGTTTTAAAGTCTAATTTATCTGATACGAGTATTGTGACTCCTGCTTTCTTTTGGTCCCAATTTGCATGGAAAATCTTTTTCCAGCCCTTCACTTTCAGTCTGTATGTGTCCCCTGTTTTGAGGTGGGTCTCTTGTAGACAACATATGTAGGGGTCTTGTTTTTGTATCCATTCAGCCAGTCTTTGTCCTTTGGTTGGGGCATTCAACCCATTTACGTTTAAGGTAATTACTAATAAGTATGATCCCGTTGCCATTTACTTTATTGTTTTGGGTTCGAGTTTATACACCATTTTTGTATTTCCTGTCTAGAGAATATCCTTTAGTATTTGTTGGAGAGCTGGTTTGGTGGTGCAGAATTCTCTCAGCTTTTGCTTGTCTGAAAAGCTTTTAATTTCTCCTTCATACTTGAATGAGATCCTTGCTGGGTACAATAATTTGGGCTGTAGGTTATTTTCTTTCATCATTTTAAGTATGTCTTGCCATTCCCTCCTGGCTTGAAGAGTTTCTATTGAAAGATCAGCTGTTATCCTTATGGGAATTCCCTTGTGTGTTATTTGTTGTTTTTCCCTTGCTGCTTTTAATATTTGTTCTTTGTGTTTGATCTTTGTTAATTTGATTAATATGTGTCTTGGGGTGTTTCTCCTTGGGTTTATCCTGTTTGGGACTCTCTGGGTTTCTTGGACTTGGATGATTATTTCCTTCCCCATTTTAGGGAAGTTTTCAACTATTATCTCCTCAAGTATTTTCTCACGGTCTTTCTTTTTGTCTTCTTCTTCTGGAACCCCTATGATTCAAATGTTGTAGCGTTTAATATTGTCCTGGAGGTCTCTGAGATTGTCCTCATTTCTTTTAATTCGTTTTTCTTTTATCCTCTCTGATTCATTTATTTCTACCATTCTATCTTCTAATTCACTAATCCTATCTTCTGCCTCTGTTATTCTACTATTTGTTGCCTCCAGAGTGTTTTTAATTTCATTTATTGCATTATTCATTATATATTGACTCTTTTTTATTTCTTCTAGGTCCTTGTTAAACCTTTCTTGCATCTTCTCAATCCTTGTCTCCAGGCTATTTATCTGTGATTCCATTTTAATTTCAAGATTTTGGATCAATTTCACTATCATTATTTGGAATTCTTTATCAGGTAGATTCCCTATCTCTTCCTCTTTTGTTTGGTTTGGTGGGGATTTATCCTGTTCCTTTATCTGCTGGGTATTCCTCTGTCTCTTCATCTTGTTTAAATTGCTGAGTTTGGGAGTCCTTTCTGTATTCTGGCAGTTTGTGGAGTTCTCTTTATTGTGGCGTTTCCTCGCTGTGTGTGGGTATGTAGAGGTGGCTTGTCAAGGTTTCCTGGTTAGGGAAGCTTGTGTCGGTGTTCTGGTGGGTTGAGCTGTATTTCTTCTCTTTGTTCAGTCGCGCTATGGGGAGGGAGGGAGGGAAGCTGCAAACAAATGACACTGGCGTGCGCTCGCAATGCCTCAGCCACACTGGGTCTGCCCCCGCTCACGGCGCGTGTAGCCTCCCTGCCCACACTGCTCAGGCTCTAGGTTGTTCCGTCGGGAACAATCCGAGGCTGGCCCTGGGTTGCATGCACCTCCCAGGTCCAAGCTGCTCAGGTTCAGGCACTCAGGTAGTCCTCAGAGGCGCAGACTCAGTTGGGGCTGCGTTTTGTGCTCTTCCCAGGTCCGAGCAGCTCAGGTGATGAGGTGTTTGGCGAGCGCCAATGCTGCGACTTATCGCCTCCCCGCCACTTGGTTATCTGGGTGTAAAACCGGCGCACCTTCTCAGGCAGATGTTGACAGTCCAGACCCCCAATAAGTTTTAGTTAGCAAAGAAGCCAGTTTTATAATGTCTCTCTGGGGCTGCGATTGCCCCCTTCCGGCTCTGGCTGCCTGTCACTGGAGGGGGAAGGTCTGCAGCCGGCTATCTCTGTTTAGTCCTTTGTTCCGTGCACGGGCTGGCGGTGTCTTAGGTTAGGGCTGGCTTTTCGCATGGTAGATATCCCACAGTCTGGTTTGCTAGCCCAAATTATTTCGCTCAGATAGTGCTCAGGGTATTCAGGCCAGATTCTTACTCTCAGCGATGCAGCCCGCGTCGCGCCTCCCTGCCCAGCCCCCGCTTGCTAATGGCGGATGCAGGCGTCTGCGCTGCTTCTCCGCTGGAGGAGTTACCGTAGGGCTCGCAATCTGTGAGTTTTAATTGTTTATTTATTTTTTCTCCCTGTTATGTTGTCCTCTGTGCTTCCAAAGCTCGGCACGCATTCGGCAGTGAGAAGGTTTCCTGGTGTTTGGAAACTTCTCTCTTTTTAAGACTCCCTTCCCGGGACGGAACTCCGTCCCTCCCTCTTTTGTCTCTTTTATTGTCTTTAATATTTTTTCCTACCTCCTTTTGAGGAGTTGGGTTGCTTTTCTGGGTGCCTGATGTCCTCTGCCGGCATTCAGAAGTTGTTTTGTGGAATTTACTTGATGTTTAAATGCTCTTTTGATGAATTTGTGGGGGAGAAAGTGTTTTCCCTGTCCTACTCCTCCGCCATCTTGGCGCCTTCCCCTTCTTTATTTTTTGATACTGTCTTAATATGTTTGAAGTTTCATTTATACAGAGTTCATAATACGGATTAGGGAATTCTATGTTCTTATGGTCAAGAACAGTGTAAATAAAACTGCAGTTATGTTTTCTTGAAAAGTAAGTGTATGGAAAGAGCAAATTACCCAGGATGGTATGGTCAGACTCTCTCACTCCACAGCCTCTTGCTCTTGTTTTGTAAATAAGGATTATGTAACAGCTGAGATCATTTGTAGCCTGCACATGCATGTCACGAAGTACTCACTTGGTCACGGGCTGTGTGCAGCATTCATATACATGAGCTCCACCTAGAAAGTGGGGACATTTTACCACTGTGGCCAAGCTGTGTCTGCTGCATCAGCCAGAGGAGAATACTATTACGGCTGCTGGGCCAGCCACGGGAGAGGCTGTGCTGTAGTGTGTCATGTTATGGCTGCTGCTAAGGCTGCTGGGCCAGCCAGGAGAGAATAAATGTGTCTGTAGTGCCTGTGGCTCCTCAAGTCTTCTTCCAGGCTCTTAACTCATGCCTTGCCTATCCTGGGTTTAGTGAACAGTGTGAACAACGTGAACAGCAAGACAACTGGTCTCTTTGAATCAAGCCTTATCTTAAAATGTGTTAGTTTTCAGGTGATCAAGATTTATTAGTAACATTTCAAATTTTTATTTCTAATTTTACTGGCTCAATATCAAGACAGGTACCCTATAAAATCTCTACTTGGAGATTTTTGTTGAGGTACTACTTGAAGCCAGATAAATTTTAAATATTTCATAGGCATTTTTAAAAGTATTTTTTATCAAAAGGACATGAGGTTTTTAATAAATCTATTAATTGAGTTTTATTATATTATCAATGTCTTGTGTCATTTTTTTTTTGTTTACAAGCCACATTGCTTTCAAAGACTTTTTCTTCTATTTTAAGCTTTAATTCTTTAACTATTTAGCAGAAATAGTTTCATGATCAACTTAGAATTTTTCAGATGATCCTCAAAATTGCCTCATTTTTTCTTCTTTCAAATATTCTTGTCTTTTAGCCTGGGGTCGGGAGGACAAAGGAAGAAAACTGTAGAATACCATCATATCTGTTGTCTGATTAATGGTCTGAAATTGTCTTATTCTGATTTCTGCACTTAGAAATAGATTTTTTTGCTGTCTCGTACACCAGGTTATTGTTACCATCTTTCTAAATTCCATATATATGCGTTAGTATACTGTATTTATGTTTTTCCTTCTGGCTTACTTCACTCTGTATAATAGGCTCCAGTTTCATCCACCACATTAGAACTGATTCAAATGTATTATTTTTAATGGCTGAGTAATACTCCATTGTGTATATGTACCACTGCTTTCTTATCCATTCATCTGCTGATGGACATCTAGGTTGCTTCCATGTCCTGGCTATTATAAAGAGTGCTGCGATGAACATTGGGGTACACGTGTCTCTTTCCCTTCTGGTTTCCTCAGTGTGTATGCCCAGCAGTGGGATTGCTGGATCATAAGGCAGTTCTATTTCCAGTTTTTTAAGGAGTCTCCACACTGTTCTCCATAGTGGCTGTACTAGTTTGCATTCCCACCAACAGTGTAAGAGGGTTCCCTTTTCTCCACACCCTCTCCAGCATTTATTATTTGTAGATTTTTGGATCACAGCCATTCTGACTGGTGTGAAATGGTACCTCACAGTGGTTTTGATTTGCATTTCTCTGATAATGAGTGATGTTGAGCATCTTTTCATGTGTTTGTTAGCCATCTGTATGTCTTCTTTGGAGAAATGTCTATTTAGTTCTTTGGCCCATTTTTTGATTGGATCGTTTATTTTTCTGGAGTTGAGCTGTAGGAGTTGCTTGTATATTTTTGAGATTAGTTGTTTGTCAGTTGCTTCATTTGCTATTATTTTCTCCCATTCTGAAGGCTGTCTTTTCACCTTGCTAATAGTTTCCTTTGATGTGCAGAAGCTTTTAAGGTTAATTAGGTCCCATTTGTTTATTTTTGATTTTATTTCCAATATTCTGGGAGGTGGGTCATAGAGGATCCTGCTGTGATGTATGTCAGAGAGTGTTTTGCCTATGTTCTCCTCTAGGAGTTTTATAGTTTCTGGTCTTACGTTTAGATCTTTAATCCATTTTGAGTTTATTTTGGTGTATGGTGTTAGAAAGTGTTCTAGTTTCATTCTTTTACAAGTGGTTGACCAGATTTCCCAGCACCACTTGTTAAAGAGATTGTCTTTAATCCATTGTATATTCTTGCCTCCTTTGTCAAAGATAAGGTGTCCATATGTGCGTGGATTTATCTCTGGGCTTTCTATTTTGTTCCATTGATCTATATTTCTGTCTTTGTGCCAGTACCATACTGTCTTGATAACTGTGGCTTTGTAGTAGAGCCTGAAGTCAGGTAGGTTGATTCCTCCAGTTCCATTCTTCTTTCTCAAGATCGCTTTGGCTATTCGAGGTTTTTTGTATTTCCATACAAATTGTGAAATTGTATGTTCTAGCTCTGTGAAGAATACTGTTGGTAGCTTGATAGGGATTGTGTTGAATCTATAAATTGCTTTGGGTAGTATACTCATTTTCACTATATTGATTCTTCCAATCCGTGAACATGGTATATTTCTCCATCTATTAGTGTCCTCTTTCATTTCTTTCACCAGTGTTTTATAGTTTTCTATGGTGTATAGAACAGTCTTATGGACTCTGTGGGAGAGGGAGAGGGTGGGAAGATTTGGGAGAATGACATTGAAACATGTAAAATATCATGTAAGAAACGAGTTGCCAGTCCAGGTTCGATGCACGATACTGGATGCTTGGGGCTAGTGCACTGGGATGACCCAGAGGGATGGTATGGGGAGGGAGGAGGGAGGAGGGTTCAGGATGGGGAACACATGTATACCTGTGGCGGATTCATTTTGATATTTGGCAAAACTAATACAATTATGTAAAGTTTAAAAATAAAATGAAATTTAAAAAAAAAAGAAATAGATTTTTTTTCCTTCAAAAACAAACAAAAATCCTCCCTCAAGCTTCTTTACTTCCCTTTCCTGATTACTGGTATGATATATAGAGAGTACTCTTCTGTAGATAAATACAAGCCCACTGTATCATACATTCTTTAGCGCAGAGCATTCCACTTTAAAGGAACTATGTCATTTTCCTTAGATTATAATGTTAAATGAGTAAAAACAATTTAGTAACGATTTCCTTATTTGGTAATCATTTATTCTTGCTGGGGATAAAAATCAAGCCTTGCTTAGTAAGGTCAAATTTAAAAAAAAATTTCTTATGTTAATAATAATAATCACAAAAAATTAGCAATATCAGATACATTAAAAAGTATAAACTTTTGAAAAGATTTTAAACTAGTTATGAAATTAGAAGTTTCTCTCCCTGCATGCCATGAATAAGCTGCTAAGATTTATCTACTAAAATATCTTATCAACATTATTGCTTCACGATCCCATAATTTTTGTGTAGATTTGTCTGGAACTCTTGTTGGTTTCAACTTTTAGTGACCTACAAGGTCATTATAATTTGTGTACCCGTAAGTTACATTATATTCTGTGATAGCTTCTATTTAATCTACAGTAAAGAATTTAAACTGATCATAATGAGGTATGATGACCATATTTCACTGATCCAGAAAAAAACAACACATCACAGCAATAGTAGTGGGACGAACCACCCACTTAATCAGTAGAAATTGGACAGGTTGCTTTGGAAGTTTTCCATGAGGGAAAGAAAGTGCTTCTGGTGCTTTGCTTCGAAAGCAAAGCAGACTGGAATCCTTAATCTTCTTTGGTAGAGAGCAATTTGATTTCCATTCTTAAGTTTTATAAACCAGAATCTAATCCACAATGGAGGTGGAATTGCAGGACAGAGAAACTAGGGTGTTTATATTAAAATTACAGATCTAGTAACTTGTGATGATTGTCATGATTTTTGATGGAGCTCTTTGGGTGTTTCCTCTACCTGTGAATAATAATGGAAATATTATAATCTTGTAATCTATAAATTTTTTCATCTATAACTCATTCAATCCAGCCCCCAATATATTATCTACCCATTTCACAGGGAGGAATTTAGAGGCCTGGGATCTTCAATACACTCCTGCTAGAACTAGTGCAGAGGTACAAGTCTAGTTCACATCAAAACCCCAAATTTTACATCACTGCAGGTGAGAAATAGGGTAACTTCTCTGTTCCCAAGTGTTAACTGGAATAAAAATAATAGAGACCTTAGCCATGGCAAAATGCTAACCCTTGTCTAAGCTTGTTTATTTCCTTCAGTGCCTAACCTTGTATTAAAAGAGAATAGAACTAATGGATTTCAAGGTAAAAGATCTTTTGAAATACTAAATAATCAAGCAGGTGTTTCCCATGCTGCTAGATCAGGAGCTGCTGTGGAAATTGTCTGCTTATTATAGCCCCATGATGAACTCATTCACAATTGTAGAAGGACCTGACCCTCGTTTTTATCTCAAGACATGGCAGAGTCCCACTTGGATGGAAAAATAGGTAACCTGATGTCAAATCCAATTTGTATAGTGCTTCTTAGTTCTTGCTGAAGCGCCTTTCAATTCTAGTTCTTTGGTTAGGTTCTCAAATATCATATAAATATAGAAAACACAGTAAAAGAACCAGGACAACCAAACTCCCCTCAAGTCTGTTATATCATTGACCTCTCTTCTATCAAGTAGCATGTCAAAATTCTGAATTTTACTGAGAAGAAAAGATGGATTAGTTTTGTTTTCTGGTCTGTAGAAGAGGAGTTGAAGTGTCAGTGGAAAAGTACTTCTCTCCATCACCAGAGGAAGCTAATCAAGGAAAAATGTCTTCGGGGAACACACACATTAATCTCCAGCTGGATCACAGGGCTGTTACAAGGTGTAACTAATCGTATAGTTGTGACTCATCTCAGTCTGTAATAACATGCTTCACAGTGACATTCATGGTTGTATGAGACGGAAGTTGCATGTAAAGGAAAAAGCACTGTTCAGCTGTAATGCCTGCAAGCCTGCACCAGACTCAGTGACAGTTTGCAGTGAATGCAGCTATTGTGTTTCCACATTAACACATTGCCATATCCCCTCATCACAGTGCTTCTGAAAACTGTCTCCAGCAGTCATCGCCGGGCAGTTTCAGACCTGCAGGTTGTTATAAAAACTTTGATTTCAAAAATTACTTCTGTCAAGATGCACTGTGGTTGTCTACTCTGATCCACTGTGGTATTGAGTCCAGATGCTCAGAAATATTTTTTAAAAGATTTCTAAAGTGCCTAACACAGACCTTTCACAAAATATTTGTTTCCAGAACAGTATCTTTCAAGGTTTTCTACACTGAAGGGAAGATGTGCTATGACCTCTTGGATTCTGCTTGCCGATGAGATAACTGGAGTGGCGGGAGGAGGGATGACCTGGTGTGGGCCCCATGAGGCAGCACTCCGTGGCTGCAGGTAGCACAATGCCTGTGGCCTTCTAATGAGGTGGGCTGCTTATCAGGGGCCCTTTTTACTTTAAAATTGTACAAAATTTTTTTTATAAAAATATCTATTCAAGAGCTTTTTGCATTTTTCTTTTCTCCAAAATTGAGAATTCCTTAGGAGGCAAGAACAGAGGTATAATTTTTTAAATTTATTTTTTAAGCTTTAAATTTTAAAATATTAATTTAAACAATTACCTTTTAAATTGTCTTTAAACTTTTCCTCATTTTTAAAATAAGAGAAAAGACAAATAAAGTGTATTGTAGAAGAATACAAGTTAGATGTTATGTACCATGTACCAAAAATTGCATACAGGTGCAATTTTTACTGACACTGAGAACCAGAATTTACTCAGAATTTCCTGGTAGCCAAAGCCAAAAAAGAAATAAGGGATTATATTTTCATTTCTGAATTTATTTCAGTTCAGTTCAGTTCAGTCGCTCAGTCCTGTCCGACTCTTTGCGACCCCATGAATTGCAGCACGCCAGGCCTCCCTGTCCATCACCATCTCCTGGAGTTCACTCAAACTCACGTCATCGAGTCAGTGATGCCATCCAGCCATCTCATCCTCTGTTGTCCCCTTCTCCTCCTGCCCCCAATCCCTCCCAGCATCAGAGTCTTTTCCAATGAGTCAACTCTTCCCATGAGGTGGCCAAAGTACTGGAGTTTCAGCTTTAGCGTCATTCCTTCCAAAGAACACCCAGAGCTGATCTCCTTTAGAATGGACTGGTTGGATCTCCTTGCAGTCCAAGGGACTCTCAAGAGTCTTCTCCAACACCACAGTTCAAAAGCATCAGTTCTGCAGTGCTCAGCTTTCTTCACAGTCCAACTCTCACATCCATACATGACCACTAGAAGAACCATAGCCTTGACTAGACAGACCTTTGTTGGCAAAGTAATGTCTCTGCTTTTCAATATGCTATCTAGGTTGGTCATAACTTTTCTTCCAAGGAGTAAGCGTCTTTTAATTTCATGGCTGCAATCACCATCTGCAGTGATTTTGGAGCCCCCAAAAATAAAGTCTGACACTGTTTCCACTGTTCCCCATCTATTTCAAAGGAACTGCATATATTTTTCTACAGAAATAAACATTTCCTGGAAATAAATATTCCTAGGTTGGTATAAACCCGGATACTAATTGAAATATTTTTTAAAAAGACACTAATATGTACTACACAAATAAAATTTGGTATGAGAAATACTATCTTTTGTAAGCAGTTTTTATGTCTGTCAGAACATTAAGAAGGACATCTACATTTTGGCCTGTGATATGCTTTTTTTTCTCAGCAGTAAAGATTATTGCTATATTTTAATCAATGTCTCTAATCTTATTTTTCAGAATGACAAATCCCCAAGGCGATCTGCAAGTCGATCAAGTAATATTTCAAAAGTAGGTGAAATATGTTCATTTCCTTGTTTATTGATTTACGTGTTTTAGAGTTCAAGTAAATATTTTATAATGTTTTATGTGCAGTTGTTATCTGTGACCAATGTACAAATATGACTTGCTAATGGTAATAACTATTTTAAGGGTTTACTGTGATAAAAGGACATGCTTTCACACAACAAAATGAGTGAAGCTATTTTTTCCTCTTCAGTGCTATATGCAAAAAATAATTTACTGCTTTCAGGGTGTCACTCAAAGCATGTTAATCCTCTCACTTCAGCTCAGAGAGCTGCCTTACACATCAGTGGAAACTCTGTCAAACATCATGGTACAATTTGCATGAACTCAATTTTTCCAGGAGTTTGGGCTCAACTATGGTGGAACTTAACCAGGACAAGTTTTTGAAAGCAATTTAAGACATTAGTTTGGTAAGATATTTGCTTTAAAGAGTCAATGGTTGAAAAAAATCATATTGCTCCCTAGATTATCTATAAATCCAAGCAAAACACCAGAGTATTGAAAAGCTTATGGCATAGGAGAGATATTCTGGGTTTTTATTTCACCTTGAAAAAAATTCAGTTCAGTTCAATCGCTCAGTTGTGTCCAACTCTTTGCAACCCCATGGACTGCAGCACACCAGGCCTCCCCATCCATCACCAACTCCCAGAGTTTACTCAACTCATGTCCATTGAGTTGATGATGCCAAACAACCATCTCATCCTCTGTCTTCCACTTCTCCTTCTGCCTTCAATCTTTCCCAGCATTAGGGTCTTTCCAATGAGTCAATTCTTCGAATCAGGTTCCCAAGTACTGGGGCTTCAGCTTCAGCATCAGTCTTTCCAATGAATATTCAGAACTGATTTCCCTTAGGATGGACTTGTTGGATCTCCTTGCTGTCCAAGGGGCTCCCAAGAGTCTTCTCCAACACCACAGTTCAAAAACATCAATTCTTCGGTGCTCAGCTTTATTTACAATCCAACTCACATCCATACATGACTATTAGAAAACTATAGCTTTTACTAGACAAACATTCCTTGGGTTGGTCATAATTTTTCTTCCAAGGATCAAGTGTCTTTTAATTTCATGGCTGCAGTCAATACCTGCAGTGACTTTGGAGCCCTAAAGAAATTAAGTTGGTCACCGTTTCCACTGTTTCCCCATCTATTTGCCATAAAGTGATGGGACCAGATGCCATGATCTTAGTTTTCTGAATGTTGAGTTTTAAGCCAACTTTTTCACTCTCCTCTTTCACTTTCATCAAGAAGCTGTTTAGTTCCTCTTCACTTTCTGCCATTAGGGTGGTGTCATCTGCATATCTGACGTTATTGATATTTCTCTCGGCAATCTTGATTCCAGCTTTTGCTTCATCCAATCCAGCATTTCTCATGATGTACTCTGCATATAAGTTAAATAAGCAGGGTGACATACAGCTTTGATGTACTCCTTTCCCAATTTGGAACCAGTCTGTTGTTCCATGTCTGGTTCTAACTATTGCTTCTTGACCTGCATACAGATTTCTCAGGAGGCAGGTCAGGTGGTCTGGTAGTCCCATCCCTTTAAGAATTTTTTAAAGTTTGTTGTGATCCACACAGTCAAAGGCATTGGCATAGTCAATAAAGCAGAAGTAGATATTTTTCTCAAACTCTCTTGCTTTTTTAATGATCCAGTGGATGTTGGCAATTTGATCTCTGGTTCCTCTGTCTTTTCTAAATCCAGCTTGAATATCTAGAATTTCACGGTTCATTTACTGTTGAAACCTGGCTTGGAGAATCTTGAGTATTACTTTGCCAGTGTGTTAAATGAGTGCAATTGTGTGGTAGTTTAAACATTCTTTGGCATTGCCTTTCTTGGGGATTGGAATGAAAATTGGCCTTTTCCAGTCCTGTGGCCACTGCTGAGTTTTCCAAATTTGCTGTCATATTGAGTGCAGCACTTTCACTACATCACCTTTTAGGATTTGAAATAGCTTGACTGGAATTCCATCACCTCCACTAGCTTTGTTCATAGTGATGCTTCCTAAGGCCCACTTGACTTCATATTCCAGGACGTCTGGCTCTAGGGGAGTGATCACACCATAGTGATTATCTGGTCATGAAGATCTTTTTTGTACAGTTCTTCTGTGTATTCTTGCCACCTCTTCTTATATATTCTGCTTCTTTTAGGTCCATACCATTTCTGTACTTTCTTGTACCCATCTTTGTATGAAAAGTTCTCTTGGTATCTCTAATTTTCTTGAAGACATCTCTAGTTTTTCCCATTCTATTTTTTTCCCTCTATTTCTTTGCACTGATCACTGAGGAAAGCTTTCTTATTTCTCCTTGCTATTCTTTAAAACTCTGAATTCAGATGGGTATATCTTTCCTTTTCTCCTTTGCCTTTCGCTTCTCTTCTTTTCATAACTATTTGTAAGGCATTTTCAGACAACCATTTTGCCTTTTTGCATTTCTTTTTCATGGGGATGATCTTGATCCCTGCTTCCTGTACAATGTCATGAACCTCCATCATGACAGAGTTCTTCAGGCACTCTGTCTATCAGATCTAATCCCTTGAATCTATTTGTTACTTTCACTGTATAATCGTTAAGGGATTTGATTTCGGCCATACCTGAATGGTCTAGTGGTTTTCCCTACTTTCTTCAACAAAAATTAAGAGCTATTTTCTAAGATGAGTTGCTATGCAATTTATAAACTGATATTTGGAGAGTGAAAAATCATTTAGAGCCATTTGTGAAATTGAAAAATTATGACTTCTGAAAATTTAATGCTGATAAAGATGAATTTGCCATGAAGAGAACTTCCATGACAGGTCCTCTCAGTTGCCAGCACCCTTTCCAGCCCTGAGATCAGCTTTGTATATAAATTTTGCATTATTTTCCTTCAGGAGGGCTCCCAAAGCAGCAATAAACTATAGGTACTACAGAACATAGACCCACTCCCATTTTGATAAGTTTTTGTTTTGTCTTGTTTTCACAAACAAAGGGCTTTATTATTCATTGAAAAAAATAGCAGTAGCCAAATTATCAGCATTTTCTTAAGCTGGTTTCCCAAGGCTGATTTTAATGAGACAGTGTTAAGATGGTCAGGTGAAGCCTGTCAACACACTGGGTCAGGTACAGAAATGCCTGCACTTAAGAAGCTCTAATAGATAGTAGAGATGCCTGTCTGTTGCTCTATATGGAGACCACCTCTCTGTGTTGCAATGCTCTCCACTGTACAGACAAGCTCAGTAACAAAGGCCAGAACAAAAGCAGTCAGTGTTTCTGCTTCCAAGATGTGCAGAGATGCAACACACCCATGGAGAATTGTATCTCAGCAGCTGGAACCGCTCATCGCTATGGACTTTCCAATCTAGGCATCTTCCTAACGTTTGCGAGTCCCTGTGCCCAGAAGTTAAAGCACCAGCCCCAGGGACAGGAGACCTGAGTGTACGTCATCACTGTCACTTCCTATCTCTGGGACCAGAGACACTCATCCTCCCTGAGACACGCTTGCCACCACTGAGACGTGAGGCGATGGTATCAGTCACTTGAAAGTTTTTCTCAAGTGGTTGTGAATCAAAACAGTACCTTTTAAATGTCAATCATCATCACATCATGGAGAGCCCTTCCTGTAAGTACATGGCATCATCATCTTTCTGAACATGAATGTTAATATGGACCTAAAAACCTGTAGACAGTACTGACAACTCCTTCGTCATGCCAAATATTGCTTTGTGACCCAGGTGAAATTGTATCTTCATTTCCAAGCTGCTGTTTGACTTCTACATAATGCAGCATGTTTATTACTTTTACCTTTTCTTTTATTCCTTTTATTCTTTTTTTTTAATTGGAGGATAATTGCTTTTCAAATGTTGTGATGGTTTCTGCTGTACATCAACATGAATCAGTCATAATCATGTTCATTCTTTAAGAAATGAGAAAGTCTGAAGTAAAGTTTCCCTTCCATGAGTTCTCCTTCCAGGTTCTGACACATATTAATTGCAGCCTTGAGTGGGAGACAATTGACGATAAAATACATTATATTCAAAGAGAAAAGAAGAGTTCTGTTCTTCTAATTGTGCAGTTGCAAAAGCTCAAATCATCACACACCTGTAGGGGTGAAAAGATTTCAGTATGCTTAAGTTTATTTTGCTTCAGCCAACAGGATTCCACTTTTATTTACGTTCAGAAGGATGGGCACAAAAGACAAATCCATTGTTGAATCCTTAATATTTTTAATTGAATGATTAAGTGATAAACTCTTCATTAAGATGAGATAACTTACCAAAGATGGAATGGCAAATTATAGCAATATTTGAGCTATTGGACTTTTAAAGAGGTGGATAAAAAAAATTACAATGAAACAAGGGTGATTTTTCTCTAAATTTCTCAAAAAAAATTTGTTAAACACTAAAAAAGTGTTTCTCAAAGGTGTGATAATTAATATAACAGAGTAATCAAGACCATTAAGACCATGGATTCAGAGTAACTGCTTAGAAGTGTCATTTAACTTCTTTAGTAACTTTATGTGTAAAAGAAGAGTATCTAACAGTATCTGTCTCTCAGAGGAGTACTTAGCACAGTAGCCAGCACTCTTTCAGTATGAGCTGCTATTATTATGGGGCTTTTAATGCTGACATCTCAGCGACAACACAGTGAGTGCTCAGCAATCTTTTTGTGAGTAAGTGAATTTGTGACTCTAGTCATAGTGTATGCATCATTCTCTGGGCAGAATGAGAGTAAATATTAATAATAGATTGGACAGGATGAAGTCAAGTTTAAGGTTAAGTAAAACTTTTGTGATCTGACATAATTTTATTGAAAAATGACTACACATTCTTGTTTCACTAAAATGTGCATGTATGTTTAACAATAAAAATTCTTTTTGGTCAGTGATAATCCTACTAATAATGAGCATCTTCCTTAACTGTTGTCAAATTTCTGCTATCCCTGATCATTTCATAAAAGAAAGTCACAGTTCAGAGGACTCCATCCTGCAGAACTGTCCCCCTTACTGTTGAGTCTTCTGATTTCCTGCAGTTACTTACTGAATCAGACCTTCTAGTCATTAATATTTGTGAAATGTCTCCATTGGGAATCTTATTCTATCCTTGGAATGATGGAGTAATGAGAAAAATCCCCTCCAAGTTCTCAGCAAGCTTAAAGTGAAGAAATTCAGATGTGGCATAGATATATGAGATACAACTTATAATTTAATATATACAGAAATTATAATTTACTATATATTAAGTAGAATTATGTGCAAAAAAAGATAACAGAGCAAGCAGCCCTGCACCTTTCCCCTCTAGAAAGTTCTAGCAAGGATGGCCCTTGGCTGGTATCTAGGATTTCAGGAGTGGGATACTACCACCCTAACTGGTAAGAATGGCTCATGGTGCTTAAGTTGTGCCAACAATATTGCTTATCCTAGAGACCTGCTTTCACTATGGGAGATCTGGGATTTGGGTACATGCTAGACAGTGAGTACCTGCATGACCAGCCCCCAGTAAATGTTGGGGCTGGGTTTCTACTGAGTCTCCCTGGTAGATAGCACTTATCTGTTACCAACACACACAACTACAAGAATTAAGCACATCTTGTGTGACTCCCCAGGGAGTCAACTTGTGGATATTTGGAACTCTGCTTCCAGTTCCCTCTGGACTTCACCTTATGTGCCTTTTCCCTTTGCTGACTTTGCTTTGTGTCCTTTCACTATAATAAACCATAGAGATGAATATAATTACAAGTTCATTCCTGTGAGCAGTTCTAGGCAGTCACTGCCCCAGGTGTGGTCATGGGAACCTCTGATATTCCAGCCAAAAGCGTACAGACCAGAGGTTGTGGGGGTGCATTTCCATTTGGCCACAGGATAGCACTAGGGAAGAACTGTATATTAACAGGGACTTGGAGGATGGGTATGACTTGATCAAATTCAAGGAAAGTATGTTTAAAGATATATATGTGGAAGGCATATAAGTTAGAAAGCATGGATTACAAGGAGAAGGATGCACAAAACAGTTTTTCGGGTCCTTTGAGGTGGAACATTGGTCATACGACATTCTCTTTAATGGTACAAGTGTTCCCTGGCTTGGAAACAGAGATGGATTTAGAATTCATCAAGATCCTTGGGACCTTTTTTAGTAAACAGGACATTATTGTAAACAGACCATTATTATTTTTGCTATTCAGGGTTGTATAAGTCCTGACTGATTTTGCTGTTGTGAATATGAAATATCCAAGTGTGGGATAAATAAAAATGTTGAATTGTTAGTAAACATTTAAAGTTTTTCTCCTTAGTCTTTACCTTTGAATCTTTCTACCTCATATTATTCAATTGCAATTATACTTTGAGTTTTCTGGTTATTCCAATCTTGAGATGTTTTTATTAGTTTATATTTATATTTATAGCTTGCTTTAGATGTAAAAGATACATTTGTGACTTTTTTCTTACACTAATAGGATTTGTGTGCATTAGCTATGTTAATGCTGATCCAAAAACAACAGAGATGCTATATAAAAACTTAAAAACAAGGTATGTGAGATTGTCAAAATATCTCATTGTGAATATACCAGCATTCATTTTCCTCCTCACTTATCCCTCTAAAAAGCTGCTTTTGATATTAGTGTTTGTTGCTGCTTTTTTTTTTGGGGGGGGGGGAGGCATTTTATTATTTTTTTTAATACAAATTTATTTATTTTAATTGGAGGCTAATTACTTTACAGTATTGTATTGGTTTTGCCATACATCAACGTGAATCCACCACGGGTGTACATGTGTTTCCCATCCTGAATCCCCCTCCCACCTCCCTCCCTGTACCATCCCTCTGGGTCATCCTAGTGCACCAGCCCCAAGCATCCTGTATCCTTAATCGAACCTGGAATAGTGATTCGTTTCATATATGATATTAGACATGTTTCAATGCCATTCTCCCAAATCATCCCACCCTCTTATTTTTTATTGAAGGATAATTGCTTTACAGAATTTTGCTATTTTCTGTCAAACCGCAACATGAATCAGCCATAGGTACACATACGTCACCTCCCTTTTGAACCTCCCTCCCATCCCCATCGCCATCTCACCCCTCTAGGTTGATAAAGAGCCCCTGTTTGGGTTTCCTGAGCCATACAGCAAATTCCCATTTGCTATCTATTTTACATATGCTTTTTAACACACATATAGCTCACAAATAGATTCCTCAAGAGGCAAAATTAGTCAAATTTGGCTTTTCTTTTCTTTTCTTTATTCTAGGGTAAGGCCTCATTATATTCAACTTGTAACAGCATATTATGTATTTCACAAGAAAAGCCTTTCAAGAGCAAACTGTGAAAGAGAAAGAAAGCCTTGCACTTTCAGTTCAAATCAACATCCAGAATTTTTTTTAAATAAAACACGTTATACTTTTTGCTGTATGTAGGAAGCAGTTCATAAAGTTTAATCTATTTGTGAAAAAAACAATTCAAAAGCCACTATCTTAAAATGATGTTTGTCAGCTTCCATTATTTCCTGTTATATTTCCTGCACTTAGTTGCTCAGTCATGTCCAACTCTTTGTGACCCCATGGACTGTAGCCCACCAGGTTCCTCAGTCGCTGGGGATTCTCCAGGCAAGAATACTGGAGTGGGTTGCCATGCCCTCCTCTGGGGATCTTCCCAAGCCAGGGATCGAACCCAGATCTCCCATGTTGCAGGAGGATTCTTTACCTTCTAAGTCACCAGGGAAGTCCATGAATACTAGAGTAGTTAGTCTATCCCTTCCCCAGGGGATATTCCTGACCCAGGAATCAAACTGGGGTCTCCTGCACTGCAAGCAGATTCTCTACCAGCTGAGCTACCAGGAAAGCCCGTTATACTCCCTAGGTCTCACTTATTTAACAAAGGATCATCAAAGTTGTGGAGAAGGCAATGGCAACCCACTCCAGTACTCTTGCCTGGAAAATCCCATGGACAGAGGAGCCTGATAGGCTGCAGTCCATGGGATCGCTAAGAGTCTGGACACGACTAAGAGACTTCACTTTCTCTTTTCACCTTCAGGCATTGGAGAAGGAAATGGCAACCCACTCCAGTGTTCTTGTCTGGAAAGTCCCAGGGATGGGGGAGCCTGGTGGCCTGCTGTCTATGGGGTTGCACAGAGTCGGACATGACTGAAGCGACTTAGCACCAGCAGCAGCATCTAAGTTGTTCAACTGGTCTCTACCTAGAAATATTCTACACCATGTTAGGGTAAAGATGGCACATAGTGTATCAAATATTATTGCTAAAGTATTCCCTTTTCCTGTCTGTGTGCCCCAGCTCACTCTTCAGTAAGTGAAGGTATATAGCATGTCAATATAATTTATTCAACATTTTTAAGGATATATGTTTTAAATATGTGCTTTCTTTTGATCAAATACCTTGATTCTACTTCTGTAAATCTTCATCTCTTTCCCTTTAAGATTCCAATGTGTTTTTCAGCAAGGTCAAAGTGAATGTGTTCCCCCAATTTAACATGTATTGGGAATTTGTTCCGCTGAACCTGAGCTAAGCATTTGGATCTCAGAACAGGTGTTTAATGTTCTGAATTAGTGAGAGATCCATCTTTGTTTGCTTATACAAGGGACCTATAAATCACCCATACCTTCAGACTACATACCTTGAGAGGATAATTTTGACATGTTGATGAAGTAAAATTGGATGTAGAATTAGGAAACAACTAGAAAGGAGGTGGACTAATTTGAGAACTGTCTTAGCACTTGGATCAGGACCTGTCTAGAGACCAAAGTTGAGGAAATCGGTATAAATTTAATCTAGTTATCAAAAGTGATGGTGATGGATTAAGAGAACCTGAGACCTTCTTATATTACGAGGTCTTCCTCTATATACACTCTCTCTTTAGGTGATCTCATCAGGTCTTGTGCCAACAACTCTTGAATAGATGTTTCTAGCCCTGATTTCTGCCATGAATTCTAGGATCAAATAGCCTACTCCACTTTTCCACTTGGATGTGCAACAGGAATCTGTCTTAGGTCAGGTGTCCCAGTGCAGGTGCTGAACAGGGAATTGTTTGCAGTGGTGCCCTGTGGGAGTGTAGTGGGAGAAATAGGACAGGAGGAGGAGGTCAAGAAAGTCCCCCCCACCAATCCTGCATGGGGACCCTGCAGGATAAAGTGAGCTTGAAGCCTTCCCTACCTGAAGCAGGGAAACAAGGCTACTTCTCTCACCAGCCATCCAGTTCAGGGTGCTTTGAGAGAGGAAACATCCAGCTCCATTGACTCTCTAACATCAGGAATCTAAGATGCCCAGTGCAGTTTTCCAGAAAAGCCCAGTTGCAGGATTTGAGAAAACAAAGTGTCCAGAGGCTTCAGGAGTCAGGCACTGGCACAGTCAAAGTGGCCACCAGACTGGGTCTTGCTAGAACCTTAGAAGCATCTGCTACTGCCTGTCTATCAAACCACCAGGATCCATGTGATGCTCGGTGACAATTTCTGAGGAAGGAAGAAAATATGTGGACTAGTAGGATGACCTCTTACTGCTGCCAAAGCCATCACTGATTCATCCCTTCTTTCTACCCACTCATCCCCAATATTCCTCATTCTTGATGATCAGTTTTGTTAGACAAGGAAGCTGGCTGGTGAGGTATACCTCACCCCCACTGGGAGTTCTCCCCCAGTCCCAATGATCATGCCCTTAACAAGTTGCAATTGATCTAATCAACCATTTGAAGTTAAACCTGTGTTGGAAATGGAAAAATGTTGCAGTGAATCCCCTAAGTTTTAAACTTATCTTGCTTCCTCATTAGTGGCAGCCACCCTACCTCCTCATGATGGCCAAGTCCACTGTAGAGTGAATTGCTGCTCAGCCTCCCAGACAACATACTGTGTTACTCATGAGGGAAAGCTCCAGTCCTGTGGCCCACCAATATCCTGACCATGGACCTGATGATGGTCCAGTCCTGTGGCCCACTGATGTCCTGACCACCAACTGGATAATGGTCCAGTCCTGTGGCCCACTGATCTCCTGACCGTGGACCTGATAATGGCCCCATCCTGTGGCCCACTGATACCCTGACCATGGACCTAATGATGGCCCCACCCTGTGGCCCACTGATGTCCTGACCATGGACCTGATGATGGTCCCAGCCTGTGGGCCACTGATGTCTTGACCGAGGATCTGAAAATGGCCCAGTCCTGTGGCCCACTGATGTCCTGACCACGGACCTGATAATGGTCTAGTCATGTGGCCCACTGATGTCCTGACCAGACTTTCTAGAGCCCAGTAGCATTCCAGAAGTTTGCTTTCCATATTATAAGGGGAACTCCGCAATGCTGTGGCCTTGATCTGAAACAATGATGTTTTCACTGCAGTCCTCCCTTTGGAATTTGAGAGAGAACCTGCCTGGCATTCCTATCAACCATGGTAACTCGAATAACACAGAACTTGCCCCTTACTGTAGCTCTGGCATCTAGCTCACTTGTTTTGCAGCTGATCCCTCAGCAGAAGCTTCTCTCATTCAAGTCCCACTCAAAACTGGTAGCCTTCTGAGTCATCTGATAAAGGGCCTAAGAATTATTCCAAAGTGTGGATTTTGCTCCAAAACTCAGAATTCTAACAAGCACTCTGGGCCTTTCTTCACAGTAAGATTAGATGAAAAATATGTCTGAAGGGACTGTCTCAGTGTGCATAATACAATGGGATCCCTAAAATTTTCACTGGGTTGGCCAATTTCTGAACGTTTGTGGGATTTTTCTCCCACCCTCATGTCTTAATAAGAGCTTCAGATTACTGGCCCTTCCTGTCCATTATATCCAATTAACATGATATCAGCACACAATGGATTAATCTGATGTTTGACAATTGACATACAATCAAGATCACCTTCAATCTATATTGTGATGTGTCCCTGGGGCAGGACCAGGAATGTGTACTGCTCTCCACGCCAGGTGAATGCAAACTGTTTTTGATACTGCTTTATGATGAATATTGGAAAGAACATGTTACTAGAACAATAGCTTCATACTATATACTGGTGCAGCACCTGATAGGCCTCGCACCCCCACTGTATCCAATATTTGATGGTGAGGGTATCTGACTCAACAGGTGTCTGCAGGAACAGACTAGAAATTAAGTGATGACTTGATGGAAACAACCACCTTTATATCCTTTTAAGTCTGTTCTCATGCAACAGCGAATGTTATCCTTTTCAAATATATGCCAGATAGTGTCTTGCTCCTGTTTCAGCCCTCCAATGGTTTCCTATACCACTCAGTGTGTGTGAGAGTGTGTGTTAGTCTCTCAGTCGTGTCCAACTCTTTGCAACCCCATGGACTGTAGCCCGCCAGTCTCCTCTGTCCATGGAATTCTCCAGGCAAGAGTACTGGAGTGGGTTGATATCCCCTTCTCCAATATTACTCAGAGTGAAATATTAATCCTGAAGCTGTCTAACAGATGAGATGTATTTCTCATCTCTCTTCCTCTGGGTCCCTCAGCTCCAGATGCACTGGCCTCTTCTGCTTTAGGATATTTGCTCTCCCTACCCCTGGCCACTCAGAAGCCTCACTCCCCACATGTCTGCATAACTGGCTTCCTCAGTTTTTCTCCTTAGATAACACCTTATTAGTGAGAACCTATCTCCTTTTCTGATGTATTTTCCTTTAAGGATTATAATCTGCAATATTGTTTATTTTCTTTATTTGTTTTATTTAAGCTCTATGAGAGCAAGAACTTCATTACTTGGTTCAATACTGCTTCCTCAGCACCTTGAAAAGACTGAGTAATATAACCTCACTAGATATGCTGAATGAGCCAATAGAGCTAATTTTGCTTTGTTAGTTTTAGGATGTATGTTCCTAATGTGGAATCTGTGGGTTCACGGAGCAGTGATACTGAGGTGAGGCCAGTCCATGACTCACTGTTACCAGTACTCACAAGACAGGCCCAAAGTACACATGTTTATAACAGATTCAATTGATGTCCCACCCAGATGCTTGACACCAGCCACATTCCCCCCAGCTTCCCTGGGTGTTTTCATGTACTTCTTCAGCTCTCTTCCTCTCCAGAGATTTTCCCTAAATCAACTGTTGCCTTTCACCCTGATACATAACTCGTGAGCAGTTTTTTAATCATACGCACAAAAGAACATCTATTAGAGAAGAGGCACTAAATAGGAGGAAGGGGAAGTGTGTCCAGTGTATCTCAACCAGCCCAAGCATCCCGGCCGCTGTGCCAGAGCCTGTAAATGGTGTAGCCATGTTGGCAGAGAAGGACACCTTGCGCAAGCACTGTAGTGTGGTCTCTTCCTCACCAGGGGTGATACAGCCACCAGCCCTGCTGAGTGAACATTTGACCTGAAGAAGTAGAGGCTGATGTTGAGCCCCCTAGTTTAGTACCATTTAGACCAACCAGCCACTTACAGTAGCTTGATTATATCACATGCCTTCTGGGTTTGCCTCTCCTGGAAAGCTAGGACTAGAGTGAAGTAAGAAAAGCACTAGGCTTAGACACATAATGTAAGGGGTGCCAAAATCTCAGCAATCAAGATATATTTTAATGTAATATTGTGAGAACCAAATGTCTTGCAAAAGCTCCATGATAAATAAGATATCTAATTTTTAAATAAAAACAGGATGAGTACTACACCAGGCCATATGCAGCCAGAAGCAAAAATCTGTAATACTGAATTTTTTAATATATTTAATATTTTGGTATTTGTTCATCGTGAATGTTTTTGCATTAATTTGTTAATGGTTTAAAATATCTTTTTCTCTTGAATACTGAGTTTTTAAGTGCACCGTTACATTGCATGCATGAGTTAAGTGTCTCATTTTCTAGCTCAAGTCCTGGTTATGTGCCTCACATGACAGTTTCAAGCTACCGTCAACAGCTATGAACTTAGCATTTGATCTACTAACACAGAATTCTGCTTAACATCACATCAGACCCAGGAACTCATAAAGGTGGAACAGTGGATGTATGACTATGGGCCTCCTCCATCCATCCCTATCAGCCAGATGCTGTCAGTGTATCAACACCAAGTATAAAGACTTTGGAAGATAAATGGGATGTATAAGCCTAGAAGATACTGATGCACTACATTTTTTAAACCAACACCCATCAAACCTAGATAACGCATTAAAAAGCAGAGACATCACTTTGCCACAAAGAGGTCCATATAGTCAAAGCTATGGTTTTTCCATAATCATGTACAGATGTGAGAGTTGGACCATAAAGAAGGCTGAATGCTGAAGAACTAATGTTTTTGAATTTGGTGTTGGAGAAGACTCTTGAGAGTCCCTTGGACTGCAAGGAGATCAAACTAGTCGATCCTAAAGGAAATCAATCCTGAATATTCATTGGAAGGACTGATGCTGAGTCTGAAGCTCTAGTATTTTGGCTACCTGGTGGGAAGAGCTGATTCATTGGAAAAGACCCTGATGCTGGGAAAGATTGAAGGCAGCAGGAGAAGGGGACAACAGAGGATGAGATGGTTGGATGGCATCAGTGACTCAATAGACATGAATTTGAGCAAGCTCTGGGAGATGGTGAAGGACAGGGAAGCCTGGCATGCTGCAGTTTATGGGGTTGCAAAGAGTCGGACACAACTAAGTGACTGAAAAACAACTGTGTGTGTGCCAGAGCTGCCATATGGGATCAGCTGAACCTAGCATTCAGGTAAGACTACACTCTGCCCAGCTCTGTAGTTCCTGCTCTATAACTTCTTCCCTCATTCCACTTCTAAAGACACTGCCCTGGTAAATCATTTGGACAAGAATTCTTGTCTCAGGCTCTGTTTCTAAGGAATCTGACTTAAGCAGCTTCAGTATCAGTATCAGTTCAGTCACTCAATCATGTCCAACTCTCTTGTGAGATAATCTGCCCTGGGACATCTAATATATTTTTAGAAAATTCAAATTTCTAAACTATCAAGAAAGCTTTAGAAAGTCCAGTGGGGGAAAGGAATCACTTCAAATTGAGTGTGTGTATATGTATATTTAAATTTTGGGGAAGAAACTACATAATTTTCATCAGCTGAAAAATTTTCAAAATGTGAATTATGTCTCCACATATCTGTAGAGAAATGCATATAAAATATTAGTCTTTTGGATCATGGTGAGCTTTGATTGTTTGCTACAGCTGACTTGACCAGCCCTATTGTTGTTTGTAAAACAGAATAGGACAGCTTCTATGATTTTTCATTCATTCATTGAATGCCCAGTTATTGTATGCAAGAAATTATTTTAGATGCTAAACATTCAAAGCTATTAGAGCTACTATAGTTGTGGCCATTAGGAAACATATATTCCAAGATTATTGCACATTTCTCCAGTATGTTATCTTTAGCCAAAGGTTTATTTTTGTTTTTGTTTGTTTGGTTGGTTGGGAAATTACAGAATTTCCTCTAGGACAGGCCTCTGTAGCTTTCCTTGATCTTAAGAAGTAGGAAAAACTGTATGTTTGGGAAGCTTTAGATGTAGTAACAGGTCAAATCTAACTTCAGCTAAAGCATATTGAAGATATGGGGGAGTCTAATGCTGGGGGTCAGCCTGGGAGAGGCTGTTGACCTGACCATTGGTTGACGTGACCTTGTGACCACACCAAATGTGATAAAGGATCATGATTTGGATACTGTAATGCTAACTGGTTTTTGTCATCAATTAAATTATGTCGGTGGCCTCACGTATATTCTGGCAAGTGATAGGGCCTGAAATATAGTGTCTCCTTTTTCCTTCAGTGAAATGATCCTTACACTATGTAATCTTTATTTAGTTGTGGTTTCTTTCAACCTCCATACCATGTCAACCCTTCTGATAACAGGAAGAGTTGGAGATACTTTTTCTTTTACTTTCTGATTTACTTAAGAGGTAATTAAGTAAGATGGTGCCCAAGCATTGCTGTTTTTTTTAAAAGCTTCCCAAGTGATTTGAAGGTACAACCCAGATAAAAGCCCCTGGGATATTTGGAACATCTGGAAACATTTCGGGTTGTCACAGTTGGGGAGGGGGTTGCTCCTGGCACCTCAAGGAGAGAGGAAGGGGTGCTGCTAGACACTGAAGATGCACAGTACAGCCAGCCCCACGGCAAAGAGCAATCCCGGCCAGATGTCAATAGTTTCACCACTGGAGGGTGCCCTGGAGACACATCTTTCAAAGGCAGAGACCAGGTGTGCAGAACCTGGCAGTCCAGGTGGGAGTTTAGACATGCCACTGAGGCAGGGTTCAGTGGACAAGTAGGAGACATGTCAAGAACAAGAGCCAACTTCACAAAAGTTTTCTACCAGTGGCTCCCATCATCTGGAATTCTCCGTGGGCTTCTGGGGCATGGTGGGAAAAGTGGGTTTAGGGAGAGGCTGCTAAGCATCAATCAGGGTGTGGTGTGACTGAGGGTGTGTGAGTAATCCGCATGAGATGGTCAGCTGGCATCTGTGCAGACAAGCTTCTTAGCAGCAGCCTTTTCTCTTCTTCAGCAAGTGGCCCTGGGTCACTTTCCCATCTTTGCACAGAAAAGTACTGATTATTATCATTCCCTTGCCCTGCAGAGAACCTTCTGCTATTGAAAAGAAAATTTGAACCTAGAGTTCTTGGACAGTGAGTGACAGCTCTTTAATGCTAGGAGCAGCATGGACATGGAAGGCAGAACGTCAAGGTCTTAAAAGACATCCTTTCTTCCCCTCCATATCACTGGCGTTCTATGTCAGGGCTGCAGTCACCCTGCAGTTTGTTGGCATCTGCAGGAAATGTGAGGCTGACACCTCCATCCTCACCCCCAACATGGGGTCACACCAGTCCTGCCTGGCTCCTTGGGAGGCAAGAGCTGAGTCTAGGGAGGAGTGTTGTTGGCATCTGGGGTGGAGATGGCTGTCCTTGGAGACACTTTTTTTTTTTTTTTAATTTATTTTTAATTGAAGGATAACTGCTTTACAATGTTGTGTTAGCTTCTGCTGTTGGACAACCGTGAATCAGTCATATGTGTACATATGTCCCCTCCCTCCTGCACCTCCCTCCTACACACCACCTTATCCCACGAGGTTGTCTATGGCTTGCACTCCCTGTGCCCCTACAGCAGCTGCCCTCTGGCTATCTATTTTACATACGGTCATGTGTATGTTTCAGTGCTGCTCTCTCAATCCATCCCGCCCTCTCCTTCCCCCACTGCATCCACAAGTCTGCTCTCTATGCATCTCTATTCCTGCCCTGCAAATAGGTTTATCAGTACCACTTTTCTAGATTCCATATATATGCATTAAAATATTTGATTTTCTCTTTCTGACTTACTTCACTCTGTATAACAAGCTCTAGGTTCATCTATCTCAGTTCAACCAACTCAGATTCTTCCTTTTTATGGCTGAGTAATATTCCATTGTGTATATGTACCAGAACTTCTTTATCCACTCATCTGTTGATGGGCATCTAGGTTGATTCCATGCCTTGGCTACTGTATATAGTGCTTCAATGAACACTGGGGTACTCATGTCTTTTTGAATTATGGTTTTCCCAGGGTATGTGCCCAGTAGCAGAATTATTGGGTCATGTGGTAGTTCTGTTTTTAGTTTTCTAAGGAACCTCCATACTATTCTCCAAGTGACTGTGCCAATTTACACTCCCACCAACAGTTCAAGAGGGTTCCCTTTTCTCTACATCCTCTCCAACATTTATTGTTTGTAGATTTCTTGATGATGGCCATTCTGACTGGTGTGTTTTATAGTATTTTTTTTTCAGTTTTGATTTGTATTTCTCTAGTAATGAGCATCATTGAGCATTGTTTCATGTGTTTGTTAGCCATCTGTATGTCTTTGGAGAAATGTCTGTTTAGGTCTTCTTCCCATTTTTTTTTTTTTGGATTGGGCTTTTTGTTTTCCTTGAGTTGCATCAGATGTTTCTATATTTTGGAGCTTAATCCTTTGTCAGTTGCTTTGTTTGCAATTATTTTCTCCAATTCTGAGGATTGCATTTTTGTCTTATTTACCATTTCCTTTGCTGTGCAAAAGCTTTTAAGTTTAATTAGGCTCCATTTTTTTTTTAAATTTTTATTTCTATTTCCATTACCCCAAGAGGTGGGTCAAGGAAGATCTTGCTGCAATTTATGTCAAAAAGTGTTCTGCCTATGTTTTCCTCTAAGTTATATAGTGTCTGGCCTTACATTTAGATCTTTAATCATTTTGCATTTATTTTGGTGTATGGTTTTAGAAAGTATTCTAATTTTATTCTTTTATATGCCACTGTCCGGTCTTCCCAGCACCACTTATTGAAAAGGCTGTCTTTTCTCCATTGTATATTCTTGCCTTAAAGGAAGGTATTTATTTTAAATGAGATTGATTACAGTCAATGTCTTTCTAATTTTTACAGATATTCATATATTCCAATTATGGGATTTCTAATGAAATAGGAGTATACATTCCAAATCTAATTGATCATGAATTCATTGTTTTCTGGGATGTTGAGTTGGGGTTAGGAGATGGGATAAGCAAAAGGAACAAAAGCTGTCTATTGCGACTCTAAGAAATTGTAACTTTCTTTCTCTGGATTTTCTGAATTACAAGTTCAAGGCAAGAAAAATTGATCTGAAGCCAAATTGGTGTTTCTTTTCTTTGGATATGTTTAAACTTTGGATAGTTTAATAACTATACAAAATGTACCTAAATTCATTTTATCTAACATGGTAGTTTGATGGGTGCCCTCTTGAATTTTTCATTTATGGTTTTATTTCAGGAAATAATATATGTTTGCAGATTTCCCCACACATGACAATAGGCTGCATTTAGCTCCAGCAACCATAAAGATTGATCACTAAAGGACTCAGACATGCACTAATTCAATACTACAAGTAACTTTTTTAAAAGCATTAAGTCATTGGAAGCCATAGAAGTAAGTTTTTTATCATCTTTAAGTGACTTAAACAAAAGATGATTGACATATTTTCTATAGGATGACACGGACATCTTTTGGCCTCTCTCCTTTTCTGTTATTTCATGTATCGTTACATAATAATTGTATTCTTTTAATTAGGAGGTAGATTTTTTTTTTTTTTCTTGCAGGTTACAATTGAATCCTTTTCACTTTTCTCAGTTCACTGATTCATTCACTTGCCATCACCTAATATTTTTTCCTTCCAGCGTCCTTCATCATGCCTTTCTTTGAACTCTTTCCATGCATCCTAAAGTGAAGAGAATGTTGGCAACTGTGTTGTAATGTAATTAAGTGCATAGTCAGTTTGAATTGACCAGGCCAAATAAATCCACTTTGGGACTTACACTACCCAATTTGGCTGTCTTTGCAAATCAGATTAGCTGGATAATTGTCAAATCTGTATCTCACAAGTTGCCACAGAGACACATCATGTATTCCCTTTTTTGATTCTCATTTCATTAAAATTTACAGTCTAAATTCTATGAAGGAATAGTGACATATAAACAGCGCCAATTTAAAATGAAATTCAATACCACTTGCATTGTTTTCCATCTCATCTTTCTGCTGAAGTAAGGAAAGGGAAAGTTGTAAGAACATATGTTTTGTACTGCCACCAGGGAAAGGGTAAAAGAAGACTTTACACTCAAGGCTTATACACAGACTTCCCTTCACAACATTTCAAAATTCTCTGTCTTAATAACTTGTTTTATTTTTAACCTTTAAAAATGAAAATAGATTAATTAATTACCTTTTGACTCATCAAGGACTTGAGTCTTCAGGAACAACATTTTTGCTGACAATTAAGAACTAGATCTGATAGACAGAGTGCCTGATGAACTATGGATGGAGGTTCATGACATTGTACAGGAGATAGGGACCAAGACCATCCCCATGGAAAAGAAATGCAAAAAAGCAAAAGGGCTGTCTGGGGAGGCCTTACAAATAGCTATGAAAAGAAGAGAAGTGAAAAGCAAAGGAGAAAAGGAAATATATACCCATTTGAATGCAGAGTTCCAAAGAATAGCAAGGAGAGATAAGAAAGCCCTCCTCAGCGATCAATGCAAAGAATAGAGGAAAACAACAGAATGGGGAAGACTAGAGAGCTCTTCAAGAAAATTAGAGATACCAAGGGAACATTTCATGCAAAGATGGGCTCAATAAAAGACAGAAATAGTATGGACTTACAGAAGCAGAAGATATTAAGAAGAGGTGGCAAGAATACATAGGATAACTGTACAAAAAAGATATTCACAACCAAGATAATCATGATGGTATGATCACTCACCTAGAGCCAGACATCTGGAATGTGAAGTCAAGTGGGCCTTAGAAAGCATCACTATGAACAAAGCTAGTGGAGGTGATGGAATTCCAGTTGAGCTATTTCAAATCCTGGAAGATCATGCTGTGAAAGTGCTGCACTCAATATGCCAGCAAATTTGGAAAACTCAGCAGTGGCCACAGGACTGGAAAAGGTCAGTTTTCATTCCAATCCCAAAGAAAGGCAATACCAAAGAATGCTCAAGCTACTGCACAATTGCACTCACCTGACACGCTAGCAAAGTAATGCTCAAAATTCTCCAAGCCAGGCTTCAGCAATACATGAACCATGAACTTCCAGATGTTCAAGCTAGATTTAGAAAAGGCAGAGGAACCAGAGATCAAATTGCCAACATCCACTGGATCATCAAAAAAGCAAAAGAGTTCCAGAAAAACATCTATTTCTGCTTTATTGACTATGCCAAAGCCTTTGACTGTGTGGATCACAAGAAACTGTGGAAAATTCTGAAAGAGATTAGGAATATCAGACCACCTGACATGCCTCTTGAGAAACTTATATGCAGATCAGGAAGCAACAGTTAGAACAGGACATGGAACAACAGACTGGTTCCAAATAGGAAAAGGAGTATGTCAAGGCTGTATATTGTCACCCTGCTTATTTAACTTCTATGCAGAGTACATCATAAGAAACCATGGGCTGGAAGAACACAAGCTGGAATCAAGATTGCCATGAGAAATATCAATAACCTCAGATATGCAGATGACACCACCCTAATGGCAGAAAGTGAAAAGGAACTAAAAAGCATCTTGATGAAAGTGAAAGAAGAGAGTGAAAAAAAAAATCGGCTTAAAGCTCAATATTCAGAAAACTAAGATCATGGCATCTGGTCCCATCACTTAATGGGAAATAGATGGGGAAAGTGGAAACAGTGTCAGACTTTATTTTTTGGGGCTCCAAAATCACTGCAGATGGTGATTGCAGCCATGAAATTAAAAGACTCTTACTCCCTGGAAGGAAAGTTATGACCATCCTAGATAGCATATTCAAAAGCAGAGACATTACTTTGCCAACAGAGGTCCATCTAGTCAAGGCTATGGTTTTTCCAGTGGTCATGTATGGATGTGAGAGTTGAACTGTGAAGAAAGCTGAGCGCTGAAGAGTTGATGCTTTTGAACTGTGGTATTGGAGAAGACTCTTGAGAGTCCCTTGGACTGCAAGGAGATCCAACGAGTCCATCCTAAAGGAGACTAGTCCTGGGTGTTCATTGGAAGGACTGATGTTGAAGCTGAAACTCCAATAGTTTGGCCACCTTATGTGAAGAGTTGACTCATTGAAAAAGACTCTGATGCTGAGAGGGATTGACGGCAGGAGGAGAAGGGGACGACAGATGAGATGGTTGGATGGCATCACCGACTCGATGGATATGAGTTTGAGTGCACTCCAGGAGTTGGTGATGGACAGGGAGGCCTGGCGTGCTGCAATTCATGGGGTCGCAGAGTCAGACACGACTGAGCAACTGAATTGAACCTAACTGAACAAGTTACAATTAACAAGCATTTTATTTATTTACTCAGTGAACTTTTGTACTTGTTCTGTTTCAGGGGAAAGAATACTTACCTCTTGGAAATGTACATTTAACTTGAGAGACTGTTAGATGAGTACTTGGTAATTACAGCTCCATATCAAGTACTTTCTTGTTCCCCCAGCTTGGCATTTCTAACTATTTCAAGATGATTTTGTTCAAAGTAATAAAAATTAAAATACTAAATTACATTTTGTACCTGCCCATATAAGTTAGATATAACACCTAGGTTATAGATATTACATCTATGTTAGATATAACACATATGCCAAAAAGTTAATAACAAATTTGCAGGCCTCTAAAGGTCTTCCCTGGTGGCTCAGGGGTTAAAGCATCTGCCTCCAATGTGGGACCTGGGTTTGATCCATGGGTTGGGAAGATCCCCTGGAGAAGGAAATGGTAACCCACTCCAATATTCTTGCCTGGAAAATCCCATGGACGGAGAAGCCTGGTAGGCTACAGTCTACGGGGTCGCAAAGAGTTGGACACAACTGAGCGACCTTAGATAAAATAAAATCTATGCACCGCAAGGTAAATTTTTCATGGTTTGGAACGACCTCTGTCAACAAAAAAAGCTAATCCATTGTAAGTCTAAAAAAGAAATGGAAAATTTTACTCATATAGAATAGATAACTGATAGAGAACCTACAGTATACCTCAGGAAACTCTACTCAGTCCTCTGTAGTAACATAAAGGGGAAGGAAATCCAAAAAAGAGGGGATATATATATATATATATATATATATATATATATATATATACATACACACACACGTATAGGTGATTCACTTTGCTGTACAGGAAACATTAATACAACATTGTAAAGCAAAGTATATTCCAATAAAAATTAATTTTTAAAAAAAATGACAAATGTACTTGAGTCAACATGAGGATTATAACTGGGGAGACAGTTCCTGGTCTATTCTGAAGAGTAAAGGTGGAAGCCAATATGTGTGTGACTTCAGAGAAGGGGGCAAGCAATCAGTGACACATCTTGATAGAAGGTTATGGCTATGTGCGCATGGGTGCTCAGTCGCTCAGTCATGCCTCACTTTGTTACCCTATGGTCTGTAGCCCACAGTATGGTCTGAATCCCTCTGTCCAGGGGATTCTCCAGGCAAGAATACTGCAGTGGGTTGCCATTTCCTCCTCCAGAGGTTTTTCCTAACCCAGGGATCAAACCCGTGTCTCCTGAGTCTCTTTCCATTGGGAGGCAGATTCTTTATCATTGAGCCACCTGTGAAACCCTCTTGTTATCTGTAACAAGATAATTATCTGTTATCTGTCATAATGGTTTTAGTGCTTTTCTGAGTATGGAAAAATTGAAGAAATTGGGCTCATAAAATTTCCTCTTGAGATATCTAACTATCTTAGCGCTAGTTGTACCAGTTTTCCCAGAGCACAGGTTGTGTTAGCCTAATCTTTGCCCTGAATTCCTTGTAAAGTGCACTGTAGCTTGGTGACTGCAGTGACTAATGACTGGCTTATAAAAGTTGATAGTGGGCAGCATTCTTTATTTTATGATCCCTTCTTTTTCATTCTTAATTCAACGAATGTTTGGGAGGCATTTCATGACCACTTTGTCCCACAGTGCTAGGAATCCCAGGTCAAGCGAGGTTTGTGTTGATAAGCCATTTGATGTGCAGTTACTGTTAACAGTAGCCAGATACCTCTGCTGGTATATCATGGTCCAAGAAATGGCTCCCTCTTGTTGCTTCTTCCTATATCTGGAGTTTCACTATTATAATAATTGATCTTATATAAGTATATTTTAAAGTTGCTTCAGTTCAGTTCAGTTCAGTTGCTCAGTCTTGTCCAACTCTTTGCAACCCCATGAATCGCAGCATGCTAGGCCTCTCTGTCCATCACCAACTCCCGGAGTTCACTCAGACTCACATCCATCGAGTCAGTGATGCCATCTAGCCATCTCATCCTCTGTCATCCCCTTCTCCTCCTGCCGCCAATCCCTCCCAGCATCAGAGTTGCTTAGCCATCATTAATTTTATTGGAGCCCCAGTCACACATTTGGTAATGCAAGGAAAGATAATATTGTAAAATGGAATATAAGTAATAGAGAGCACAAGTAATAGAGTTAGTAACATAAATAATGTTGTATGTAAGTATTTAAGCTAAGAATTTCCATTATGTACAGCCCAATCTCTCCCCAGGTCATCTGACAGACCAGTCTGTCCAGCAACTATGATAGATTTGCTTTGTACAGAAAGTTCACCAATGATACTTGCATGTACAAAGCTAGTGGTGGGTCATCATGACCCCTTACAGGATTGAGACAGGAATGTTACCTTTTAAGTCTGGTGTCAGAAGAACAATGGTACTTTATGGTTGAGCAGATGTTTCTGCCACTGGGGAGGCTGGTGAACACATAACAAGAAAGTACAATGCACACTAGGGGATGGAGGAGGCCAAAGGGCAGAGAGGGCATTTTACATTTAAAATTTTGACTTGCTTTAAAATAGAAATCTTACTTCACCACTACTAATAGGAGAGTTTGGTTTTGAGAAAACATCTTTGTTCCAAGAATAAAACAAGATAGCTAAAATAATAAAAATTATAGTAGCTATTTAATGATTCCACAAATATTTCAACTGAGTCTTATATTCCTAGGTTTTTCATAGTGAATTATAATAGCAGATTTGCTTTTCTACATGTACATATACTGTATTGAAGAGAATTTTCCTAATGTAGCTGTCTTTTACTTTTTTCTTTTTTTTTTTTTTTTACTTTTTTCTTTTTAAATGAATAAATTACAATAATAATAAACATTCATTGCAAACTTACATGTCAAGGGATGTCCTCAACACATAAGCCAGGAGATGAAAGTTTTTCAATGTGGGTAGTCAGAGAATGAGACCTTATGATCAAGATAGTTCAGTAAGTGTATATTTAAGGTACTTGAAGGAGATTTGAAGATGTTAGCAGAAATATGCCCATTCATCCATCTTTCCACATACTGTTTCCCCAGCCGTGTATCAGCCCAAATGAGGAAACAGAATGACATATGATTTTTATATAGATCTTTCTGTCCAAGTATAAAGAGAAGTTTTGCTTGCTATTCAACAACATAATAAAGTTATATTTTAAAAGTATAAAACTGAAAATGGATAAAGAATTTGTGGTACATACATACAATAAGAATATTACTCAACCATAAAAAAGAATGAATTTAAGTCAGTTCTAGTGGGGTAGATGATCCTTGAGCCTGTTATACAGAATGAAGTTAAGTCAGAAAGGAAAAATATATATATATCGTATGTTAACATACATATGGAATCTAGAAAAATGGTACTGCTGAACATATTTGCAGGGCAGGAATAGATGCAGTCCTTGAGAACAGACTTGTGGACACAGCAGGGGAAGGAGAGGGCAGGACAAACTGAGAGGCTAGCACTGAAACATACACTCTGCCATGTATGAAACAGGCAGCTCATGGGAGGTTGCTGCAGAGCACAGGAAGCTCAACCTGGAGCTCTGTGACAATCTAGAAGGATGGGAGGGGGTGAGGGGGATAGGGAATTTCAAGAGGGAGGGGACATATGTATACATATGGCAGATTCATGTTGCTGTATAGTAGAAGCCAACAGAAGGTTGTAACCAATTGTCTTCCAATTAAAAATTTTAAAAAGTATATATCTGAGGTAAAAATATTTTCTATTGGGAACTGTTTTGTTATTAATAGAATACAGGACTGGCTTTTAAGTACTGAGGTTGGAAATTTGCTGTATCTTATAAGAAGACTACTTAATGAATACCAGCTATTATTTACTGAGCACCTGCTATGTGTCAGGCATACTAGTGGGTGTTCTACATGTATCCTCACTAACCCTGATAAGAGCCTAAAAGATACATTTACAATTTGGAGATATAAAACCAAGACCCCAATTAATTTACCTTAAATCACAAAGCAGGTTAGTGCCAGAGTCGGCACTTGAACCTACACGTGGTACGCAAAGAGTTCCTCATCTACGGTCTCATGTACAAACCAGCCTACAGCCCTCTTGACTCTTTTTCAATGTGACGCACACAAAAATGTGAATGACCATCCCAGATTATGTAGGTTTCACAGTACAGGTGAAAGATAAATGATTGTGAATATAATTGCAGAATTAATGTGGTTGTGAATATAATTGCAGAAGATTTGAGGTGGCTTATTTTGGTAGACAGTTGGAAGTCATTGATTGGGTTACTAGAGAAAGAGAAGAGCATAAAAATGGCTCTTAAAAAACAATGGTTTCAGGACTTCCTGGAGTGTAGGTGAGATCCCTGGTCAGGGAGCTAAGATTCCATATTTCTTGTAGCCAAGAAAAAAAAACAAAAACAAAACAGAATATAAAATAGAGCAATATTATAACAAAATCAATAAAGACTGTAAAAATGGTCGGCATCAAAAAAATCTTTAAGGAAAAACAATACTTTGCAAACTTGTCACATGATGCATTTATGATGCATTAATTTATCTGTAAGTGAAAATTTACCTAAAAATATAGGGTACACAAATACCAATTTGATCTAATTACCAACATCCGTTGGATCATCAAAAAAGCAAGAGAGTTCCAGAAAAACATCTACTTCTGCTTTGTTGTGATGCCAAAGCCTTTGTCGGTGTGGATCAAAACAAACTATGGAAAATTCTTAAAAAGATGGGACTAATTGTTTTGGGATGAAATGACCTATAGATATCAATTAGGTCTAACTGGTCTATTGTATCGTTTAAAGTTTGTGTTTCCTTGTTAATTTTCTGTTTAGTTGATCTATCCATAGGTGTAAGTGGGGTATTAAAGTCTCCTACTATTATTGTGTTATTGTTAATTTCTCCTTTCATACTTGTTAGCATTTGTCTTACGTACTGTGGTGCTCCCGTGTTGGGTGCATATATATTTATAATTGTTATATCTTCTTCTTGGATTGATCCTTTGATCATTATGTAGTGACCTTCTTTGTCTCTTTTCACAGCCTTTGTTTTAAAGTCCATTTTATCTGATATGAGTATTGCTACTCCTGCTTTCTTTTGGTCCCTATTTGCATGGAAAATCTTTTTCCAGCCCTTCACTTTTAGTCTGTATGTGTCCCCTGTTTTGAGGTGGGTCTCTTGTAGACAACATATGTAGGGGTCTTGTTTTTGTATCCATTCAGCCAGTCTTTGTCTTTTGGTTGGGGCATTCAACCCATTTACATTTAAGGTAATTACTGATAAGTATGTTCCCGTTGCCATTTACTTTATTGTTTTGGGTTCGAGTTTATACACCGTTTTTGTGTTTCCTGTCTAGAGAATATCCTTTAGTATTTGTTGGAGAGCTGGTTTGGTGGTGCAGAATTCTCTCAGCCTTTGCTTGTCTGAAAAACTTTTGATTTCTCCTTCATACTTGAATGAGATCCTTGCTGGGTACAATAATCTGGGCTGTAGGTTATTTTCTTTCATCATTTTAAGTATGTCTTGCCATTCCCTCCTGGCTTGAAGAGTTTCTATTGAAAGATCAGCTGTTATCCTTATGGGAATTCCCTTGTGTGTTATTTGTTGTTTTTCCCTTGCTGCTTTTAATATTTGTTCTTTGTGTTTGATCTTTGTTAATTTGATTAATATGTGTCTTGGGGTGTTTCTCCTTGGGTTTATCCTGTTTGGTACTCTCTGGGTTTCTTGGACTTGGGTGATTATTTCCTTCCCCATTTTAGGGAAGTTTTCCACTATTATGTATAGAACAGTCTTATGGACTCTGTGGGAGAGGGAGAGGGTGGGAAGATTTGGGAGAATGGCAATGAAATATATAAAATATCATGTAGGAAACGAGTTGCCAGTCCAGGTTCGATGCATGATGCTGGATGCTTGGGGCTGGTGCACTGGGACGGCCCAGAGGGATGGTATGGGGAGGGAGGAGGGAGGAGGGTTCGGGATGGGGAGCGCATGTATACCTGTGGCGGATTCATTTTGATATTTGGCAAAACTAATACAATTATGTAAAGTTTAAAAATAAAATAAAATTGGAAGAAAAAAAAAAAAAAAGATGGGACTACCAGACCACCTGACCTGCATCCTGAGAAACCTGTATGGAGGTCAAGAAACGACAGTTAGAACTGGATATGGAACAACAGACTGGTTCCAAATCAGGAAAGGAGTACATCAAGGTGACATATTGTCACCCTGCTTATTTAACTTCTATGCAGAGTACATCATGAGAAATGCTGGACCAGATGAAGCACAAGCTGGGAATCAAGATTGCCAGGAGAAATATCAATAACCTTAGATATGAAAATGACACCACACTTATGGCAGAAAGTGAAGAACTAAAGAGCCTCTTGATGAAAGTGAAAGGGGAGAGTGAAAAAGTTAGCTTAAAACTCAACATTCAGAAAAGTAAGGTCATGGCATCTGGTCCCATCACTTCATGGAAAATAGATGGGGAAACAGTGGAAACAGTGGCAGACTTGATTTTTGGGGGCTCCAAAATCACTGCAGATGGTGACTGCAGCCATGACATTAAAAGATGCATGCTCCTTGGAAGAAAAGTTATGACCAACCTAGACAACATATTAAAATGCAGAGAAAGTACTTTGCCAACAAATGTCTATCTAGTCAAAGCTATGGTTTATCCAGTAGCCATGTATAGATGTGAGAGTTGGACTATAAAGAAAGCTGAGTGCTGAAGAATTGATGCTTTTGAACTGTGGTGTTGGAGAAGACTCTTGAGAGCCCCTTGGACTGCAAGAAGATCCAACCAGCCCATCCTAAAGGAAATCAGTCCTGAATATTCATTGGAAGGACTGATGCTGAAGCTTAAACTCCAACACTTTAGCCACCTGATGTGAAGAAATAATTCATGGAAAAGCCCCTGATGCTGGCAAAGATTGAAGGTGGGAAGAGAAGGGGATGGCAGAGGATGAGATGGTTAGATGGCATCACCGACTCAATGAACACGAGTTTGAATAAACTCTAGGAGTTAGTGATGGACAGGGAGGCCTGGCGTGCTGCAGTCCACGGGGTCACAGAGAGTCGGATACGACTGAGCAACGGAACTGAACTGAACACAGATACCGAATGCTGGTTAATGATATACATTCTAAATTACTTAAAAATGGAGTGTTCACTTACATGCAGTTTACTTAGCTATGAATCATAAAAATATGATAGATTTGTGACTGTATCAAAGGAAGAATGAATTGATAAATATATGATACAGTAAAATTTTAGAAATTTAAGTATCAGCATACTGGTGTTACTGCATAATTCCTTCAGGTTTTGTATATAGTTGACATTTTTCATAAGATACTAGAAAAAAAATAGAAGCATAGCAATAGTGGGAGAGATTGCAAGAGCAGAGAGCAATGCTCAGAGACATTATAATAATAGGGATCTGAGCTGTTGAATACCTGGACTAGTTAGTGACAATGGGAAATAAAAAATAAAAAAGAGTTACTTTTTAAAAATTAGAAATAAGGGATGAAACAAAGAAAGATGAATCTTACCAAGAGATTTTAGCCTAGGAGAAAGATCAAATGAAGGTGTTGCCCTCTGGCATGGAGGTACTGTGTGACAGGTGCCTTTCTATAGCAGGTGTTTTTGGAGACTGCCCAAACTAAAATCCCGCCTAACATTGACAACAGACTTTGTACCTGACATCTTCTGACCCCACCAGAGTTCCTTTTACTGGCCACACCAGTACATACCCCATGCCACATTCTCTTTCTACAACGTGACATTCACAGCCCTCTATCAAAACCAAGAAGAGGCCCCAGATTCACTCTGCTTGAAAGGAGGTGGACCTATGTAATTTTTTCAGCCAGTTGCCTTTAGCAGCATGGCTACTGTGTGTATTTGCATTACCTCTCTTCCATGACTCACACCTTGTGAGCCTGAGATACAGATGGAAGAATTCTGGTCACCCTGAGGCCACCAGCAGGAGAGGCCACATGGAGACCAAAGAGAGAGAGGGAGAGGTAGAGAGAGAGATGTCGGAGGAGGCTCAGTGGCTCCGGCCCCTGCTGCTGGACCGCTCCCTGCCCTGGTGGATGCTGGGCCATGAGTCTCCATGGGATTCTCGTTGAGCCCTGTCCAATTGTAGATTTGTCAGGGAAATAGGTGTTATAATTTTAAGCCACTGACTTTTGTGATACCTTGTCATTCAACCATCATAAAAAGAACACGTTCACACAGACTTTTTCCTTTAAGGTGACACCATCCTAGCAGGAAGACCCGACTTCTTTCAAGACAACTTAAGACCCCAGGAAACATGAACACTTGCTTCTTAGCAGTGAAAAAACGTCTTATTCCAACTGGTTTCTTTATTCACTCTGCAATAGTACCTAGATTAGATTAGTCTCTCATCTTTAAACTTTTCTAAATCAGAGAAAGTTTCTCCGTAGCTTCCAAAATCTAGATAGTAAATACCAAACTCAGGCCTACCACCAGTGTATGTGTGCTCTCTGTGCAAAGTAGAAAAAAGGCACCATTTACTCCAGGTATTATACTTCCACTATAACTGTCATAATACATACCAATTTTGTTAGAAAAAATATTTTACTTCCACTTGATTCAAAATTTTTTTAATGCCTATGATATAATTGGCATACTTTGAGTGCAGTGTACAACCTACATAATTGTAATGCCAGTCTGAAAGTTCTCCAAGGTTTCCTAAATCTTTCTTTACTTAGCTTGAGGTGGTTGGAAGCATTCTGTCAATCTCACTGAATAAAACTTCTCTCCTATCAATCTGAGTGTGAATATGACTAGGAATGCCATGGAATTAGCTAGGGAGGAGGGGCTGTCATCTCTTAACAATTCTTATATAGATTCAATAGCACAGCCCTTTAAAATAAAGGGATATTGTTTATTTGTTCTAAGGTGCAGTTTAGGAAGAAAAATAGTCCCATTTAATGTAGTCCCAATGACATCTGGTTGTTATTATCTATTTAGTAGTTATTGATTTTATGTATATATGTGTGTTTATATACATATATATATGTGCCAGACACTAAGAATATGGTGATGAACCATGGAATTTACAGTACAATAGGTTATTCAGGCAATTTTAAGACCATACAAGTATATAAATATATAACCACTGGCACCCAAAATTCCAAATTTGGGGCTTCCCCGGCAGTGCCTGTGGTAAAGAATTGGTGGTAAAGAGAAGGAAATGGAAACCCACTCTAGTACTCTTGCCTGGAGAATCCCATGGACAGAGGACCCTGCAGGGCTGCAGTCCATGGAGTTGCAGAGTTGGATACAACTGAACATGCACCCACACATGAAAGAATTTCAAGTCATAGTGGAATATTTGGAGCACAGGTCTGGACTGAAAATAGAGATTCAGGATTTATCTCACAGACATGGTGGTTCTAAATATAAGACATGATAGTCACAGGGACTAAAGGCATGAAAAAGAGTCACAATGTATACCCCTAGTTCCACAGAAGGAGGAGCCCTGGAAGAACAGAAGAGGCAGAGGGACACAAGTAAGAATGAATCTGAGCCTCAGCACACAGTGAGGAAACTGCTTCAGAAAGAGCTGGTAGTCCGGAGAGCGAGACTCCGCAGATGGTTCAAGGAGCATAAGCCCTGAGTAGAGGGCTTCCCAGTGGCACAGTGGTAAAGTGTCTGGCTGCAGTGCAGGAGAGGCAGAAGATGTGGGTTTGATCCCTGGGTTGGGAAGGTCCCTTGGAGGAGGGCATGGCAACCCATGCCAGTATTTTTGCAGGGAAAATCCCATGGATTGGGGAGCCTGGCAGGCTACAGTCCATAGAGTCGCACAGAGTTGGACATGACTAAAGTGAATGAGGACCCAAGCAGGCAAGCACTGAGGAGAGATTACTAGGTTGGACAAATAAGCAAGCACTGGCCACCTTCAAATTTAAAAATGAGGCTTGAATTTTATGGTAAAGACATAAGGAGATTGTAGCTTCACAAGGAAAAGAAATTCAAATTAGGCTGATGCATCCAGGGAGGCTTTCAGGGAAGACTGAATCTGAGCTGAGTTTTAACAAGTAAATTAGATAAGGGAAATCCTTTTTTTTTTTTTTTTTTCCCAGTTGCACCATGTGGCATAAAGACAGATTTTAGTTCTCCGACCAGGGATTGAACCTATACATTCATCGTGCAATGGAAGCATGGAGTCTTAACCCCTGGACCACCAGGGAAGTCAATCTATAAAACAAATCGATGTAGATGCTCTGTTTTCTACACATGTGTAGAAAGCAAACTTATGGCTGTCCAGGGGTAACTGGGAGCTAGGGATAAACTGAGAGACTGTGACTGACATATACATATTACAAATATAAGAGGGCTTCCCTGGTGGCTCAGTGATAAAGAATCCACCTGCCAATGCAGGGACATGGATTTGATCCCTTGTCTGGGAAGATCCCCTGGAGAAGGAAATGGCAACCCACTCCAGTATTCTTGCCTGGAGAATTCCCATGGACAGAGGGGCACGGCAGGCTACAGTCCATGGAGTCAAAAAGAGTCAGACACGAATAAGCAACTAAGCACAGCAGAGCGCAGCATGTGTACCTGTAAAACTGATTGATTCACTTTGCTGTACAGTAGAAACTAATGCAACATTGTAAATAAACTCTAGTCCAATTAAAATTTTTTTAAAAAATAAAAGTTATACCAATAGTGAGATTAAAAGATGTTTGAAGCCATAGAGAAACAGGAGAGTATGGCATGTTCCAAAGTTGCCAGTGGTTTGGGACAAGCAGTTGAACTTGAAGAAATGACTGAGACAAGACTAGGGAGTAGGAACCTAGATCCCTAGACAAGGTCTTGGAATGGAGCTTGAGATTAAAGTTATGGGGAACATTGAAAGATTTGAAACAGGAAAGTAATGTAAAAATATCTATGCTTTAGTAACAGCACTATAGCAGTAAGGTTGATCAGTCTCAAAAAGACAGACACAAAGCAAGAGCTCAATTACAAGGGGAGTTTCAGAGGTGGAGATACATAGAAGCTATTCTTTAAGGGATGATAGTCAAGGCTTGAAGACTCTGGAGGCTGCGGGCCAGATGAGTGAGAAATCTAGAGTGCTTCTCAGGTCTCTGTCTTTATTCCCAGGATGAACCTGAGTTACAGGGACTGCATTTACCACTAAGGAGGACACTGGTATAGAAGAAGACAGGGTTGAAACATCCTAGGGTTTTCTAATGGCAGCAGGGATCCACTCTAGGTGGAGAGACCTGGGCTATGAGAATAAAACAGACATATCAGCATATGCACTCAGATTTTCTTCTGAAACTGATCAGATCAGGTTGTCCTTAATCTGTAAAATATTACTGGAAAATCCAGTGATTTTTGAAACCTATGACACAACATTAAGCCCAGAAATTATCATTTCACATTCTCCCAAAGCAGACTGGCAGGAAGGGAAGGAAATCATCCTCTCCTCTTTCAGTTGATTTGAATACTTTGAGAGCCAAACACTGTGCTAATAACTTAAGGCCACAACTCACAACCTACTTCACATCTCCTTCCCTTTGTCCACACCCCACACCCCCAACACTGAATGCTGATACCCGTGTCCACCACCCATTAGTCTATGGACTCCTTTTTGAAAAATCATCAGAATTATAGAAATAAAGTGTTCACTTTTTTTGTTGTTGTTCATTTTTTAAGTTGCACTGACATCGCATCTAAACAGAGCTGCTATTGCACTTAGTGAAAAAACAGTGACTGTAATCATTCAGTTGACTGAATAAAATGATGAATCAGACAATTGTGTTAATATATGAGTAAACAGCAAAGAACATACCTAAGTTATATTGAACTTCTGTAATTCCAAGAACCCAATACCAAGAAAGAAAATGTAGGAAAAAAACAGGTAAACTGAGTCCCAAAGACAATCACAAGAACAGGATTCAGTGCAGTGCTGTCAGCTGCATTCCTCATAACTCATACAGATAACTTATTTTCAGTCCAGGAAATGTTCTAGGATAGTAGAAGAGATATACTGAGGGTTTATTCTAAAATTACCAAGTGTGAAGCTTAAAACGTTTGTTTCCTTAAAGGAGACTGCCTGACATTTGAACATCCTTCTAAAATTGCATTAAATATGTATCAGCTCAGAGGGCCTACCAAAACAGAATAATGCATTTTCAATTTAGTCTTGGTTACACTTGACCAATTTTAAAGTGTTTCTCTAATGAAATGGTAGCTACAACAAAATTAATTCTATGTGAGAGAGAGGGCAGACTCCATGTTCCTTAATCCCCATGCACAGCATGCACTTTGCCTGAGCTTAGAAACAATACAGGGCTGACCATGGCTCTAAACTGGGAGCCTTGATAACATTGTCATAATCATCACAATGAAGTTCAGGAGGCTTTCTGACCTGAATGTAACACTCTTGTTTTACTCTAAGGAATAAAGAAGGGCAGAGACCCAAAGAATTCTGCTGTGGCAGTTCTAGCTTGTAGCAGTGCGAGTAATTCTGTATCTAGAGTAATTGAGCTAAGGAGGGAGAGTTGAAAGCCTGGTCTTCTTCATTATTCTCCAAGTATCTGCTACAAGTCGGACCCTTTTATAGGCATTTTCACATGAATTAACTTATTAGTGAGTTCATCCTTAAGATCTTGTATACCTCTTTAAAACACACACACACACTACAAACCATTTGAGAGAAAGAAATCAAGGTCAGAAGTGTTCCAAAGTGACAGCATTGGCAAGGTGGAGACCTGGGTTTGTAAAAGCCTTCCCTTCCTCCCCACCCTTCACCTTTTCAGTGATGTGTGTGAATTACACACAGTGCATGGCGGGTACTCTGCTGAGGGTGTGAGTGTGAGGTGGATAAAGTCATGTCCCTGATAGAGATTTCACTCTAGTTGGATAGAGCAGCAGTAGACGAGTCAAGATATAAGCCAGATGGTGGTAAGAGGTACTGAAAAAATATCTTGCATGGAGAATTGGGGGAGCCAGGAGTATTTTTAGTTTCCTTTTTTTTTTAAATTTTTTTTTGATGTTTCAGGATATTGATTTTTTTTAATATATAAATTTATTTATTTTAATTAGAGGTTAATTACTTTACAATATTGTATTGGTTTTGCCATACATCAACATGAATCTGCCACAGGTACACACGTGTTCCCCATCCTGAAACCCCCTCCCTCCTCCATCCCCATCCCATCCCTCTGGGTCGTCCCAGTGCACCAGCCCCAATCATCCTGTATCCTGCATCGAACCTGGACTGGTGATTCGTTTCTTATATGATATTATACATGTTTCAATGCCATTCTCCCAAATCATCCCACCCTCTCCCTCTCCCACAGAGTCCAAAAGACTGTTCTATACATCTGTGTCTCTTTTGCTGTCTCGCATACAGGGTTATCATTATTATCTTTCTAAATTCCATATAAATGCATTAATATACTGTATTGGTGTTTTTCTTTCTGGCTTACTTCACTCTGTAGAATAGGCTCCAGTTTCATCCACCGCATTAGAACTGATTCAAATGTATTCTTTTTAATGGCTGAGTAATACTCCATTGTGTATATGTACCACTGCTTTCTTATCCATTCATCTGCTGATGGACATCTAGGTTGCTTCCATGTCCTGGCTATTATAAACAGTGCTGCAATGAACATTGGGGTACACGTGTCTCTCAGTTCTGGTTTCCTCGGTGTGTATGCCCAGCAGTGGGATTGCTGGATCATAAGGCAGTTCTATTTCCAGTTTTTTAAGGAATCTCCACACTGTTCTTCATAGTGGCTGTACTAGTTTGCATTCCCACCAACAGTGTAAGAGGGTTCCCTTTTCTCCACACCATCTTCAGCATTTATTGCTTGTAGACTTTTGGATCGCAGCCATTCTGACTGGTGTGAAATGGTACTTCATTGTGGTTTTGATTTGCATTTCTCTGATAATGAGTGATGTTGAGCATCTTTTCATGTGTTTGTTAGCCATCTGTATGTCTTCTTTGGAGAAATATCTATTTAGTTCTTTGGCCCATTTTTTGATTGGGTCATTTATTTTTCTGTAATTGAGCTGCAGGAGTTGCTTGTATATTTTTGAGATTAGTTGTTTGTCAGTTGCTTCATTTGCTATTATTTTCCCCCATTCCTAAGGCTGCCTTTTCACCTTGCTTAGGATTTTCTTTGTTGTTCAGAAGCTTTTAAGTTTAATTAGGTCCCATTTGTTTATTTTTGCTTTTATTTCCAATATTCTGGGAGGTGGGTCATAGAGGATCCTGCTGTGATGTATGTCAGAGAGTGTTTTGCCTATGTTCTCCTCTAGGAGTTTTATAGTTTCTGGTCTTATGTTTAGATCTTTAATCCATTTTGAGTTTATTTTTGTGTATGGTGTTAGAAAGTGTTCTAGTTTCATTATTTTACAAGTGGTTGACCAGTTTTCCCAGCACCACTTGTTAAAGAGATTGTCTTTAATCCATTGTATATTGTTGCTTCCTTTGTCAAAGATAAGGTGTCCATAGGTGCATGGATTTATCTCTGGGCTTTCTATTTTGTTCCATTGATCTATATTTCTGTCTTTGTGCCAGTACTATACTATCTTGATGACTGTGGCTTTGTAGTAGAGCCTGAAGTCAGGCAGATTGATTCCTCCAGTTCCATTCTTCTTTCTCAAGATTGCTTTGGCTATTTGAGGTTTTTTGTATTTCCATACAAATTGTGAAATTATTTGTTCTAGCTCTGTGAAAAATACCGTTGGTAGCTTGATAGGGATTGCACTGAATCTATAGATTGCTTTGGGTAGTATACTCATTTTCAATATATTGATTCTTCCGATCCATTAACATGGTATAGTTTCCATCTATTAGTGTCCTCTTTGATTTCTTTCACCAGTGTTTTATAGTTTTCTATATATAGGTCTTTAGTTTCTTTAGGTAGATATATTTCTAAATATTTTATTCTTTTCATTGCAGTGGTGAATGAAATTGTTTCTTTAATTTCTCTTTCTATTTTTTCATTGTTAGTGTATAGGAATACAAGGGATTTCTCTGTGTTGATTTTTAAAAAATGAATAGGCAAGACCTCTCTGAGGAAGAAATTTTTAAAAATTTTTCTTGGAGTCTAGTTGATTTCCTTGGTGGCTAGGTGATAAAGAATCTGCCTGCCCATGCAGGAGACACAGGCTCAATTGGGAAGATCCCCTGGAGAAGGAACTGGCAACTCACTCTAGTATTATTGCCTGGAAAGTTCCATGGACAGAGGAGATTGGTGGGCTAAAGTCCATGGGGTCACAAAGAGTTGGACACAACTTAGTAACCAAACAAAAACAACAAAGTTGATAACCCTGTTGTGTTAGTTTCAGGTGTACAGCAAAGTGAATCAACGTGTATCTATTCTTTTTCAGATCTTTTTCCTTATATAGGTTGTTACAGAGTATTGAGTAGATTTTCCTGTACTATACCATAGGTCCTTATATAAATTATGGATTTTACATATAGTACTGTGTGTGTGTGCACCCCAATGTTCATTGCAGCACTGTTTACAATAGCCAGGGAAGAGATATTTTAAGGAGAGAACTGAACGGTGCAAAATCACTAGAAGTAAGTGAGCAACTATTTTAGCAACAACAGTACACGCCAGACTCCTAAGCAAGGAGCTTAGCATCTTCGGAAAAGTGAAAAGTGCTGAAAAGTGAAAGTGCTACTTGCTCAGCCATGTTTGACTCTGCAATCCTATGGACTGTAGCCCACCAAGTTCCTCTGTTCATGGAATTATCCACAAGAATACTGGAGTGGGTTTCCATTCCCTTCCTCAGGGGATCATCTTGACTCAGGGGTTGAACTTGGGTCTCCCACATTGCAGGCAGATTCCTTACTGTCTGCATCACTAGGGAGGTTAGTCTGGCACAAATATAATAAATAAGAGAGAGAAAATAGTGAAATAAGAGGGAACAAATCATGAACCATAACAGACATGCAGAACCTTCTAGATTTTATTCTAAGATTAATGGGAAGCTACAGAAGAATTGTGGTTTAAAAAATGACAATCTAATCTCCATCTTTAAAAAATTATCTTAGGTTCTGTATGAAGAATATATTGTTTATTTTTTGTCTACTTGATTGTAGTTTTAGAGAGGCATATGCAAAATCTCAAATGACAATCATTCATTCACCCGTTTCTCCCTGGAAATTTTTGATTTATGTTTTGAGTCTGTTTTATAACAGCACTTATGTTTATAATGCCATGCCTTTCCTATTATTTTATTTTACAGCATATAATATCCTTATGTTTTTTTCTTTTTTTGAAAGTCACTCAGTCATGTCTGACTCTGAGACCTCATGGATTATACAGTCCATGGAATTCTCCAGGCCTTATGTAGTCACATGATAAATGTTGTCTCAAATTTTATTTTTTTAGGTTTTAAAATTGCTACCCCAGCTTTATCGTTGCTGTTTGTATTTTCCATTTTAAAACATTTTGTCTTTTTGTTTTAAAAGTGTCACTTGCAGAAAACATAAATCTAATTTGTTATTCCCAAGCTCTTATTTTATTAATATTTTCTAGAACTTAATTTTCAGTTGTTATGAATACATTTTCTTTAAGTACTATGATTTTGTGCTTGTTCTCTCTCTCTCATACATACATACACAATCTTGCTGAATAATTTGATGACTACTTCTTCCCCTGATACTTATAACATCTCTGGGGTACTGTTTTTCTTTACTTACTGGAATACTTACTTCAAGAGTGATTTCACTGTATGACATTATCGAAAGTCCCGAAATTTTAATGCCTATGTTTATATCCTGAAATTTGAATAATTATTCAACTGGATATCCTTTAATAAATTTAAAAAATTACTCAATTGTTATATCATATATTACTATAAAAACATTTGACACCTGATTTTTATTCCTACATGGGAATTCGCTTCTCTCTCTCAATGTTTTTTACATACTATCATTGTCTTCAATATTCTTGTTTAACAAAATTTGTTAAGTAATGGTGTTGCCTTCTCCCCTTATTTAGCATCCTAAACTTTTTCATCTTGAAGTCTTCCATCTTCTTTTAATCTTGTAAAGCTTGTCTTTCTTAGTATATTTTATGTATATTATTATATATCTTTAGAACTATCTTCTGGAAGAGCTCCTCCATATTATCTTCCAAATCAGTAGTTCTTTCTTCAGCTATATCTACCCTGGTATTTATTCCTGTTTTATGTTCTTTATTTCAACTATTACATTTCAATATCTAATATTCAGAACTCTATGACTTATTTTTCTTGTGTCTTATTGCTTCTCTCTTACCTTTTCTGCTCACACATAGATATTACACTTATTTTAAATCACAGTTCCAATGATTGTGTGTCAACAGGTTTCAGTTTAAACCTTTCTTTACCAGGTTGTATTCAAGTCTCCAGTGTTTGATTTGTGAGCTCCCACTTGTCTGGAGGCCACAGACCCTCTGGCATGAGAGACAGCAGAAACCCCACCCAAACGCCTGCTGACAACAACCACCCTCTGTCACTCTGCTGAGTAAACTCACGCACAAGATATTTGCATCAGAATTCTGAGATAAGGAACACAGAAGGAGTCTTCCTCCTTAGGGAGCCACTGTTTCCCTGGGGATTTAAAGGAGGCGAGGCTGCAGGGGCTCTAACGGAGGAGGACTCTTGTTCAGCCTCCTCAGTTCAGTTCTGTTCAGTTCAGCCGCTCAGTAGTGTCCGACTCTTTGAAACCCCTTGAATCGCAGCACGCCAGGCCTCCCTGTCCATCACCAACTCCTGGACTTCACTCAGACTCACGTCTATTGAGTCAGTGATGCCATCCAGCCATCTCATCCTCTGTACTCCCCTTCTCCTTCTGCTCCCAATCCCTCCCAGCATCAGAGTCTTTTCCAATGAGTCAACTCTTCACATGAGGTGGCCAAAGTACTGGAGTTTCAGCTTCAGCATCATTCTTTTCAATGAACACTCAGGACTGATCTGCTTCAGAATGGACTGTTTGGATCTCCTTGCAGTCCAAGGGACTCTCAAGTGTCTCCTCAACACCACAATTCAAAAGCATCAATTCTTTGATACTCAGCCTTCTTCACAGTCCAACTCTCACATCCATACATGACCACTGGAAAAACCATAGCCTTGACTACACGGACCTTTGTTGGCAAAGTAATGTCTCTGCTTTTGAATATGCTATCTAGGATGGTCATAACTTTCCTTCCAAGGAGTAAGGGTCTTTTAATTTCATGGCTGCAATCACCATCTGCAGTGATTTTGGAGCCCCCAAAAATAAAGTCTGACACTGTTTCCAGTTTCCCCATCTATTTCCCATTAAGTGATGGGACCAGATGCCATGATTTTAGTTTTCTGAATGTTGAGTTTTAAGCCAACTTTTTCCACTCTCCTCTTTCACCTTCATCAAGAGGCTCTTTAGTTCTTCTTCCCTTTCTGCCATAAGGGTGGTGTCATCTGCATATCTGAGATTATTGATATTTCTCCGGGCAATTTTTATTCCTGCTTGTGCTTCTTCCAGCCTAGCGTTCCTCATGATGTACTCTGCATAGAAGTTAAATAAGCAGGGTGACAATATACAGCCTTGACATACTCCTTTTCCTATTTGGAACCAGTCTGTTGTTCCATGTCCTGTTCTAACTGTTGCTTCCTGACCTGCATATAGGTTTCTCAAGAGGCATGTCAGGTGGTCTGATATTCCTATCTCTTTCAGAATTTTCCACAGTTTATTGTGATCCACACAGTCAAAAGATTTGGCATAGTCAATAAGGCAGAAATAGATGTTTTTCTGGAATTCTGTTGCTTTTTCCATGATCCAGCGGATGTTGGCAATTTGATCTCTGGTTCCTCTTCCTTTTCTAAAAGCAGCTTGAACATCTGGAAGTTCATGGTTCATGTATTGCTAAAGCCTGGCTTGGAGAATTTTGAGCATTACTTTACTAGCATGTGAGATGAGTGCAATTGTGCGGTAGTTTGAGCATTCTTTGGCATTGCCTTTCTTTGGGATTGGAATGAAAACTGACCTTTTCCAGTCCTGTGGTCACTGCTGAGTTTTCCAAATTTGCTGGCATATTGAGTGCAGCACTTTCACAGCTTTCACATCACCTCCACTACCTTTGTTTGTAGTGATGCTTTCTAAGGCCCACTTGACTTCACATTCCAGGATGTCTGGCTCTAAGTCAGTGATCACACCATCGTGATTATCTTGGTCATGAAGATCTTTTTTGTACAGTTCTTCTGTGTATTCTTGCCACCTCTTCTTAATATCTTCTGCTTCTGTTAGGTCCATACCATTTCTGTCCTTTATTGAGCCCATCTTTGCATGAAATGTTCCCTTGGTATCTCTAATTTTCTTGAAGAGATCTCTAGTCTTCCCCATTCTGTTGTTTTCCTCTATTTCTTTGCATTGATCGCTGAGGAAGGCTTTCTTATCTCTCCTTGCTATTCTTTGGTACTCTGCATTCAGATGCTTGTATCTTTCCTTTTCTCCTTTGCTTTTCACTTCTCTTCTTTTACAGCTATTTATAAGGCCTCCTCAGACAGCCATTTTGCTTTTTTGCATTTCTTTTCCATGGGGATGGTCTTAGTCCCTGTCTCCTGTAAAATGTCATGAACTTCCATCTGTAAATCATCAGGCACTCTATCTATCAGATCTAGTCCCTTAAATCTATTTCTCACTTCCACAGTATAATCATAAGGGATTTTATTTAGGTCGTGCCTGAATGGTCTAGTGGTTTTTCCTACGTTCTTCAATTTAAGTCTGAATTTAACAATATGGAATTCATAATCTGAGCCACAGTCAGCTTCTGGTCTTGTTTTTGTTGACTGTATGGTGTTGCTCCATCTTTGGCTGCAAAGAATATAATCAATCTGATTTCGGTGTTGACCATCTGGTGACGTCCATGTGTAGTCTTCTCTTGTGTTATTGGAAGAGTGTGTTTGCTATGACCAGTGCATTTTCTTGGCAAAACTCTATTAGCCTTTGCCCTGCTTCATTCCATATTCCAAGGCCAAAATTGCCTGTTACTCCAGGTGTTTCTTGACTTCCTACTTTTGCATTCCAGTCCCCTTAGTGAAAAGGACATCTTTTTTGGGTGTTAGTTCTAAAAGGTCTTGTAGGTCTTCATAGAACCGTTCAACTTCAGCTTCTTCAGCATTACTGGTTGGGGCAGACTTGGATTACTATGATATTGAATGGTTTGCCTTGGAAATGAACAGAGATCATTCTGTTGTTTTTGAGATTGCATCCAAGTACTGCATTTTGGACTCTTTTGTTGACCATGATGGCTACTCCACATCTTCTAAGGGATTCCTGCCTGCAGTAGTAGATATAATGGTGATCTGAGTTAAATTCACCCATTCCAGTCCATTTTAGTTTGCTGATTCCTAGAATGTCGACGTTCACGCTTGCCATCTCCTGTTTGACCACTTCCAATTTGCCTTGATTCATGGACTTAACATTCCAGGTTCCTATGCAATATTGTTCTTTACAGCATCGGACCTTGCTTCTATCACCAGTCACATCCACAATTTGGTATTGTTTTTGCTTTGGCTCCATCCTTTCATTCTTTCTGGAGTTATTTCTCCACTGATTTCCAGTAGCATATTGGACATCTATCGACCGAGGGAGTTCCTCTTTCAGTATCCTATCATTTTTGCCTTTTCATACTGTTCATGGGGTTCTCAAGGCAAGAATACTGAAGTGGTTTACCTTTCCCTTCTCCAGTGAACCACATTCTGTCAGAACTCTCCACCATGACCCGCCCATTTTGGGTGGCCCCCAGGGCATGGCTTAGTTTCATTGAGTTAGACAAGGCTGTGGTCCTAGTCTGATTAGATTGACTAGTTTTCTGTGAGTATGGTTTCAGTGTGTCTGCCCTCTGATGCCCTCTTGCAACACCTACCATTTTACTTGGATTTCTCTTACCTTGGATGTGGGGTATCTCTTCACGGCTGCTCCAGCAAAGCACAGCCACTGCTCCTTACCTTGGACTAGGGGTATCTCCTCACCGCCACCCCTCCTGACCTTGAACATGGAATAGCTTCTCTAGGCCCTCCTGTGCCCACACAGCCATCTCAGCCATCACTTTTGTCTCTGTGTTGCTCGTGTTTGACTCTGTTATATTTTTCAGCCCTGACTGCACCTTAAATCACTATCCTCCAGGTGTTGGTGATGAGTTTGCTGATGAGAGGTAAAGGAATGATTGTCTGAAGGCATGAGGGAGGAAGCAGAGAGGCACCTGAAAGATGCATAAAGACCCCTTCACCACTTGCCACACTCCCAGATCAAGGCCTTGGGCATCCCATGGAACGGATCAGGTTGGGGTGGTTTTCTGTTATGTGGGCAACTCCTGCTGGTCTTTTTTTACTCTCATCTTTGGTTCCTCCAAGTTTGATTTTGAAGGAGTGCTTGGGAACTCAAGCTAGTTTAAGATCATAACAGGAGCAGAAGTTTCATTTTTTTTTTCTTTCTCACATTTCTTTGATTTGAATCAGTACTTTCTTTATTATCCAAGTGCAATTCATGAATTATACTCATGACAGACTACAAAAGTAATATATAATATATCAAAGTCTATGGCATATGGTAAGTGCTTAAAACAACAACTTTTGCCTTTTATGATATTATGTTTATGGATTTCTCTAGGAAATCACAACTTTATTTCTTCCCTTTTTCAGATGTTGCAATATCTCATGTATTTTTGTCACCTGCATTTCCTAGAATAGATGTTTTATGAGTGATAGGAAAGCAAATCTTTTTTAATAGGATGTCTTTGGTTAGCATTGTGTTTCAATACAGAAAACTAAGAAAATTTTTCTGTTTTTATTATTGAAAACTGAGTAAACAAATAAGAAAAAGAACAACTAAAAGCCTAGTTTTAAGGTAATTAGAAAGTTTACAAATTTTGAAATGTTGAACATTAAAATAAAATGCAACTGTTGCGAAACCCTAGACAGTGTAAATTAACACAACATTCTGGGATTTAATTAAACAATGTTCACTCAGTTAGGCTTTTGCTAAATCCTGAATAGAGCAATATTGAGCAAAACGTTTTATTTTTCTTTATTTGGACACAGCACGAGTCATGTGGGATCTTAATTCCCTGATCAAGAATCAGACCCTGTCCCCTGCAGTGGATGTGCAGTCTCAACCACTGGGCTGCCACAGGAATTCCCTCAGAAAAGATTTAAATGGACATGTTGTTTCATCAGAAACTTATGTCTAGAAATGCATTCTAAGAAATAATGAAGAAGTATGCACAAATTGGGCTTCCCTTGTGGCTCAGCTGGCAAAGAATCTGCCTGCAATGTGGGAGACCTGGGTTCGATCCCTGGGTTGGGAATATCCCCTGGAGATGAGAAAGGCTACCCACTCCAGTATTCTGGCCTGGAAAATTCCACGGACTCTATAGTCCATGGGGTCAAAAAGAGTTGGACACGACCGAGTGACTTTCACTTTCACATGCACAAATTAGTTTCTCCAAAGATGTCCCCATCCTAAACTTAGGGACCTGTGAATGTTGTCTTCCATTTCTCCACAGCAAAAGGGATTCTGCAGATGTGGCTTACTTAAGGATCTTTAGATGGGAGGACGATCCTGGATTATCTGAGTGGATCCAATGTAATTACACAGATTCCTGAATAGGAAGGCAAGACGGATAAAGTCAGGAAAAGGACTTGGAAAAACAGAACCAGAGATTGAAATCATGTACTTTGAAGTGTGAAGAAGCGGGTGGGCCCAGCAATGCAGGGGCTTTTAGAAGCTGGAAAAGGCAAGGAAATGGATTCTCGCTTGCAGTCTCCAGAAGAAACACAGCCTTGTTGACATCTTGATTTTAGTCAGACGTCCAGAACTGTAAAATAATAAATTTGGTTATTTAAAGTAACTAAATTTTGTGATAATTTGTTAAAGTCACAATAGGAAACTAAAAATGTACATAATAGGAAAACTTAATAACAAATCAACTGCAGAGAGTTAACTAAGGAATGACACAATAAAAAAATAAATATTATACATCCACTGGAATTATGTCATAGGACAATATTTTATTATGTGCTCCTTATGTTATTAATTAAAAATAGCTTTATAAAACAAAATGTTAAGTAATTCATTTTAACAACAAAATTACAAATTAAAATAGCTGCATTTTAAGTGCTTTTATGTGCACCAGGAAATTTTAAAGAGCTTTACATGCATTATCTCAATTACTGCTCCTGAAGGGTTGAGTACACTGTCCTCATTTTAAAGGAGGTAATTAAGGCACTGAGTCAGTAGGAGATTACAGTTAGTAGGTGACAAGTTTGAAAACAGGACATGATACCCTTGAACTTGCAGTCTTAGTCCTCTTGCACAAATAACCCTGAACAGTAAACAAAGCAAATTTATAAAACATGGTAATGTTATGTGGTGGAAGACAGCCATGTTTTCTGTTCTTCACCTGAACAATAAATTTTAATTACTTTTGAAATGCAGAAAAAAATTAAATTTTAGAAAGAATAAAACAAAGTTTTAAAAATCTGTTGAGATGGTCTTTGAAAAATAGTTTCTATTCTCATTTTTATTTTTAGAAAAATTAGCACCTGTCTCATTTCAAAGTAAATTGCTATAAGGATTTTTCTATAAGCATGCAATTGTCTAGAGAATGAAATCATGTCATGACCTACTTGATTACATACCATTCAGAGTTTTGCAAATCTAATATATGCATATTTAAATATCAACACATTTATTTATAAATACCAATAAAGATACACATGAGAAACTGTAGCACTAGGAATGGAACTAAAAAATTAACCCAGGGAGAAAATGGGATATGATTAGCCCTTAATATGGCCCACCCCATAACAATTACAAGGAAAGTACCTAAAAAGACATACAAAAAACTACCAGACTAGAACCACACTTGGAGAAGGCAATGGCACCCCACTCCAGTACTCTTGCCTGGAAAATCCCATGGGCGGAGGAGCCTGGTGGGCTGCAATCCATGGGGTTGCCAAGAGTCGGACACGACTGAGTGACTTCACTTGCACTTTTCACTTTCATGCATTGGAGAAGGAAATGGCAACCCACTCCAGCGTTCTTGCCTGGAGAATCCCAGGGACAGGGGAGCCTGGTGGGCTGCTGTCTATGGGGTTGCACAGAGTTGGACACGACTGAAGTGACTTAGCAGCAGAACCACACTAAAAAACAAATACAAAACCTGCTATTGGTAAAAGACTTACATTGTGTTCTTGCTGAAAGAAAACTATCATATTATGCCTCTGCCCGATCCCTTATTCAATATCTACAGTCTCTACTAAAGCAAATCTTGACAGTTTTCCCTCTACTATGGGTCCCCTGCTTTCTGAAGTGCTGACTCAAACACCCTAAATCACTTGCAGCTTTGGTACATCTTGTTGATAATTGTATTTCCCAGAAAAGGAAAAGCAGATTAACAGAGAAATGGCTATAATCATGGAAAAGATAAGGCACCAGATCCTTTGTACAATAAGTAGTGAAGACTGTTTTTTCACTTTAGTCATCCATTTATAGGACTAGATAATAAGTCTAGGAGAACATCTGTGTATCCAACTGCTAAGACAGAGAATGGCAAAGAGTAAAACAGCCATGAGCTACATCTTCCACAAAGTGAAAAGTGAAAGTGAAAGTCACTCAGTCGTGTCGGACTCTTTGCGACCCCATGAACTATACAGTCCATGGAATTCTCCAGGCCAGAATACCAGAGTGGATGTCCTTTCCCTTCTCCAGAGGATCTTCCCAACACAGAGATCGAACCCAGGTCTCCCACATTGCAGGTAGATTCTTTATCAGCTGAGCCACAAGGAAATCCCCATCTTCCATAAAATATCCAGCTAAATGCAAGGGAAAGAATTTAACGAGCAAACAAGTAAATCCAGAAGGGCTGGGGTCAAAGACAATCACATGGTCTTGCTGTTGGCACACTAGGTCTGTCTGGCTCTTCTCTCTTTTGAAGATTAATAAACAGAAATAAAAACACACTTATAGTTGCCAGGTACTATAAGACAAGAAAAAGGAAACACCTCATTTCATTAAAAAAAATTAAAAAACAGAACCCTTCGAGTGATTGACAACCAGAATAAGAACATTTGTCTTTCTTGGTAACAATTGTATCCCCAACTCCTAAAATATTTGTGTGACTGATTGTGGGCATTCAATAAATCTTAATTTATTTAATTAATAAATCATTTCAGAACATATTCCACACTCTTAATGGGTAACAATAAGTCTAAACCTAAAAGCCATGAATGTAAATATATAGAGAGAATAAACTGAGACAAGAAAACAAAAAGAAAATAAAATGTAAAAGTAATAAAATTGAAAAGAAATAATAGTACAGTCAAGGGAATAATAAATGATGGATATAAAGAATGTGTCATTATGTATGAATCAAATATTTACTCACTATAACTTGTTCTTTGGCTTTGCTTTTTTTTCACTTTTTTAAAGACTTTATTTTTTACAGCAGCTTTTAGGTTTACAGCAAAAGTTAAAGGGAGATACAGAGATTTCTCATACACCCCTAAATAACTTTGCTATTTTTAAAGTACAGAAATATTGAAATTTTATATATAGTAGAACAGCTCTCTCTTTCTCTTTTTGTCTCTCTTTTTCTCCCTCTCTCTTCCTCTCTTTCTGTTCTTTAGTTTTATGTCAGCCTTAGAAAGACTCTTATCATACTATGATTATAAGTTTTCCATTTTTTAAATAATTTTCTGCAAAACTTTTTAACCCAATTATAATTTATTATTATGCAAGATGAGAGATTTGTATTTAATATGATATTTTTTGTTTTGTTTTTAATTTTAAAAAAATTTTTAATTGAAGGATAATTGTTTTATATAATTTTGTGGTTTTCTGTCATATATCAACAAGAATCGGCCAAAAAATAAGCTTGAAGTCACCATAGGTGATTTATGTTTCTCTTAATAACTAATTAAGGAATTTGGATAATTAGAAAAGCTGAAAAAATATTTAAAATTCATCTTGGTGCAAGAATTTGGAGAATTAAGATGACAAGGATGAAATAACAGGCAAATATCCAAATGGGGTAAAAATCAGAGAAGGTAGCTTTGCATTTGGGGCTACTTTACCCTATACAGCGAGCATGTCACTCAGTGATGTCCAACACTTTGTGACCCCATGGACTATAACCCACCAGGCTCCTCTGTCCATGGGATTTCCCAGGCAAGAATACTGGAGCAGATTGTCATTCCCTTCTCCAGGGGATCTTCCCAACCCATGGATCGAACCCAGGTCTCCTGCACTGCATGCAGATTCTTTACCATCTGAGCCACCAGTGAAGCAATGCAGAGATATTTACCAATATCAGAAATGGCCAAGCAGCTGGCAGTCTGAGGAGCCAAATTAGGATCCAGGGCCTGCCCAGTCAGGGACCTGGTGAGCGTCCCCCACTTTGGTGACCCTTTAGGGCTAAACCCAAGAATTATGAGTGAGCAGAAAGCAGACATGTTTCATAGCACCTGCAGCCTTTTTCCCACATCATTTCAGTGCCTGGAATGAAAATAATGTGATTCCAGATTACTAGTGACACTAGGTATCTGGGATGAACAAACCTATATTCTCTATTTGAGTCAGATTATTTCTGAAAAGCACTGGTAGGAATAAAATGTCCAAATGTCCAACAATAAATAGAACCAGGTATGCAAAGAGACAAGACAACAAAACTAGAGCCAAGTCAAGGTTCAATCAGAAAGAGAGCAGCTATTGGATGTATTCCAGGTACAGAGCAATTACTAGGAGTACTGGAGGCTTCTAGCCACCCTGGGAGATAGGAGGGGCTGAAAATCTGAGAAGCATCAATGGAAAATTACTGCACTCAGCCGGAAGTACCAAAGTAGAACTTTTCAAAACTTTTTCCAAAGCTGCCACAGTTCTCAAGAAATTCTCAGACGTTCCCACAAATACCACAGTCTGCAGAAGAGAAATGGGTGGGTCTCAAGGACTCATCAGAGAGCCACTGTGAAGCTCAGGCCAGTTGATGCATCAGCTGCAAAAGTCTCTGAGAATTATGGCTTCTTTTCTCTTCCACCTTCCCAATCACTTCTGGGAGTCTCACCAAGGAGTACCCAGGGGAGGGGATCTTGAGTTCTATGTCCTTTGACCTGTTTTTTTTTTTTTTGGTTCCTAGAAGTTATATAGAAACATCAGAGGATTTCTTAATGAATTCAGAACAGTGAAAGACTCTTAAACTATGATGACCTTAAAAGAAAAGATTAATTGATTGGACTTCAGTAAAATGAAGAAATTGGTCATCAAAAACATCATTAATGGAGTAAAAAGTCAAGCTATAGAGTAAGAAGCAATATTTTAAGCATGCATAACAGACAGAGAAAACATTCAAATAGTTAATAAACATGTGAAAGACTTCCAAGCTAATGAGTAATCAAAGGAATGCACACTTAAACCATAAAGGTATACTCCAATTTTTTTTTTAATTTTAAAAATTAAAAAAAAGTGTTTTTATTTTATTTTATATCAGAGTATAGCCAGTTAACTGGAGAAGGAAATGGCAACCCATTCCAGTATTCTTGCCTGGAAAAATCCCATGAACAGAGGAGCCTGGCAGGCTACAATCCATGGGATTGCAAAGAGTCAGACACAACTGAGCACTTGTGTGTATAACCAGTTAACAATGTTGTGATGATTTCAGGTGGATAGCAAAGGTACTCAGTCATATACATACATCCGTTCTCCCCCAAGCTCCCCTCCCATCCAGGCTTCCACATAACATTGAGCAGAGTTCCCTGTGCTATACAATACAACCTTGTTGGTTATCCATTTTAAATATACCAGTGTGTACATGTCCATCCCAAACTCCCTAATTATCCCTCCTCCCCATCCTTCTATCCTGGCAGCCATAAGTTCATTCTCTAAGTCTATGAGTCTGTTTATATTTTGTAAATAAATTTATTTGTATCATTTCTTATTAGATTCCACATATAAGGGATGTCATATAATATTTCTCATTCTCTGACTTACTTCATTCAGTAGGACAATCTCCAGGTCCTTTCATATTAAAAAGCATAAGAAGATACTATTATACAGATATTAGAATGCCTACAATTTAAAAGACTAAAAATAGTAAGTGCTGGAGAGGATACAGACCAATTGGAGTTTGTAGGAAAATTAATTGAAATAACCATGTCTGGCATTACCTTCTGTTACACTGTTAACTGAGGAAATTATTAAGAATTAATAAAGAAATTTTGCTTCTGATAGGTTTGCTTTTGACAACTTCTGGCATTATCTTCTAAAGCCAAAAATTTATATATTTTATGATCAAACATTTCTACTCATTTATATATTCAATAAAAATGTGTTCACATTTGTATCAAGAAATATATAATAATTTTTATAGCATGATTAATTTTAATAATGCAAACTGAACCAAATTTCTAAATAAAATAAGTAAAGAAATTATGACATGTTTATAAAATGGAACAGTATGCAGCAATAAAAATGGCTTCATATGTAGGCAAAAAATTAATCTCAAATGTAATGTTAAGAGACCAGTCAGAAAATAATGCATATTGTAGGATTCTCTTTACATAAAGCTTAAAAACAAGTAAAACTGTATCATAGTTATTAGGAATATAGATAGATGCTGAAAATACTTTTTAAAAGAAAGAAGGTAATATCATAAAAGGCAAAATAATTATTCTGTTTAGCAGGGAAAAATGATGTCTAAAAGGGTACTGAAGGCTACTTCTAAAATGAGCATGACATTGCATCTCTGGACATGATTTACTTTGTGATAACTCATTAAGATTGCTAGCTAAGATTGGGAACTTTTTTTACATATTATACCACTAAAAGGAAGCACATATGGGGTTCTCACAGTATCCTATACAATTCCTTCTGTTACACTGTTAACTGAGGAAATGATTAAGAATTAATAAATCTTGCTTTTGATAGATTTTCTTTTGGCCTTCAGAAGTATTCTCCCACGTCATTGTTATGCTTTCAACTCACCATTCATGCTCTGTTGATGCCTTGTTTCAGTGGGAATAAAGGCACTGTCTACCTGCCTCTGATTTGGATTCTTTCCTAGGCGTATCTGGCAGGTCCTAGTCTTTTCTTAAGATCCCTAATCTGTTGTTGCTCTAACCTTTCTCTGTCATTCTCCATCTTCCCTCTCTTCCTTTGAATAAGTCACTTCCCTGTGTTGTTCTCTGTCATATGTGTGAGCCTTATCAAGCAATGTGGCTTCCCTGATGGCTCAGTTGGTAAAGAATCCACCAGCAATGCAAGAGACCCAGGTTTGATTCCTGGGTCAGGAAGATCCTCTGAAGAAGGGATAGGCTACCCAATCCAGTATTTTGGGGCTTCCCTTGTGGTTCAGCTGGTAAAGAATCTGCCTGCAATGTGGGAGACCTGGGTTCGATCCCTGGGTTGGGAAGATCCCCTAGAGAAGGGAAAGGCTACTCCCTCCAGTATGCAGGCCTGGAGAATTCCATGAACTGTATAGTCTGGGTCACAAAGAGTCGGACACAGGAGTGACTTTCACTTCACTTCACTTATCAAACAATGTATACAGCAACTGTGGGAATACCTGCTTCACTTATAAGATTGTGGTCATTCTTCAGGGTGGGTACAGACTATGGTTCATTCGTTTTCTATTACCTATGAAAACCAGTCAATCCTAAAGGAAATCAGTCCTGAATATTCACTGGAAGGACTGACACTGAAGCTGAAACTCCAGTACTTTGGCCACCTGATGTGAAGAACTGACTCACTGGAAAAAACTGATGCTGGGAAAGATTGAAGGCAGGAGGAGAAGGGGATGACAGAGGAAGAGATTATTAGATGGCATCGCCGACTTGAAGGACATGAGTTTGAGCAAGCTTCGGGAGTTGGTGATGGACAGGGAAGCCAGGTGTGCTGCAGTCCATGGGGTTGCAAAGAGTCGGACATGACTGAGCCACTGAACTGATACTGATAATGATGCTTAGCTCACTGCCTCGCTGAGAATAGGATCCAGCTTGGTAGTGAACTTATGAATTCTGGATTTGTTTGAAACATACTCAGAAAAACTATAGTAAAGTTTCTCCAAAGTATGGTTGTTTATAATACACAGAGTGATATAATGATATAAAACAAATATGGTCAATTGGTCACACATTTGTTTCAGATGATTCAATCACTAAAGTACCACCAGTGTTTCTAACTAGAAATATTTGACATATCATGTATACATTCATTCATTCTAACACAAGTCCTTCCAAAATAAGCTTAAAAATTACTTTTCCATCAAATTTTAAAGTATTTTTTAAAAAATAATGGGCACCATGCAACTATGTTGTTACTGCTGTTCAGTCACCCAGTCATGTCTGGTTCTGTGACCTCGTGGTCACATGGTGCCTCCCTGTCCCTCACCATCTCCCAAAGTTTACCCAAGTTCATTTTCACTGCATTGGTGATGCCATCCAGCCATCTCATCCTCTGATATCCTCTTCTCCTTCTGCCCTTGATCTTTCCCAGCATCACGGACTTTTCCAGTGAGTCGTGTGTTCATATCAGGTAACCAAAACATCTAAACTACAGCTTCTGTATCAGTCCTTCCAGTGAATATTCAGAGTTGATCTCCTTTTTTTTTATTTTATTTTATTTTTAAATTTTACATAATTGTATTAGTTTTGCCAAATATCAAAATTAATCCGCCACAGGTATACATGTGTTCCCCATCCTGAACCCTCCTCCCTCCTCCCTCCCCATACCATCCCTCTGGGTCGTCCCAGTGCACTAGCCCCAAGCATCCAGTATCGTGCATCGAACCTGGACTGGCAAATCGTTTCTTACATGATATTTTACATGTTTCAATGTGATTCTCCCAAATCTTCCCACCCTCTCCCTCTCCCACAGAGTCCATAAGACTGTTCTATACATCAGTGTCTCTTTTGCTGTCTCGTACACAGGGTTATTGTTACCATCTTTCTAAATTCCATATATATGCGTTAGTATACTGTATTTATGTTTTTCCTTCTGGCTTACTTCACTCTGTATAATAGGCTCCAGTTTCATCCACCGCATTAGAACTGATTCAAATGTATTCTTTTTAATGGCTGAGTGATACTCCATTGTGTATATGTACCAGTGCTTTCTTATCCATTCATCTGCTGATGGACATCTAGGTTGCTTCCATGTCCTGGCTATTATAAACAGTGCTGCAATGAACATTGGGGTACACGTGTCTCTCAGTTCTGGTTACCTCGGTGTGTATGCCCAGCAGTGGGATTGCTGGATCATAAGGCAGTTCTGTTTCCAGTTTTTTAAGGAATCTCCACACTGTTCTCCATAGTGGCTGTACTAGTTTGCATTCCCACCAACAGTGTAAGAGGGTTCCCTTTTCTCCACACCCTCTCCAGCATTTATTATTTGTAGACTTTTGGATCGCAGCCATTCTGACTGGTGTGAAATGGTACCTCATAGTGGTTTTGATTTGCATTTCTCTGATAATGAGTGATGTTGAGCATCTTTTCATGTGTTTGTTAGCCATCTGTATGTCTTCTTTGGAGAAATGTCTATTTAGTTCTTTGGCCCATTTTTTGATTGGGTCATTTATTTTTCTGGAGTTGAGCTGTAGGAGTTGCTTGTATATTTTTGAGATTAGTTGTTTGTCAGTTGCTTCATTTGCTATTATTTTCTCCCATTCTGAAGGCTGTCTTTTCACCTTGCTAATAGTTTCCTTTGATGTGCAGAAGCTTTTAAGGTTAATTAGGTCCCATTTGTTTATTTTTGCTTTTATTTCCAATATTCTGGGAGGTGGGTCATAGAGGATCCTGCTGTGATGTATGTCAGAGAGTGTTTTGCCTATGTTCTCCTCTAGGAGTTTTATAGTTTCTGGTCTTACGTTTAGATCTTTAATCCATTTTGAGTTTATTTTTGTGTATGGTGTTAGAAAGTGGTCTAGTTTCATTCTTTTACAAGTGGTTGACCAGATTTCCCAGCACCACTTGTTAAAGAGATTTTCTTTAATCCATTGTATATTCTTGCCTCCTTTGTCAAAGATAAGGTGTCCATATGTGCGTGGATTTATCTCTGGGCTTTCTATTTTATTCCATTGATCAATATTTCTGTCTTTATGCCAGTACCATACTGTCTTGATAACTGTGGCTTTGTAGTAGAGCCTGAAGTCAGGTAGGTTGATTCCTCCAGTTCCATTCTTCTTTCTCAAGATCGCTTTGGCTATTCGAGGTTTTTTGTATTTCCATACAAATTGTGAAATTATTTTTTCTAGCTCTGTGACGAATACTGTTGGTAGCTTGATAGGGATTGCGTTGAATCTATAAATTGCTTTGGGTAGTATACTCATTTTCACTATATTGATTCTTCCAATCCATGAACATGGTATATTTCTCCATCTATTAGTGTCCTCTTTGATTTCTTTCACCAGTGTTTTATAATTTTCTATATATAGGTCTTTAGTTTCTTTAGGTAGATATATTCCTAAGTATTTTATTCTTTCCATTGCAATGGTGAGTGGAATTGTTTCCTTAATTTCTCTTTCTGTTTTCTCATTATTAGTGTATAGGAATGCAAGGGATTTCTGTGTGTTGATTTTATATCCTGCAACTTTACTATAGTCATTGATTATTTCTAGTAATTTTCTGGTGGAATCTTTAGGGTTTTCTATGTAGAGGATCATGTCACCTATGGATAGATCAACTATACAGAAAATTAACAAGGAAACACAAACTTTAAACGATACAATAGACCAGTTAGACCTAACTGATATCTATAGGACATTTCATCCCAAAACAATGAATTTCACCTTTTTCTCAAGTGCACATGGAACCTTCTCCAGGATAGATCACATCCTGGGCCATAAAGCTAGCCTTGGTAAATTCAAAAAAATAGAAATCATTCCAAGCATTTTTTCTGACCACAATGCAGTAAGATTAGATCTCAATTACAGGAGAAAAACTATTAAAAATTCCAACATATGGAGGCTGAACAACACGCTGCTGAATAACCAACAAACCACAGAAGAAATCAAAAAAGAAATCAAAATTTGCATAGAAACGAATGAAAATGAAAACACAACAACCCAAAACCTGTGGGACACGGTAAAAGCAGTCCTAAGGGGAAAGTTCATAGCAGTACAGGCACACCTCAAGAAACAAGAAAAAAGTCAAATAAATAACCTAACTCTACACCTAAAGCAACTAGGAAAGGAAGAAATGAAGAACCCCAGGGTTAGTAGAAGGAAAGAAATCTTAAAAATTAGAGCAGAAATAAATGCAAAAGAAACAAAAGAGACCATAGCAAAAAACCAACAAAACCAAAAGCTGGTTCTTTGAAAGGATAAATAAAATTGACAAACCATTAGCCAGACTCATCAGGAAACAAAGGGAGAAAAATCAAATCAACAAAATTAGAAATGAAAATGGAGAGATCACAACAGACAACACAGAAATACAAAGGATCATAAGAGACTACTATCAACAATTATATGCCAATAAAATGGACAACGTGGAAGAAATGGACAAATTCTTAGAAAAGTACAACTTTCCAAAACTCGACCAGGAAGAAATAGAAAATCTTAACAGACCCATCACAAGCACGGAAATTGAAACTGTAATCAAAAATCTTCCAGCAAACAAAAGCCCCGGTCCAGATGGCTTCACAGCTGAATTCTACCAAAAATTTAGAGAAGAGCTAACACCTATCCTGCTCAAACTCTTCCAAAAAATTGCAGAGGAAGGTAAACTTCCAAACTCATTCTATGAGGCCACCATCACCCTAATACCAAAACCTGACAAAGATCCCACAAAAAAAGTTGATCTCCTTAAGATCGACTGGTTTGACCTCCTTGCTGTCCAAGGGACTCTCAGGAGTCTTCTCTAGCACTGCAATTAAAAGGCATGAATTCTTTGGCGTTCTGCCTTCTTTACTGTCCAGCTCTCACAACCATACATGACCACTGGGAAGACTACAGCCTTGACTATACTGTCCTTTGTCAGCAGAGCAATGCCTCTGCTTTTCAACACATTGTCTAGGTTTGTCATCGCTTTCCTGCCATGAAGCAACCATCTTCTGATTTCAAGGCTGCAGTCACCATCTGCAGTGATTTTGGAGCTGGAGAAGAGGAAGTCTGTCCTTACTTTCACCTTTTCCCCTTTTATTTGCCATGCAGTAATGGGGCCTGATGGCATGATCTTAGCTTTTTTTTTTTAATTAATTTATATTTTATTGAAGGATAATTGCTTTAGAGAATTTTGTTGTTTTCTGTCAAACCTCAACATGAATCAGCCATAGGTATACATATACCTCCTCCCTTTTGAACCTCCCTGCCACCTCTGTCCCCATCCCACCCCACTGGATTGATACAGAACCCCTGTTTGAGTTTCCTGAGCCACACAGCAATCCCTGTTGGCTATCTATTTTACATACGGTAATGTAAGTTTCCATGTGACTCTTTCCATAGGCTTCACCCTCTCCTCCCCTCTCCCCATGCCCATAAGTCTATTTTCTATGTCTGTTTCTCCATTGTTACCCTGTAAATAAATTCTTCAGTATCATTTTTCTAGATTCTGTATATATAGTGTTAGAATAAGGTATTTATCTTTCTCTTTCTGACTTACTTCACTCTGTACAATAGGTTCTAGGTTCATCCACCTCATTAGAACTAACTTAAATGTGTTCCCTTGTATGGCTGAGTAATATTCCATTGTTTATATGTACCACAACTTCTTTGTCAATTCATCTGTTGATGGATATCTAGATTGCTTCCATGTTCTAGCTATTGTAAATAGTGCTGCAATGAACAATGGAATACATGTATTTCTTTCAATTTTGGTTCCCTCAGAGTATATGCCTTTTTACTTATTTATTTATTTTATATATTTAGTCTTAAGCTGGCTCATTCTCTTTTCTCCTTCACCCTCATCAAGAGGATCTTTAGTTCCTCTTCGCTTTCTGCCATTACAGTGGTATCACCCACATATCTGAGGTTGTTGATGTTTCTCCTGCCTATCTTGATTCCAGCTTGTAACTCATCCAGCCTGACATCTCTCCTGATGTGCTCAGTGTATAGGTTAAACAAACAGGGTGACAGTGGACAGCCCTGTTGTACTCCTTTCTTGATCTTGAACCAATCGGTTGTCCCATAAAGGGTTCTACCTGTTGCTTCTTGACCGCATACAGGTTTCTCAGTAGACAGTTAAGATGGTCTGGTATTCCCATCTCTCTAAGAGCTTTCTACAGTGTGTCATGATCTACACAGTCAAAGGCTTTAGCGTAGTTGATGAAACAGAAATAGATGATTTTCTGAAATTCCCTTGCTTTCTCTATAATCCAACAAATGTTGGCAATTTGATCTCTAGTTCCTCTTCCTTTCTAAAACCAACTTGGACATCTGGAAGTTTTTGGTTCACATAATGCTGAAACTTAGCATGCAAGATTTTAAGATTGACCTGACTAGCATGGGAGATGAGTGCAGTTGTCCAATGGTTAGCACAATCTTTGGTATTACCTTTCTTAGAAATTGGGATGAGAATTGACCTTTTCAATCCTGTGGCCACTGCTGGGTCTTATAGATTTGCTGGCATAATGAATGCAAAACCTTGATGTCATCCTCCTTTAGGGATTTGAATAGTTCTGATGGAATTTCATCACATTCACTAGCTTTATTAATAGCAATGCTTCTTAAGGCCCACTTGACTTCACACTGCAGAATGTCTGGCTCTGGGCGACTAATAGTCATCGCAGTAATACGGTTCATTAAGATCTTTTTTTTTGTACAGTTCTTCTGTGTATTCTTTCAATTTCTTCTTGATCTCTTCAGCATCTGCTAGGTCTCTACAATTTTTATCCTTTATTGTGCCCATCTTTGGGTCAGAAACTCCCTTGATGTTTCCAATTTTCCTGAAGAGATCTCTAGTCTTTCCCCTTTTGTTGTGTTCTTCTATTATTAAACACTGTTCATTAAAGAAGGCCTTCTTGTCTCTTCTATCTATTATTTGAAACTCTGCATTTAATTGGATGTACCTTTCCCTCTCTCCCTTGCTATTCACTTCTCTTCGTTCCTGTGCTACTTGTAAAGCCTCCTCAGATAACCACTTTGCCTTCTTGCTTCTCTTTTTCTTTGGGGTGGTTTTGTTCGCCACCTCCTGTACAATATTATGGACCTCTGTCCATAGCTCTTCAGGAACACTGTTATCTAGATCTAGTCCCTTAAATATATTCATTACCTCTACTGTGAATTCATAGGAGAAGGCAATGGCGACCCACTCCAGTACTCTTGCCTGGAAAAATCCCATGGACAGAGGAGCCTGGTAGGCTGAGGTCCATGGGGTCGCTGAGAGTCAGACATGACTGAGCGACTTCACTTTCACTTTTCACTTTCATGAATTGAAGAAGGAAATGGCAACCCGTTCCAGTGTTCTTGCCTGGAGAATCCCAGGAACAGTGGGGCCTGATGGGCTGCTGTCTATGGGGTCGCACAGAGTCTGACATGACTGAAGCGACTTAGCAGTAGCAGCAACAGTGAATTCATATGGGATTTAGTTTAAGTCATATCTGCTGGCCTAGTGTTTTTCCTGGTTTTCTTTAGTTTAAGCCTAAATTTTGTTATGAGAAGCTGATGATCTGAGCCACAGTCAGCTCCAGGTCTTGTTTTTACTGATTGTATACAGCTTCTCCATCTCTGGCTACAAAGAATGTAATTGATTTGATTTTGGCATTGACCACTTGGTGATGTCCATGTGCAAAGTAGTCTCTTGTGTTGTTAAAAAAGAGTATTTGCTATGACTAGTGCATTCTCCTGGCAGAATTCAATTAGCTTTTGCCCTGTTTCATTTTGTTCTCCAAGGCCAGACTTGCCTGTGATGAATAGAACATCTTATTTTGATGTTAGTTCTGGGAGGTCTTCTAGGTCCTCAGTGAGCTGATCAACTTCACTTTCTTTAGCATCAGTAGATAATAGGAGCATAGACTTAGATTACTGTGATATTGAATGGTTTGCCCTAGAAACAAACTGCGATCATTCTGTAATTTTTGAGGTTGCACACAACTACTATATTTCAGACTCTTTTGTTGATTATTAGGGCTACTCCATTTCTGCTACGGGATTCATGCCCACAGTAGTAAACATAATGCTCATGTGAATTAAATTCACCCATTTCCATCATACACCTAATACATACATCATACAACTCTATACATACATGCATCATATAATACATACATCATACTATAAAACTACATACATCATACATATATAAATCATACAACTATACTACCATATAAAATATTATAAAGCTAATAAAAATTTCTATTTTCTCCACTCTACTAGGATCTTCTTATATAATTTCTGTCTTACATGAAGATTAAGGAAAGTAAGTGTGTGGATTTTATTGTCAGTAAAGGTTTTGGCCCAACCAGTAGAAGGCTATTTTCAACATATTTTAATTTAATTTATGAGACATTGTTATTGTTGCTGTTTCAGCCTACAATTTAGGGAGGAAATTTATATGTAGCTAATTACTGAAAAATTCAGTACTTGTCTTTTGCTGGCAAGTCTGTGACAGCAGCCCTGCAACCCAAGCTTCAGTTCACCCTCTACAGTTCTTGATCAGAACATCTGCAGGCAGTCACACTGCTGGATTTTCTTTTTTTTTTTTAATTTTATTATTACTATTATTTTTTACTTTACAATATTGTATTAGTTTTGCCATACATCAACATGCATCCGTTTTGCACTGAACAAACTAACTGGCTTTAAAAAAAAATGGTTGAAACAATTTTTTTGTTTTAAGACCTATCCATATTATTTTGGCCACTTAAATATTAAAAATGCAATGCAGTGTAGGCATTAAATGATAAGATAAAAGATTAAATGACAATAGTGATAAAATATTTAAAATAAGTGATACTAATGATAAAAGATAAAACATTTCCTCTATCAAAAAATTTGTAGTTCTTAGAATCAAACACGAGGATTCCAAAAATTCAGGGCTTTGTGGTTTTAGCTTTGTCATTTCTATGTGGCTTTGTCGTTTCTATTTTTCAATTTAATAGTAGAATTTTAAACTGTTTTTAAATTGTATTTTAAAATGAGAACATATAACGTGGTTAGAAACAGGAAGTATAAAGCAGAACCTTGAAATCTCTGAAAATAGGCCAAAAAAGAAAATTCTCTAAATTCTATCTTGTGACATAGCATCTGTCGTCTGATTGTTCTGCTCCCTGAAAATAAATTTGACAGTGGCGACCCATGGAAAGATGCTTAACACATTCATTGAGAGTAAGCATAGCAGTCAATTAAGCAAGAAGGGATAGTCACCATTTTAAATGAGTTCTTGGTATATACGGAGTTGCAAGTGGTCTAAATCTGAATGTGTACTTCTTTGACGAACCCCTGGTGATAAATTCATTAAATAATCACTCTTGCTACAGTATTTACACAGCACTGGCACAGATTCTGAGAGGGTTTTATTGTGTCAATGTGTATGTGTGTGTGTGTGTGTGTGTGTGTGTGCAACTAAAAAGAGGAAGAATTGGTTGGGAGCAATAAAGTGAAAAACACTTATTTATGCTCAAACATGTCTTTACAGTCAGTTTCAGAATTAGGAACAAGGTTAAGCTCATAAAATAGAAAAAGAAATCTTAAAGCAGTGTGTTACAGAGGCCAAAACTTTATCAAAGTAACACTATCAAATGATGTGTTTTATGGTTTTCAGTAGGACAGATAGGTTAAATGTTCTGGTTAATCCTGTTCTTTAGAACTAGATGGACTAGAAGATATTCATTGGTATTTATTCTAGCTTTTGGACCACTTACTGATATTTGTTCTCAGTATTTACAATGAAAATGGGAAGAAAGTAATCAAGAGTAAATTAAACAAAGTAAGACATTTTAACTTACTGTGTGAGATTGTAGTAAGTGTGTTTGCATGCAGCATAAATGTGAATGTTTGCCTGAAGGGGAGTGGGGGTGTCAACTACATCAAACCCACTGGGCACAGGACTCCATATTCATCAAAAATCTCTTCTAAGAGATTACATCAGTGTGCCCAGTGGAGTAGTACAGCTGGTAACTTTTAGTTATTGAAAAGTAGTTGATGTTTTTAGGAAGATTGATAATAAAATGCAAAGTATCTTTGAGAGTTGACTCTAGAACACAGATTTATTCTGTCTCAGGCAGTGGTGAGAATGGTTAGAATTTTTTACCTAACTTGGGCCATTTTTTTTTTCGTGGAGGAAAAAAAGTCACAATAAAGGGGTAAAGGATCAATAAAGGGAATTAATTCAAACTTCACCTTAATAATCCTCAAGCTCAAAGCTTGCTTATATAACAGGGTTGTTTCTTTAAATGTTATACACTCTCCAGCAATACTTCAAAGGAAGATTATGTCTATCACACATACAAAAATTTTTGAGATGAAAGAAAATTATACTGTGAGTGGAAGAACATTATCAGTCACCTCTACTACCTGAAAATTCACTTTGAAAAACATTTCTTTGAGGCAGTAGAACAGGACAGCTCCTTTAAGTTCCCTGTCACCTGAGCATCTATACCTCTTAGAAGAGGCTGCAAACAACCAAGTTTTCACCCCAGCAGACTTCCATTGCAGGCAGCATTTTCAAGATCTCTTTTCAGTTATACTCTTTTTTTAAAAAATGTTTTATTGAAGTGTAGTTGATTTGCAGTTTTGTTCATTTCAGGGTTATAGTAAAGTGATTCAGTTATACACATATATACACTCTTTTTCAAATTCTTTTCTGTTATAGTTTATGTAAGGTAGTAAGTACAGTTCCCTGTGCTATGCAGTAGGTTCTTGTTATTTATATATACTTTTTATATAATAGTGTGCATCTGTTAATCCAAAACTCCTAATTTATCCCTCACTCCCTTTGATAACCATGTTTGCTTTCTATGTCCTTGACTCTATTTGAAAGTGAAAGTGAAAGTGAAAGTCACTCAGTCATGTCCAATTCTTTGTGACCCCATGACTATACAGTCCGTGGAATTCTCCAGGCCAGAATACTGGAGTGGGTGGCCTTTCCCTTCTCCAGGAGATCTTCCCAACCCAAGGATTCAAACCCAGGTCTCCTGCATTGCAGGTGGATTCTTTACCAGCTGAGCCACAAGGGAAGCCCAAGAATACTGGAGTGGGTAGCCTATCCCTTCTCCAGCAGATTTTCCCAACCCAGTAATCAAATCAGGGTCACCTGCATTTCAGGCAGATTCTTTACCAACTGAGTTATCAGTGATTATATTTCTGTTTTCTAAATAAGTTCGTTCGTATAATTCTTTAGATTACACATATAAGCAATACCATATGATATTTATCTTTATCTTTCTGACCTACTTCACCTATTTTAATAATCTCTAGGCCCATCTATGTTGCTGCAAATGACATTATTTCAGTTATAGTCTTGACAGAATCTTTCAAGCAATTGCACTGTAATTGTATCTGTATAATTTAGTCTATACTACAAAATATTATGACATCAAGAGTGACATGGGAATTCTGTTGTACTAAAACTTACAATAGAATCAATTCTGTTTAATTTTGCAGAATGTTCCAAAGTTGTTGGGATCAGGACCATTGCATCCTATGTAGTAGATGGATAAGGCCATCTTATAACTTTCATGAACCCAGAGTACTTTTACCTTTGATATACACCTTACTCCTCCCAAATTAAAATTATTCTTTATGACCATGTTAATATAAAGACATGTGTGAATGCTAAGGCACTGAAGTCTTGTCTGACTCCTTGTGACCCTATAAGCTGTAGTTAACCAGGCTACTCTGTCCATGAGGTTCTCCAGTCAAAAGAATAAAGACAGATATAATCTAATCTGGATTTATTGTTATTTATTTATATTTATGATATTAATTATAAATAAACTAAAATCAAAATATTTTCATGAGCCATTAAATGTATCATAGGACTCAAGCTATAGACCTGCTATGTCTACTGGATAAAATGTCCCTGCAAATAAATATGTCTTTATTCCATCAGATTAGGAATTTCAGATGTGATCCTTAGATCCAGTAAACCTCCATGCAGAATTTGATTAATTCATTTTTCCGTATCACTAAGGACTCATTAATTGTCTGGAGGTACCTGCACCAAACAGCCAGGAGGCAGGAGATTCCCTCCCCTTGTTCAATGAGAACAGTTTGACTTTAATATATTTAAACATTTTATATTTTAAATTATATTTAAATATTTTATATTTAGGACTCCTTGGTGATATTTAATTTGGAAAATGGAGACACTGCTTTTAAAAAATCATTGTTAGAGAATTGTTAACAATTAGAAGTCTACTGCTGTATTTCAAAGTAACTTTTAATTAATTTGATTTTGTAAACATCTTGGAATTTTCTGAGCAGTATGTGCTCATACTTCTTGACTACTGTCCACAGAAGCACATTACTCTTCCCAGGAAGAGACAAATGGAAATGATGATAACACCAGTTCACTGATTTAAACTCCTTATGCTTTGGCTTATTAACACAACATTTTTTCCAGACCTTTTCAGCATTGCAAGTGTCTGAATCTTATTGTCTGTGAAAACTAAGGTAGTGTAACTACTCTTATTTTATTTTTCAATATCCAGTCTTAGTGAAACAATGCAAATCTATGTATCACAGCTGATTGCATTTGTCAGCTGTTTGGTGTTCTTGTCAGTTTTATTTTTTTAACTACCCTATTTTGGAAAGTGCACTGAAGCCTTGACTTAACTATGTTATTAGCTTGAAGTTCTGAAGAACAATCTAGTATCAATAAATTATTAGAAGAGATAAAAGATGCAAAATATAAGAGTGTGATAAATATGAAACCTTAAGGATTTTTAGCTTCTATTAATTTATATGTACTTGATACTTACAAGCTTGTGTGACACTGTGATTTATAATAAATGTCTATTTGGTGTTTATCCCCCCAGTTCTGGCACAGAGCTTCCTTAGAAGCTTCCTTGAAATTTCCTAAGCTATAGGGATGTCCTGATAGTCATCACAAGTCCCTTTCCACAACACCTGAGTTTAATGCAGCTACTTTGGAAAGCACCTAAGGGTGAGAGACTTGTTGCTAGGGGAATGAACAAGAACAGAGGGCTGGAACTTTAAGTCCAGACCCCTGGGGAAGGGGCTGGAGGTTGAATCTCCCACCAATGGCAATGATTTGGTCAACCAGGCCTATGTAATAAGCCTCCATAAAGATAGGCTTCCCTGGTGGCTCAGATGGTAAAGTGTCTGCCGGCAATGCGGGAGACCTGGGTCCGATTCCTGGGTCGGGAAGGTGCCCTGGAGAAGGAAATGGCAATCCACTCCAGCATTCTTGCCTGGAAAATCCCATGGACAGAGGAGCCTGATAGGCTACAGTCCATGGGGTCGCAAAGAGTTGGACACGACTGAGTGACTTCACTTTCAAAGATTCAAAAGGAGGGAGTTTGGACAGCTTCTAGGTTAGTAAGCCACAACATTTGTTATGTACCACCCTGCCAGGATCCAAACTCCACCAAGAGAGAAGCTCCTTTGGGATCTTGCCTGAAGTATCTCTGATTTGTATCCTTAAATACCTTTGCAATAAGTTGATTATGTGGTGAGTGAACATGCTTCCGAAGTTCTGTGAGCTGCTCTAGGAAGTTAATTGAAGACAGGTTATAGGAACCCCTGATTTATAACTAGTTGATCAGAACCATAGGTAAAAACCTGGACTTTTTCTCCTGGCATCTGAAATGAGAGCAGTCTAGTGGGACTAATCCCTTAACCTGTGGCCTCTGATACTATACAGATAGTGTCAGAATTGAGTCAAGTTATAGAACACCCAGCTTATGTCAGAGCATTGCCACTCCGTCACACACAAACTGGAACTGGATCTGGCATTGTCAGCTTGTATATGTTGGTGTAAGTCAGAGGATTTAGAAGAGATCCAGGGACTCAGTATGTTGGAGGAAACACTGACTGAGAGAAAGGTGACCTTGACTCTGTCACTACTATTTACTCCTGGGTTAGTCACTTAGTCCACAAACTTCCACTTCCTTGCTTGTAAAATCCATTGTTGCAAAGATGGAAATAAGATAGAGACTAGCAGTGCTGCAGACAGGATGATCTGAGATTATTCTTAATATTAAAACTTAGAAACACTAGATAAAAAATAACAAATATCCTTATCCATACTTAGATGTGTGAGCAAGAGGGTAAGAGCAGTCTCCAGAAATCAAAAAAAAAAAAAAAAGAGGGACCTTAAGCCAGGGAAGCTGGCCTGTGAATTGACAGGTGGCTTCCCTGAGAGCCAGTCATTATTATCACCTAGTGGGTGTCCATGCCCATTCAGGAAAGGAGACAGGGCAACTGGCCTGCGTGGGACGTGGAGTTAAATACCTCATCCCTCCCTTTAAAAAAGTGGTGGGTGGGTGGTCTTTAAAATATTTCCTGAGAAATTTAACCATAGTTCTGTACTGCATTCCAGTTGTAGGCTCAAATTTGTCTTATCTGCATGAAATAGGTTCCCCTAAGTTAAGAAACATTATTTGTTCCAGGCCAATGTTAACCCCAGGGAACTAAGATCCCACATGCTGTGGAGCAACTAGGCCTGCCAGTACAACTATTGAGCCTGAGTGCCAAAACTAGAGAATTCATGTACCACTATGAAATATTCCACCTACCACAACTAAGATCCAAATAAATAGATAAACATTAAAAAAAAAAAAAAAACTCAGGAATGAAAATATCAAAATTCACAACCCATTCTCTGGTTCCTACTGAGAATGGGTTTGTATTCCTTGCAAACAAGGGCTTCCCTGATGCCTCACGTGGTAGAGTTTGCCTGAAATGCAGGAGACCTGGGTTTGATCCCTGGGTCAAGAAGATCCTCTGAAGAAGGAAATGGCAACCCACTCCAGTACTCTTGCCTGAAAAATCCCATGGACAGAGGAGCCTGGCAGGCTACAGTTCAAGTGGTCGCAAAGAGTCAGACATGACTGAGCAACTTCACTTTCTTTCCTTGCAAACAAAGAAAAGCATGCAGAAAAATGAAGACTTTGTATCCAAGAAAACAGCTTCCAGAATGGAATTATGTTGAGTGGTGGCAGAAGTTAGTGTAGTACATGACTTGATGTTTACATAGCCAAAATTATTATTCAGCTATATTGGGGAAATAGAAGGAAGGAATGTGTGGCTAGAGGAAGCATTAGGAGAGAATTGTAAGAAAGGTACATTTCTTAATTTCCATAGGAGGGAGTCAATAAATAATATCCATATCTTTAAAAAAATAATAATAAAGTCAATTATAACATACATTTGGCAATACAAGAGTAAACTACAAAATGAATCTCTCAATGAGCTATAAATAGTTTATCTGTAGAGAAAGAATCAGAGTGAGATATGATAGCATGTACACTTGGAATTCCACAATAATAGGTGAGAAAAAGTGGGGAAGGCTAATTGTACAGAATTCATAAGAATCATGACTCCTTAGATTTAGGAAAGTCAATATTGAGTAAAAATCCAGACTGCAGAAGGTAGGGAGTATAGAACACCATAGATAATAGGGAAGAGCAAAATACAGCAAAGACAGTACCACCAAATAAACTAATACCATATTTTTTTCAATCAAAATAATACAATCCAGAAAAAAAAATATGTAACACTATCATGTAAAGGAGAAAAATAGAAAAGAAAAAAGCCCTGTCACTCTAGGATTATATACTCAGGTAACTTATTTTTCAAGAGAAAGGATATAAGTTCTGATGGATATAAGGATACAAGTTCTGATGGAATTTACTACAAATATTTCCAAACAACTAGAAAATTTACTTACTCAAGAAGAAAATTAGGTTTCAAATGCCATGAGATACAAGAAGAAATGATGATTGAATAAATCAACAAATGTACACAGGGAGCTAAATAAACATAATGATAATAATAATTAACTTAAGGGCTTTTAACATCTAGGTGGACTGGAAACGTGAGGAACCATAATTGGAAAGATGAAATGGGATGATAAACATTTAGCAAGAGATCAGAGCATGCATAGTAAAAATTTAAGAGTAAACTTGAAAAATGCAAGTAGAATGTATAACTTCCAAACCCATGCAAATATGGGTAGAGGGAGTTGGCAGAAGGATATATGAATAGGGAAAACTTAACTAATGTAATACAAAGCAGAAAAAAAAGGCAAAGGAAAAAAGCATGGTTAATATTAAGTACATAAAAAGATAATAGAAATAAATAATAATTCACTATGTAACTAATCACAATTAATGTATATGAGTTAAACTTGATGTTTAATGACAGAATTTGTTAAAATTGACTCAAAAGAGCAAAATTCAGCTGTTTGGGATTTACAAAGTCATGTCTAAAGTCAAACAATGGTTGGAAGAAAATGGATAGAAAAATTAAATAACAGAAAAATAAATCACAAAAGAAAGCAAATTTACTTTATGAGAAAAATAATTATTAAGGATGAAGAGAAAAGGGAAAAATTCACCTAAAAGTTAAATTAATTCTAAATATGTATGCACCATTGTCTTCAACAGTATAAACAGTACAATAATTTGAAAGCAAGATAGAGAAATCTGCATTAAAGAGATTAATACATCCCTCTCAGTACTTGTGTGCCGGGGTCCAGCCCCAGCAGGATCCAGGGGTACCCTCAGGATGAAGGCATCGGTGATAAGGAAAGTAAAAAAAAGGAAGAGAAAGAGGCTTGGTCTTCCTTGGTTTACACAGAAAGCCAATAAAGCTCCTGGCATATAATTTGCTCTGTTCACGGAGGCCACAGGTGCCCTCTCGGTGGGGTGAGGACACAGGACGCCCCCTCCCCGGTGAAGACGCAGGGCACCTTCCCGATTGGGTCTTAGAAACCCAGGCAAAAAAGTGAACTCAGAGAGCCCCAATAAGTCATCCTAAAAGAAGAACAGAGAGAGAAAAGGAGAAAAAAAGGAAAAAAGAATGACACGGGGAGACCAAGCTTTGGTGAGCGAGGCCCATAACTTTATTTTCAAAAGGAACTTTTATATCTTGACTTGTACATAGAGGGAAATGAAAGATGCAAAGTCATACAGAGTCAGCCTAAACATTACATCTGTTTTGTCTTTATCGAAACCAATATTTTTTCTGCATACCTTTCCCACAAATAATGTTGTGTACATTATCTTCTGGCCTTGGAGGCCTGTGGACATTTTATGACCCTTTTCTGATAAAGGCTACTCAACCAGAAAACTTATTTTCCCGTAAAGTGTTTTTTCTTTATATTTCTAATCTATCTCAGCCTCATAAAGTGCTAAACAGAGTTACATTCTCACGGAGCAAAGGTGCAATGAGTTACAACAAAGAAAGAACCAATTAGTTCAAAGGTCTGATATGGTTAATTCCAAGGCTGCTACTTGTTTTTCTTACATTCCAACTATGTTAACTAATGCACTCCCAGGTGCACAATGGATAAGGGGTATGGGAACTTGGCAGCAAACATTGGTTCAACAATGAAATCTTACACCAGCACTACCCTAATAGTTTTTAACTCTTTGAAAGGCTCTATATTTTTAGAATGTTTTGGGCTTCCCATGTCTCTCATGGTTGGGAGGCTGGGAACAATCACATGTGTAGCTGCAAGAGTCCAGATAAACCTGTCAGGCAAGCTAGAAAGCCATCAGAGGGGTTTGAATTGAAACACTCCTATCTTGCCCAGGAGACTTATTAACTAAAGCCCTAAGTTGACTTCTTCCAGAGAAAGGTAGTTGGGGATAACCGCCTGTTAATGTCAGAAGAGTTGGTGAAAGGCACAAAATAGTAAGACAGACAGATTCTGGTTTTGGGGTAGATGCTCAAGCAGATCCAGGGGGCCCCTCGAGTTCAGATCTGCCTTGCTCATCAGATCTCTTCCACATGACCTTGTCATGGGTGGGATCTCCCGTGGTGGCTCCTGGCACTTGTGAAATCAAGCAAACAAAAATTTGTAAACAATATGCAAATAATGAAATAAATGACTTTATCTAATTCACCATTTTTAAAGGAGGATACTGGAGACACTGTACAAATATTGCGATCCCTCCATCAAAAAGATGCTCAAGCTGTTATGGTCCTGAGAGGTAAACTCGTCTATCCAGGCACTGCCTATATATACCCTTGCTTTCTACAAATGTTATGGATATTTTATATGTAAATCAACACATGAAAAAGATTTGTTGTTGGCCAGTCACTCAGTTGTGTTCTACTCTTTGTGATCCCATGGACTGCAGTACACCAGGTTCCTTTGTCCTTCATTATTTCCTGGAGTTTGCTCAAATTTATCTCCACTGAATCAGTGATGCTATCTAACCAACTCATCCTCTGCCATCCCCTTTTCCTTTTTCCTTCAATCTTTCCCAGCACCAGGATCTTTCCAGTGAGCTGGCAGTATTGGACCTTCAGCTTCAGCATCAGTCCTTCCAATGAATATTCAGGGTTGATTTCCTTTAGGATTGACTTGTTTGATCTACTTGTTGTTCAAGGGACCCTCAAGAGTCCAGCACCAAAATTTCAAAGCATCAGCTCTTTGGTGTTCAGTCTTTTTTATGGTCCAGCTCTCACATCCATACTCGACTACTAGAAAAATCATAGCTTTGACTATACAGACCTTTGTGAGCAAAGTGATGTCTCTGCTTTTTCATATATTGTCTTGGTTTGTCATAACTTTCCTTCCAAGAAGCAAGAGTCTTAATTTCATGGCTGCAGTCTCCATTGAGACTGATTTTGGAGGCTAAGATAATAAAATGTGTCATTGCTTCTATTCTGTCCCATTCTATTTGCCATGAAGTGATGAGACCAGATACTATGATTATAGTTTTTTGAATGTTGAGTTTCAAGCCGGTTTTCACTCTCCTTTTTTGCCCTCATCAGGAGATCCTTTAGATTCTCTTTACTTTTTGCCATTAGAGTGGTATCATCTACATATCTGAGGTTGTTATTTCTCCCAGCAATCTTGATTCCAGCTTGTGATTCATCCAACCCCATATATCACATTATGTACTTTGCTATCAGGTAAATATAAGTGGGGTGACAGTATACAGCCTTGTTGTACTCCTTTCCCAATTTTAAATCAGTCAGTTGGTCCATGTCTTCTACTAACTGTTGCTTATTGATCCACATACAGGTTTCTCAGGAGACAGGTAAGGTAGTCTTGTGTTCCCATCTCTTTAAGAATTTTCCAAAGTTTCTTGTGATCCACAGAGTCAAAAGCTTTAGTGAAGTCAATGAAGCAGAATTTCTGGAATTCCCTTGCTTTCTCTGTGATCCAACAAAAGTTGGCAATTTGATCTCTGTTCCTCTGCCTCATCAAAATCCATCTTGTACATCTGAAAATTCTCAGTTCACATACTGCTAAAGCCTAGCTTGAAGTATTTTGAGAATAATCTTACTAGCATGTGAAATCAGCGCAATTGTACAGTAGTTTGAACATTCTTTGGCATTGTCCTTAGTTGGGGTTGGGATGAAAACTGACCTTGTCTAGTCCTGTGGCCACTGCTGAGATTTCCAAATTTGCTGGCATAATGAGTGCAGCACTTTCACAGCATCGTCTTTTAGGAGTTTAAATATCTCAGTTGGAATTCCACCACCTTCACTAGCTTTATTCTTGGTAATGCTTCCTAAGGCCCACTTGATTTCACACTCCAAAAGTCTGGCTCTAGGTGAGTGACCACACCATTGCAGTTATCTGGATCATTAAGACGTTTTCTGTATAGTTTTTCTGTGTGTTCTTGCCACCTCTTCTTAACCTCTTCTGCTTCTGTTAAATATTTAATGTGCCTGTCCTTTATCATGCCCATCGTCACATGAAATATTCCCTTGATATCTCCAGCTTTCTTGAAAAGATCTCTAGTCTTCCCCATTCTACTTTTTTCCTCTACTTTCTCTTTACTGTTCTCTGGAACTCTGCATTCAGTTGGGTATATCTTTCCCTTTCTCCCTTGCCTTTCACTTCTCTTCTTTCCTCACCTATTTGTAAAGACTTCTTAGACAACTTTGCCTTCTTGCATTTCTTTTTCTTTGCAATGGTTTTGGTCAATGCCTCCTATACAATGTTATGGGCCTTCATCCATAGGTCTTCAGGCACTCTCTAGCATATCTAATCCCTCGAATCTATTCATCACCTTCATTGTATATTCATAAGATATTTGGTGTAGGTCATACCCGAATGGCCTAGTGGTGTTCCCTACTTTCTTCAATTTAAGCCTAAATTTTGCAATAAAGAGCTCATGATGTGAGCTACAGTTAGGTCCAGGTCTGATATGTGCTGACTGTATAGAGCTTCTCCATCTTAGGCTGCAAAGAACATAATCAATCTGATTCTGATATTGACCGTCTGGTGATGTCCATGTGTAGAGTCATTTCTTGGGTGGTTGGAAAAAGGTGTTTGCTATGACCAGTGTGTTCTCTTGGCAAAAAAAAAAAAAAAAAAAAACTTTCTAAGTACACAGAATAGCAAACAGAAATGCTTAACAGCAAATTCCAAGGAACCAGTCCTGGTTGGTTCCAAGTGGCAGTCAAAATAACCCATTCATTCATTTATTCATTTGTTTGACAAGGTGGCTCAGATAGTAAAGAATCTGCATGCAGTGCAGGAGGCCTGGGTTCAGTCTCTGTGTCAGGAAGATCCCCTGGAGTAGGAAATGGCAAGCCACTCCACAATTCTTTCCTGGAAATTTCTTTGCATAGAGAATCCTGCTGGGCTACAGTCCTTGGGATCATAAAAAGTTGGACAAGACTGAGCAATTAACACTTACACTTTCTTTCATTTTGACAAATATGCAGTTTAAAGTGATGATTAAATTATTGATTCTGGAACTTCCTGAGTACACATCAAATTAATAATTTTAAATGCATGGCATGTAACAAACACAGGTAAGTATTTGCTTCTCCTTTTGTGACTTCAACACATCCAATTACCAATCCCAATCTCTGGGATTACAGTTGAGAAAAAGACAGTGCCATGAATATTCTAGCCTTGAAAACTAATAAAATACATGAAGGACTCTCAGTGAGAGATGCTGAAAAGAAATGGATTATTCACTGTGAAAATTTTCACTTGATGTCAGTTTTCAGATTAAGTAAATGAGTAAGTGAATGAAAGGTTTAAATTGGCATTGTGTTATTACCCTGTAGAATTTAATTTCCAGCAACATGTTTAAGGAAGAAGGGAACTAACATAACAGATGTACTAGACATTTTATACCTGTTTTAATGTAAGTTTTAGAGGACATATAATGCAAGAATAGTATTCTTATTTTATAGACAAATAAGATGCAAGGAAATTCACACCCTTTCATGGAGTTTGGGAGTTTTTAGTCAGTAGAGAGAAGGAATGAAACAAATTAGACTTTAGAGTCCATGCCAGAGTCTCATAATTTCTAGATACTTTAATCTTTCCCACTGTATACATATTTTTCTACCCTTAAACTTAGAAAAGGGCTTTGTTTTCCCTTTTTATCCCTTTTAAAATTAGTTTTCTTACTTTAACAGCTACTTTTAAAAGATTTAAATGCTTGATTATGTTTAGTTATCTCAGAGTTTTCAGCACAGCTTTTTATATCCCACCTTTGTGCTCCTCAGTGACCTCAGAAAATGGTCTGTAATATATTAGTAAAAGTTTTGTGCCATAGCCTTTTATAATACCTCCTATGCTTACTCATTCTTTTCACTATAACATGCAAATTTTAATTTCTACCCACATCTTGTCACTAATCATGTCTTTGACCTCAAAGTTCTACCCAGAACTGTTCATTTATCTTCTTTATTAAGGGCCTCCTGACTGCTGACTTCCTGTGCAAACTTTCTTATAAAGGTGAATTAGAGTGCGTTCTTTGTTCTAATAATCTCAAGTGAATTGTACTTACTCAGCTATTCATTTTGCCTTTATTCCCACAAATATATTCTGTCTGTCTCCCTGAGGTGGGGAGTGCAGCCATTAAGCAATTGTATCACAAACACAATAACGGAACCAGGTATAAACAAGGAAAGACCCCTTAGTGCATCATGAGGGGTGTTGCAGTTACCTGTGTTTGAGGAAAAATGCTGTTTGGGGGGTTTTGTTTGTTTTTTAACATCACGCACTTTAAAGTTGACATCACTTTATTTATTTTTTTTGTTTGTTCCTGCCTGTCTGACTCCAGAGCCTGTGCTCTTGACCATTACCTTGCCCTCAACCATTGGCCTCTGCTGCAGCAGTGTATGAAGTAATCGTGCAGACTTTCAGTCATTAGGGTGTGTTCATGTGCATATTTGTTGAATGATAAGATGTCTGAGGTACTCTATACCTGACCCTTGCACTCTGCTTAAACCATCTAGAGTGTGGTTTGAGTAAAAATGTCTAGGCATTACTCTTGATAAGTTTTTTCTTATGGTGGTAAAATATGCATAGCATGAAAGATACCATTTTAACTGCTTTTAGGTATACAGTTCAGCGACATTGAATGTATTGACACTGTTCTCCAACCATCACTGCCAACCATCACTGCCAACCATCTTCAGAACTTTTTCAGCATCCCACACTGATTTCCATACCCATTAAAAAACAAACAAACAAACAAAAAACTCCTCTCTCCCCTTATCCCCCGGAAACTACCACTTACTTTCTGTCTCTATGATTTTGACGACTCTAGACATCTCATGTAAATGGAATCATAATATCTGTCCTTTTACGTCTACCTTTAGTTAAGCATAAAGTCTTCAAGGTTTGTCCATGTTGTTTGGTTCAGTTCAGTCGCACAGTCGTGTCTGATTCTCTGCGAATCTTGCAGCACTCCAGGCTTCCCTGTCCATTACCAACTCCCAGAGCTTGCTCAAACTCATTTCCATTGAGTCAGTGATGCCATCCAACCATCTCATCTTCTATCATCCCCTTCTCCTTCTGCCTTCAATCTTTCCCAGCATCAGGGTCTTTTCCAATGAGTTGGCTCTTCACATCAGGTGGCCAAAGTATTGGAGCTTCAGCTTCATCATCAGTCCTTCCACTGAACACCCAGGACTGATCTCCTTTAGGAATGACTGATTGACATCACTTTAAAACTAAGTCCCTCAGTCTGCAGCAGCAGCTACCAGGGTTCAGCAAGGCCCAGCTTTTACGCTGCAGATATTATTCAATTCATTAACAATCTATTCAAAATTTTACCAGATCAATCTCTCTAAGAGATTGGGAAACAAAAAACATTGATTATCACCAATTATTTTCTCCAATATCCTTTTAGTTTGGGACAATTTTGTTTTGATTTATAACTCTCTGCCCATAACTTTCTCTTCCATTGTACCATGAGATGTTCCCATGGGTTCAAAGGAAATTAAACTTTGAGAAGTTGAATTCCAAAAATGCTCCAGGAAAATGTTCTTTTTGTCTGAGTCAATATGAGGGCTTAAGTCACCTATTTCAGTGCAGAGAATCCATTCATCTAAACAGAATATTCAGCTTAATTGAGCATATTATGCTCAAAGAAAAACTCATTCTCAGGAATATGCTGAACCAGGTATATAACTTACCAGAAATGAAGTTAAGTTCAGTATATTTTTTAAAAAAGCATCACATGTGGCATGTATCTTGTGCTATGCATTCTACTTCAATAGAATAGAAGAGTTTGGATGCAGGAGATATGCCTTAAAATTACTGATTCAGTAATTTTCATAATATAATAATAATAATACTATATATAATATAATAATATCATATTATACATAATTTTAGCAATATTCTGCACATTGGATAGTATATTGTGTCTAAAATTGACCTCACTAATTAGCAATCAAGCCTAAGAGATATAAGATCTATAAGATAAATATTTACTTAGTCTCAATTTCACATATTTTGACACAGAAAAACAATTTTTAAGGGAGATTGGAAACATTTTTATTAACTCTGTGATTGATTCTTTTAGAGTCCCTGATGTAAAGTGGAAAATCCTAAATTTTATTTCATGCTAATAGCAAATTGTTATCAGGTAATATTCTTTCTAATAGATCAAAACTTATGAACCAACCTTCTGAATATGTTTCATTGTTGGCTGAGAACTTACATTTGAGGTACATTTCTGAGAAAACAATATTTTACCTAAAGTGTTTCAAACATTAAGGAAACTAGGTATAAAAGAAATATAGAAATGCTGGCTTTACCCAAATGTTATAAATTTTATAATAAAAAATGTTTTGAAGAGACAAGGGTAGTATTACTTATAAAATCACTATATAACATATAGATAGAAAAAAACTCAGTTGAACTTTAAGAGACCACAAAAAGAACATCGTGCAATAACATAGTTGTTTCCATTCTTGCATTCCTTCTTTGAGTCCCATCCCCAATCCACCCTAGTTATAAAAAATATATGTAGAGAGAAGGATAACTTAGAAATTTGGGATTAACAGATACAAACTACTACACATAAAATAGATAAGTAACAAGGACCTACTGTTTAGCACAGGGATCTATAATCACTATCTTATAATAGCCTGTAGTGTTGAGAGTCCCTTGGACTGTAGGAGATCAAACCAGTCCATCCTAAAGGAAATCAACACTGAATATTCATTGGAAGGACTGATGCTGAAGCTGAAGTTCCAAAAGTTTGGCCACCTGATAAGAAGAGCTTAAAAGACACTGATGCTAGGAAAGGCAAAAGGAGAAGAGAGTGGCAGAGGATGAGATGCTTAGATAACATCACCAACTCCATGGACATGAATCTAAGTAAACTCTGGGAGATAACAAAGGACAGAAGAGCCTGGCATGCTGCAGTGCATGGGACCACAAAGAGTCAGACACGACTTAGCAACTGAACAGCAATAGCCTATAAGTGAAAAGAATCTGATAAAGAATATATATACATAGAGAGATATAGATATATGCCTGAATCACTTTACTGTATACATGAAGCATTGTAAATTAGCTAAAGTTCACTGAAACTTAAAATGTGTATGTACACACACATGCATGCAAATATAAATATATATATGTATGTGTGTGTGTGTGTGTGTGTGTGTGTGTGTGTGTGTGTGTGCTAAGTCACTTCAGTCATGTATGACTCTGTGTGACCCTTTGGAATATAACCCACCAAGCTCCTCTGTCCATGGAATCTTCCGAGCATGAATACTGGAGTGGGTTGCCATGCCCTCCTCCAGGGAATCTTCCCAACCTTGAGATTGAACCTGAGTATCTTATGTCTCCTGCATTGGCAGGTGGGTTCTTTACCACTAGAGCCACCTGGGAAGCCCCTATATAAGTTTATATATATGTGTTACTTTCTTCCACATGTTTTCCTTCTGGCCATTTTAATTCTGTTGTAAGAAAATGGTAACAAAACATAAGCTAAAAGCTAATTTTGAAAAGCCAAAATGTTATTTGTCTCCTTCACTTCCAAGAAAAGGAAAGAGTATCTAAGAAAACATAAATCATTGAAATTGACTTCCATGTATCCAAAACCCACACTGTGTGCTAGTCATGCTTCTCCAGAGAATCAAAACCAATAGTAATTTATTATGAGGAACTAGCTTATAAGATTATAAAAGCTGAACACTCTGCCATCTGCAAGCTGGGGACCCAGAAAACCTGTGGTGTGATTCCATCCAAGTCTGAAGGCCTGAGAATCAGAAGAGTTGATGGTGTAAATCCCAGTCCCAGGGCAAGAAGAGACCAACATCACAGCTCAACAGGAAGGAAGCAAATAGGGGCTCCTTCCACCACTGACTAGTTCTCTTCAGGTCCTCACAGACTGGGTGATGGCCACTCCCATCAGGAAAGTAACCTACATCACTAAACCCACAGATTCAAATGCTCATCTCAACAGAAACACCCTCACAGACACACCCAGAAATCGTGTTTAACCTGGGCACCCCTTAGCCTAGACGAATTGACACAAAAATTAGCCATCATCCTAGACAGTTACAGAAAAGAAACTGTATCAATTTCTCCCTTATTATTTAGAAGTCATTATTTGGGAATTACGGAATTACTTATTTATATAAATATACTTTTCCTTTCTTGTATTATGACTCTCCAATGTTAAGTAATAAATCATGTTTCTTTTTTTTAATAAAATAGAGAAGTTTATTGTTGTTGTTGCTCAGTTGCTAAGACATGTTTGATTCTTTGGGACTTCATGGACTATAATATGTCAGGCTCCTCTGTCCTCCACTATCTCAGAGTTTTATCAAGGAGTTGGTGATCCTATCTAACCATCTCATCCTCTGCTGCCCCCTTCTCCTCCTGCCCTCAATTTTTTCAGCATCAGGGTCTTTGTCAGTGAGCCAGCTCTTTGCATCAGATGGCCACTGTACTGGGGTTTCAGCTTCAGCATCAGTCCTAACAATGAATATTCAGGGTTGATTTCCTTTAGGATTGACTATTTTGACCTCCTTGCAGTTCAAGGAACTCTCAACAGTCTTCTTCAGCACCACAATTGAAAAGCATCAGTTCTTCAGTGCTCAGCCTTCTTTATGGTCCAACTCTCACATTTGTACAGGACTAATGGAAAAAGCATACCTTTGATTATTCAGACCTTTGTTGGTAAAGTAATGTCTGCTTTTTAATGATATGCTGTCTAGGTTTGTCATAGCATTCCTTCCAAGGAGCAATCATCTTTTAATTTCACAGTTTCAGTTTCATCTGCAGTAATTTTGGAGCACAAGAAAATAAAATTCATCACTGCTTCCAGTTTTATCCCTTCCATTTGCCATGAAGTGATGAGACTTGAAGCCATGATCTTAACTTTTTGTATGTTGATTTTCAAGACAGCTTTTCCATCTTCTCTTTCACCCTCATCAAGAGGCTCTTTAGATTCTCTTTACTTTCTGCCATTAGAGTGGTATCATCTATATATCTGAGGTTTTTGATATTTCTCCCAGCAATCTTGATTCCAGCTTGTAATTCATCCAGCCCAGCATTTCTCATGATATACTTTGTATATAAGTTAAAGAAGCAAAGTGACAATATAGAGCCTTGTCTTACTCCTTTCCCAATTTTGAACCAATCAGTTGTTCCATGTCCAGTTCTAACTGTTGCTTCTTGACCTGCAAACAGGATTCTCAGGAGACATGTAAGGTGATCTGGTACTCTCATCTCTTTAAGAATTTTCCACAGATTTTTGTGATCCATATAATCAAAGGCTTTAGCATAGTCAATGAAGCACAAGTAGATGTTTTTCTGGAACTCCCTTGCATTCTCCATGATCCAGTGAATGTTGGCAGTTTGATCTCTAGTTCCTATGCTTTTTCAAAATCCAGCTTGTACATTTGGAATTTAGTTCACCTACTACTGCAGTATAGCTTGAAGGATTTTGAGCATTACTTTGCTGGCTTTTGAAATGAGTACAATTGAACAGTAATTTAAACATTCTTTGGCATTGCCCCTTTCCTTGGGACTGAAATGAAAACTGGCCTTTTCCAATCCTGTAGCCACTGCTAAGTTTTCCAAATTGTTGACATATTGAGTAGCACTTTACCAGTATTTTCTTTTAGTATTTTAAAAATCTGAGCCGGAATTCCGTCACCTCCACTAGCTTTGTTCATAGTAACGAATCTTGAGGCCCAATTGACTTCTAACTCTAGAATATCCTGCTATAGGTGAGTGACCATGACATCATGGTTATCTGGGTCATTAAGACCTTTTGTGTATCACTTATCTGTGTCTTCTCACCACTTCTTTTTAATTTTTCTGCTTCTATTAGGTCCTTACCATTTCTGTCTTTTATTGTACCCATCCTTGCATGAAATATTCCCTTGATAGCTCCAATTTTCTTGAAGAGATATCTTGTTTTTCCACTTTTATTGATCCCTTTCATGGATCACAGCCTTTTTGTGGGGAAGGGGTTTGTATAACTTAGTGAAGCTATGAGCCATGCCATGTAGGGCCACTCAAGATGAACAAGTCATAGGGAAGAGTTCTGACAAAATGTGGCCCACTGGAGGAGGGAATGATAAACCACTCCAGTATTTTTTGCCCCAAGAGCCCCATGTACAGTATGAAAAGGCAAAGTATATGATACCAGAGTATGAGGACCCCAGGTTGGAAGGTGTACAACATGCCACTGGGGATGAATGGAGGGCAGTTACTAGTAGCTTCAGAAAGAATGAAATGGTTGTGTCAAAGTGAAAACAATGCTCAGTTGTGGAAAATAAAGATGTGGTAAAAGAAAAGTTTGATTTTGTAAAGAAGAATATTTCATAGAAACTTGAATGTTAGGTCCATGAATCAAGGTGAATTGAATGAAGTCAAGCAGAAAATGGCAACATTGAATATCAACATCCTAGGAATCAATGAGCTAAAATGAACAAGATTGGGCAAATTTAATTCACATGACCTTTATATTTACTATATATGGTCAAGGATCCCTTAGAAGAAATGGAGTATCGCTCATAGTCAATGAAAGAGTCCAAATTGCAGTATTTGGGTGCAGTCTCAAAAACAACAGAATGATTTCAGCTCGTTTCCATGTCAAATCATTAAACATCACAGTAATTCACGTCTATGACCCAACCACTGATGCCAAAGAAGCTAAAGTTGACTGGTTCTATGAAGACCTACAACATATTCTAGAACTAACACCAAAAAAAGATGTCTTTTTCATCATAGGGGACTGGAATGCAAAAGTAGGAAGTCAAGAGATACCTGGAAAACAGACAAATTTGGCCTTGGAGTACAGAATGAAGCAGGACAAAGGCTGAGAGAGCTTTGTCAAGAGAACATGAAGGTCATAGCAAACACCCATTTCCAACAGCCCAAAAGATGACTCTACACATGGATATCACCAGATGGTCAATACCAAAGTCAGGTTATTATGTTGTTTGCAGCCTAAGATGGAGAAGCTCTGTACAATCAACAAAAACAAGGCCTGTAGCTGACTGTGGCTCAGATCATGAGCTCCTTATTGCAAAATTCAATTAAAAAGCTTAAATTGAAGAAAGTAGGGAAAACCTCTAAGCCATTCAGGTATGACCTAAGTCAAATCCCTTATGATTATACAGTGGAAGTGACAAATAGATTCAAGGGATTAGATCTGGTAGGCCCAGTGACTGCAGAATGATGAACAGAGGTTCATAGCATACAGAAGGCAGTGACAAAAACCACTGCAAAGGAAATGAAATGAGAGAAGGCAAAGTGGTTGTCTGAGGAGACCTTAAAAATAGATGAGCAAAGAAGAGAAGCAGAAGGCAAGGGAGAAATGGAAAAATATACTTAACTGAATGCAGAGTTCCAGAGCATAGCAAGGAGAGATAAGGAGGCCTTCTTAAATGAATAAAATATAGAAATAAGGTATTTCAATTAGTATTTAAATTAGTTCTCCACTCACACCAGGAAGGCCCTACTATATAACACAGGGAACTCTATTCAATATTTTGTAATAACCAGTAATGGAAGAGAATCTGATAAATAGATCTATAGGTATATATAATTTTGCTGTACACCTGAAACTAACACTACTGTTAATCATCTATACTCCAATAAAAAAATAAAAGATATATTAATGAGCCCACCAAGGTCGACAGAGAACCATCTACAAGAGTCCAGCCAAAGTCACCAATTCTCAGAATAGTAAACTAATAAAATGTATAATAAAATGTGGTTGTTTTCAGCCATGTGGTTGCTTTGCATATACATATATGTATGTGTGTGTGTGTGTGTATATATATATGTAATACATATAGGAAGTTACATAATTACAAAGATTAAAACACATATAATAAGGGATTCAGGAATAAAAAGCTAGATACATGTAAGCCAAGCAAGGAAGTAGGAGAAAGCTTGAACTTGTCAATTTCTTCACCTTTTATGGTACTGTCTACAGTGGAAATGTGTAGTTAAATATAAATAAACAAAGAAATTTTAAAAGATATATTTTCCTTTAATCTTAATCTAAGATTTTTCATTTTCTTGCCTAAGGGGTATCAAATAATTCTTTACATTGTAGTCAAATAATTCCTGTGTCACTTCATAGATAGAGTTGTTTTTAGGAGGATTATTTGACAAGTCCTCAGAAACATAATACCCTAGCTCTATAAAATAAGGTTAGCAGAGAGCTGCAGTTCTGGAGGAACAAATCAGACAGAAAAGTAGTATATCCTGTAAGCTTCCATTAATCACCCATCCATTTGCTTCAGAGCACAGGAAACAATCCAGTTGTAATAGCAGCTATGGAAACAACTTTACAAAGAGAATTAGCAAACTTGTCTCCTTAGTCAAAAGACAGACATGCAATCAAGTCAACCAGCAGGCAAGGCAATGATTTATCAATCCAAGAAGGATGGTTCACCCAGAATGGAAGTGACTTTTAAGCACACTTTTAAAGCAGTGACAGCTGTACGTTTTACTGGGAAAAATAAATCTGGGTGACCCAGAACTCCAACACGAAATTTCAACATGATTTATCTAATAATAGGTCAGGGAGACTTCAAGCAATTAAATGTAAATAAATAAAACTACCTTTTTACTATCTTTATTATAAAAAACAAATAGAGCAATGAATTTTTCTATTCCCACCCCCACCCACCTGAAGAACAACAGAAACCTAAAGCCCAGTGCTAAAATTACCCTACAGAGAAAGGCCAAATGAGTGCATTCATTGCACTGCCACATTGAGCATCTGTGCACCTAAACTCAAAGTCAGTGAGCAGTTGGTCCACACATGAAGTCAAACTCCTAACTCTTCATGTTCTGATTCATGATCCCATCTTGAATCATATGACTGCTGGAAGACAGACAGGGTTAATTAGCCTTGCAGGAGTTGGGGGAAGGGGCAGGAGACCCCAGTAAAAATAGGAACACATCTCCATTGGTGACCATTCAACAGCTTCTGAGCTATTTCACACAGGGTCAGTTTAGCCGAAGAAAGCAGGAAAGCTAACTAAAACTTAAGTCTAACATAGATTAAAAAACAACTTTGGATTTGGTCCCACAAAGCTCCAGTATTAATCTGAAGAAGAAAAACCAACAGCAAGAAAAAAAGAAGAAAATACATAGAAGTCAAAGAGAGAGAGAGGGACCAACTAAGAGCATTACCTTTGAGGATTCTTTGGGTTCCTGAATATATCCATTAGACTAATGTTTCTCAACAAAAATCCCACTCTTCGTGGGCCCAAGAAGAAGATGCTCAATTCCCAATGTAGAGGAGGTAAAATTTCTCTTCCACCCGGTTGCAGTTTCCAGCTGGGACAGATTAACAAGAGGAAAGGATATCAATTTATATTAAATAAATTTTACACATACATGGGAATCCCCAAAGGAAAATGAAGTCCTGCAGAATTGCCCAGGCCTCAGTGTTCATTTTCATACATGAGGCCCCCAACAAAGAGATGCACTCATGGAAAAGTAACTAAAATATATGAGTGACTTAAAGAAGATAAAAATTACCATGGAAAGGTCTGTTGGCTGTGCCTTAACTCTCTGACTCTGGAGTTAACAATGTTTGCTTTCTCCTTGTACAAGGACTGCATCTGTCACCTGGGAATTTCATATGCTTCTTTCGGGAAGTAAAAGGTATATCAGAGTTCCTTTCTCGCAACTGCTGTTTTTCAAGCACACTTACCTCAAGATAATCAACCTACAGAAGCAGCAAATTTGTGATACATCCAAGACTCCCTTGCTAGCATGTATTTGCTTTCCATTGAAGGTGGCACTAGTGGTAAAGAACCAAACTGCTAATGCAGAAGACATAAGAGACACAGGTTTGATCCCTGGATCAGAAAGATCCCCTGGAGGAGGGCAGGGCAACCCACTTCAGTATTCTTGCCTGGAGAATCCCAAGGACAGAGAAGCCTGGTGGGCTACAGTCCACAAAGAATTGGACACAACAAAAGTGATGGCGATGGCACCCCACTCCAGTACTCTTTCCTGGAGAATCCCATGGATGGAGGAGGCTGCAGTTCATGGGGTCGCTGAGAGTCGAACATGATTGAGTGACTTCACTTTCACTTTTCACTTTCCTGCATTGGAGAAGGAGATGGCAACCCACTCCAGTATTCTTGCCTGGAGAATCCCAGGGGTGGCGGAGCCTGGTGGGCTGCCGTCTATGGGGTCACACAGAGTCGGACACGACTGAAGCAACTTAGCAGCAGCAGCAGCAGCAGCAAAGTGATGGCATTGTTGACTATGATGGCTACTCCATTTCTTCTAAGGGATTCCTGCCCACAGTGCCAAAGCCTTTGACTCTGTGGATCACAATAAACTGTGGGAAATTCTGAAAGAGATGGGAATACAGGACCATCTGACCTGCCTCTTGAGAAACCTGTATGCAGGTCAGGAAGCAACAGTTAGAACTGGCCATGGAGCAACAGACTGGTTCCAAATAGGAAAAGGAGTATGTAAAGGTGGTATATTGTCACCCTGCTTATTTAACTTCTATGCAGAGTACATCATGAGAAACGCTGGACTGGAAGAAACACAAGTTGGAATCAAGATTGCCGGGAGAAATATCAATAACCTCAGATATGCAGATGACACCACCCTTATGGCAGAAAGGGAAGAAGAACTAAAGAGCCTCTTGATGAAAGTGAAAGAGGAGAGTGAAAAAGTTGGCTTAAAGCTCAACATTTAGAAAACTAAGATCATGGCATCTGGTCCCATCACTTCATGGGGAATAGATGGGGAAACAGTGGAAACAGTTGACAGACTTTATTTTTTGAAGCTCCAAAATCACTGCAGATGGTGATTGCAGCCATGAAATTAAAAGATGCTTACTCCTTGAAAGGAAAGTTGACCAATCTAGACAGCATATTAAAAAGCAGAGACATTACTTTGCCAACAAAGGTCCGTCTAGTCAAGGCTATAGTTTTTTCAGTGGTCATGTATGGATATGAGAGTTGGACTATAAAGAAAGCTGAGCACTGAAGAATTGATGCTTTTGAACTGTGGTGTTGGAGAAGACTCTTCAGAGTCCCTTGGTCTGCAAAGATATCCAACCAGTCCATCCTAAAGGAGATCAGTCCTGGGTGTTCATTGGAAGGACTGATGTTGAAGCTGAAACTCCAATACTTTGGCCACCTTATGTGAAGGGCTGACTCACTTGAAAAGACCCTGATGCTGGGAGAGATTGGGGGCAGGAGGAGAAGGGGATGACAGAGGATGAGATGGTTGGATGGCATCACCAACTCCATGGACATGGGTTTGGGTAAACTCCGGGAGTTGGTAATGGACAGGGAGGCCTGGCATGCTCAGTTCATGGGGTCGCAAAGAGTCGGACACGACTGAGCGACTGAACTGAACTGAACTGAAAATGATGGCATGCACACACACACACACACACACAAGCTTAAAGATACTTATTAACTCCTGCAAAACTTCAGGAATTCATATCTTTCTTGTGGTTTCCTACGCATGTTCTAGTATGTGATAATCGTATATAGTAGACCCTTGAAGGAATACATTCCAAGACCTTCAGTAAAACTCAGTTTTATGAATATTGCAAGAATTCATTTCCTTTAGAAACATCTTTTTTTCTTGCAAACAGCCATAAATTACAAGAATTGTAATAACCTTAGTCCTTCTCTTTCTTCCCCCAAGTAGTGATATTAATTGATTTCCCTATGCTCTCTCAAAGTAAAACTATCATTTTATTCTTGAAAATTGAAACATGTTATGGAATAACAACAAGATATTAAGAAATATTCTTTATCTTCTTATAGCAGACACTACTTACAAATTAACATGCAGGAAATGCAAGAATGACAAGTTATAACATGAAGCAAATGCATCATATTTGCCAGAAGCCAAAAATGACTAAATGACTCTAGCGGGAACCAAGAGACTGAACTGACAGGTTGACATGATAATGAGATTTTGTGTCAAAACCATAAAAACACAAATTATAAACAAAGGAAATATGAAAACTGAGACTAATATTACAAAGCCTCTTTCTACATTCTCTTGTCTTATTGTCCATTGCCTTTTGGCATTTGAAATGTAAAAGTAAATATTGTCTTTGATATAGATAATATGATTTTAATGAAAATAAATGGCCTTAACAGACAATAAGACCAAGTTTCAGATAATTACCTAAGATTGACAGATCCACTATCTTAAAATCATGTACTCTGCTTATTTGAAAAGTCAATAATCCAGTATAACAATCTGACTTATGCAGTAACTTAGGCATGAAGTTGGTGAGGTGTTTAACTTGATGGATATAATTGAAGGTAACAGCTCAGGCTGCTAAAAATACTGTAGGTGATTTGCTGATTCTTTTTGTATGAATGAATATATGAATAAATATGAATAAATACATTCATATGAATAAATGTATGAATATTGCAATAATATTCATATACTTTTTGTATGGTAAAATGTGATTGGACACACATTAACATTTTTCCAGGATAAAATTATCTACAGCTGTGGCCCATGATGTTGGAATTTGAGATTTTAACCCTCCTTCTATCTGTGTACTTAAATGCACTTCAGAAGGTTCCTCTGGCCTTGCCTCTATGTAAACATTTGCCTGATTTGCTAGCAATTGTTTGCCACCTTTTTATTCAGATACATTTTTGACAGGAAACTCAATATACATAAGAAGATGCTTAGGTTTCCCTGACCTCATCTGTCTTCACACTTAACTAAGAGAAGTTAAGTGGAAATAACTTATTTCCACTTAACACTGGAAATAGCTTCATGGAAGCAAATGTCCAAGAATATGTAACTCATTTCAACTCTTTCCCAACAACCCTTTGTGATATACAATATTTTTTAAGTATTATCTGATTTGTAGATTTTCATCTGGTGCTCTAAAGTTGATTCCTAAATTAAGCAAGATGGCAAACAGGACTTCATATCTCATGTCTTGCTCTCCTGTAGGGCTGTTATCCTTTGAAACAAACCAAAGAAATTGAGGCTTTCTTGCTTCCAGTTTAGGTCCTGTGTGAACACAAAATATCATTCAAAAGAAATACAATTGCAGTTCTGAAAGCACTGGTGAGGTCTTTTACAAAGGTTTCTTTGGAATGGTCTATGGATTGCAGGCAGAGGTGTATATAAAATTGGAATCAGGGCAAATAATATAAAAAAAGAATTTATACCTGTGATGGATTCATTTTGATATTTGACAAAACTAATACAATTATGTAAAGTTTAAAAATAAAATAAAATTTAAAAAAAAAGATCCTTCTTTATCTCCATCCCTTGAGTCCTCATTCATTAAAAGAGCTGCTCATCTTTGTCCATTCACAAAATTCAGAGCTTACTCCATCTCCTTATTAGATCTTACTTCTTTTCCAAACTTTTCCTTTGAAAGGTATTCCACCTCTCATGTGCTCCCTTAAATAATAATATCTGCCAATCCAAATAGCATAGTAAAGACAAGCTGTGAAGATTTTTAAAGGAAGTGGGTAGGAGAAGGAACTAAGAATATTTTACAATGAACACAGCAATGAATTTCAAACACACATCCTTATTATTTCTCAATGCCATAGTGTCAAAGTAAAATTTTTCCTGTCACATTGCATTTTACTTTGACATTATGCCACTGGAAAATAATAGTGGACGTGTGTCTGAAATTCATGACTGTATTCATTATAAAATGTGTGCCGAGCATAAATGTTCATTGCTAGGTCTCTTAAATGATCACAAAAGACATGGAGTTCTCTTGGGTCTCAGAATCAACAACTGTGCCTCTTCTAATGGTTTAGCTTGTGACTGTCTTATGGTGAGTGCAAGTCATGTGATTTATTGTATCAGGAACTAGAAAACCTAGAACCACGGTGGGGTTACTGCTCTGGCCAAAGGTATGTATCTTATCTTGTTGCTCTCATTTCTCTTTGTCCAATTTTCTTTTATATTTTTAAACATTTTAATTGTAATTAAAATACACATAACAAAAAATGTGCTATGTCAACCAATTGTAAGTGTACAGTTCAGTAGTGTTCAGAATATTCTCATTGTTGTGCAACCAGTATCCAGAACTCTATTCATCTTGCAGAACTGAAACTCTATGCACATTAGTTACCTTCTCAGGTTAACCTTTACCATCTGAGTCACTAGAGAAGTCCCAATAAAGTATAGAATGCTTAACAAATTTTGGGACTCATTACAAATCATAGCCTCATTGTGACAAAAGAGCTTACATAATTCAGGGTAGCTATAAGTCATGCCATGCAGGGCCAACCAAGAGGGACTGGTTATAGCTGAGAGTTCTGACAAAACATAGTCAACTGGAGGAGGAAATGGGAAACTACTCAGCATTCTTGGCATGAGAACCCCATGAACAGTATGATAAGACAAAAAGATATGACATCAGAATATTAGCCCCCCAGGTCAGAAGGTGTCCAGTATGCTACTGGGGAAGAGCAAAGGACAATCATTAATAGTTTCAAAAAGATGAAGCAGCTGGGCCAAAGCAGAAATGACACTCAGTTGTGGGTGGGTCTGGTGGTAAAAGTCCAATGCTGTGAAGCTAATATTGTAAAGGAATCTGGAATGTTAGGTCCATGAATCAAAGTAAATTGGAAGAGGTTGAGCAGGAGCCAAGGGTGAACACTGACATCATAAGAATCAGTAAACTAAAATGGACAGGAATAGGCAAATTTAAATCAGATGACCATTATATCTACTACTGTAGGCAAGAATTCCTTAGAAGAAAGGGAATAGCCCTCATAGTCAACAAAAGACTCAGAAATGTAATCTCAAAAATGACAGAATGATCTTGTCATTTAAATGTCAAACCATTCAATATCCCAGTCAGCTAAGTCTATGCCCCAAGCCCTAGATGCCAAAGAAGCTGAAGTTGAATGGTTCTGTGAAGACCTAAAAGACTTTCTAGAACTAACATCAAAAAAGAAAAGATGTCCTTTTCATCATAGGGAATTGGAATGCAAACGTAGGAAGTCAAGAGATACCTGGAGTAACAGGCAAGGTGCCATTGGAGTACAAAATGAAGCAGGGCAAAGGCTAACAGAGTTTTGTTAAGAGAACAAACTGGTGATAGCAAATGCCCTCTTCCAACAACATAAGAGATGACTCTATACAAGGACATCACTAGATGTCCAATACTGAAATCAGACCAATTATATTCTTTGCAGCCAAAGATGAAAAAGCTCTATACAGTCAGCAAAAAAATATCTGGAGCAGACTGTGGCTGCGATCATCAGCTCCTTATTGCAAAATTCAGGTGTAAGTTGAAGAAAGTAGGGAAACCACTAGGCCATTCAAGTGTGACCTAAATCAAATCAAACCCTTTATGATTACACAGTGAGGTGATTAATAGATTCATGGGGTTAGATTTGGTACACAGGGTGTCTATGTACTATGAACTATGGACAGAGATTTTTAACATTATTCAGCAGGTGATGACCATAACCATACCAAAGAAAAAGAAATGCAAAAGTGATTATATGAGAATGCCTTACAAATAGCTGAGTAAAGAAGAGAAAAGTGAAAGTTGTTCAGTTGTGTCTGACTTTTTGAGAACCCATGGACTATAACCTGGGATGCTACTCTGTCCACAGAATTCTCCAAGCAAGAATACTGGAGTGTATTGCCATTTCCTCCTCCAGGCGATCTTCTGAACCCAGGGATCAAACCGGGGTCTCCTGAATTGCAGGCAGATTCTTCACCATCTGAGCCACCATGGAAGCCCAAGAAAAGAAGAGAAGTAAAAGGCAAAGGAGAAAGGAAAAGATATACCCAACTGAATGCAGAGTTCCAGAGAATAGCAAGGAGAGATAAGAAAGCCTTTTTAAGTGAACAGTGCAAAGAAATAGAGGAAAATGATACAATGGGAAAGACTAAAGATCTCTTCAAGAAAACTTGAGGTATCAAGGGAACATTTCATGCAAGGATGGACATGATAAAGGACAGAAATGGTAAGGACCTGACAGAAGCAGAAGAGAGTAAAAAGAGGCGTCAAGAGTACACTGAAGAACTATACAGCTTGAATCAAGATTGCTGGAAGAAATATGAGACCACCCTAATGGCAGAAAACCCAGAGGAACTAAACTTCTTGATGAAGGTGAAAGAGGAGAGTGAAAAATCTGGCTAAAAAGTCAACATTCAGAAAACTAAGATCATGGCATCTGGTCCCATCACTTCATGGGAAATAGATGGGGGGAAAATGAAAACAGTGACAGACTTTATTTTCTTGGGCTCAAAAATCACTGCAGATATGACTGCATCCACAAAATTAAAAGATGTTTGATCCTTGGAAATTGAAAGCTATGACAAACCTAAACAGAGTATTATTTAAAAGCAGAAACATCATTCTGCCAACAAAGATCCATATAGTCAAAGCTATGGGTTTTCTAGTAGTCATGTATGGATGAAAGAGGTGGATGAAGGATGAAAGAGGATAATGAAGGGTGAATGCCAAAGAATTGATGCTTTCTAATTGCAGTGCTGGAGAAGACTCTTGAGAGTCCCTTGGACTGCAAGGAGATCAAACCAGTCCATCCTAAAGTAAATCAATCCTGAATATTCATTGGAACAACTGATGTTGAAGTTGAAACTCCAATACTTTGGCCACCTGATGCTAACAGTCAACTCTTTGAGAAAGACACTGATTCTGGGAAAGACTGAGGGCAGGAGGAGAAGAGGGCAACAGAGAATGAATTGGCTAGATAGCACTGCTGAATCATTGGACTTGAATTTGAGTAAACTTCAGGAGATGATGAAGGACAGGGAAGCCTGGTTCCCTGCAATCCATGCAGTTGCAGATAATCAGGCATGACTGAGTGACCGAACGAAAACAATGACCCAGATAATCATGATGGTGTGGTCACTCACCTAGAATTTGACTTCCTGGAGTCTGAAGTCAAGTGGGATTTAGGAAGTATTACTACAGACAATGCCAGTGGATGTGATGGAATTCCAGCTGGGTTACTTAAAATCCTAAAAGATAATACTGCTAAAGTGCTGCACTCAATATGTCAGCAAATTTGAAAAACTCAGCAGTGGAACAGAACTAGAAAATTTCAGTTTTCATTCCAATCCCAAAGAAGAGCAATGCCAAAGAATGTTCAAAAACTACCATACAATGGTGCTCATTTCTCACTCTAGTAAGATTATGCTCCAATTTCTTCAAGCTAGGCTTCAGCAGTATGTGAACCAAAAACTTCCAAATGTACAAGCTGGCTTTAGACAAGGCAGAGGAACCAGGGATCAAACTGCCAACATTCACTGGGTCAAAGATAAAGCAAGGGAATTCCAGAAAATCATTTACTTTTGCTTCATTGACTACACTAAAGACTTTGTGTGGATCACAACAAACTGTGGGAAATTCTTAAAGAGATGGAAATACCAGGTCACCTTATCTGTCTCCTGAGAAACCTGTATGTCGTGAGAAACCTGTGGTTTAAAATTTGGAAAGGAATAAGACAAGCCTGTCTATTGCCACCCTGTTTATCTAACTTCTATGTGGTACATCATGCAAAATGCTGGGCTGGATAAATCGCAAGCTGGAATCAAGACTGCTGGGAGAGAAGCTTCCCTGCTGGCTCAGCAGTAAAAATCCCACCTGCCAGTTCAGGAGATACAGGTTCACTTCCTGATTCAGGAAGGCCCCGCATGCCCTGGAGTAACTCAGCCTGTGTGCTACAACTACTGAGCTTGTACTCCAGAACCCAGGAGCCACAACACCTGAAGCCCACGTGCCCAGAGCCTGTGCTCCACAGCATCTTATTGAAGCCACCACAATAGGAACCCTGTACACCGCAAGCAGAGAAAAGTTCCTGACACAACAAAAACCCAGCACAACCAAGAATAAACAAATTAAATTAATTTTTAAAAATTGCTGAGAGAAATACCAGCAACCTCAGATATGCAGATGATAGCTCTCTAATGCCTCTTGATGAGGGTGAAAAAGCATCTCAAAAATCAATATTCAAAGAACTAGGATCATGATATCCAGTCCCAGCACTTCATGGCAAATAGATGGGGGAAAAGTGGAAGTAGTGACAGACTTTATTTTCTTGGGCTCCAAATCACTGCAGATGGTGACTGCAGCCATGAAACTAAAAGCAAAATAAATAAATAAATAAAGACACTTGCTCCTTGGAAGCAAAGTTATGACAAACCTAGACACTATATTAAAAAGTAAAGGCATCATTTTGCCAACAAAGTTCTGTACATTTAAAGCTATGGTTTTGCCAGTAGTCATGTATGGATGTGAGAGTTGCACCATAAAGAAAGCTGAGTGCCAAAGAATGGATGCTTTTGAACTGTGGTGTAGAAGACTCTTGAGAGTCCCTTGGACTGCAAGGAAATCCAACAAGTCCATCCTAAAGGAAATCAACCATGAATATTCACTGGAAGAACTGATGCTGAAGCTGGAGTTCCAATATTTTGGCCACCTGATGCAAAGGGCCACACTCATTTGAAGAGACCCTGATGCTGGGAAAGATTGAAGGCAAAAGTAAAATGTGGCAGAGGATGAGATGGTTAGATAGTATCACCAACTTAATGGATATGAATCTGAGCAAATTCTAAGAGAGAATGAAGGACAGGGAAGCCTGGCATGCTGCAGTCTACAGGGTCACAAAGAGTAGGACATGACAGTGACTGAACATAATTTCCCCTTCTCCACATCCCCTGGCAACCACCATTCTACTTTTTACCTCTATGAATTTGACTACATATGTGTCCCATGTAAGTGGAACCAAACCATATTTGTCTTTTGATAACTAGCTTATTTTATGCAGCATAATGTTCTCAAGATTTATTTGTGCTGCAAAATATATCATAATCTCCTTCCTTTTTAAGGCTGAACATATTCCTTTATATGTGTGGACCATATATTGCTTATCTATTCATATATCAGTAGACGCATGAGTTGTTTCCTCATTGTGGCTGTTTTGAATAATGCTACTATGAACATGCGTATACAAATATGTCTTCAAGACCCTGCTTTTAATTACTTTGTGTATATACACAGAAGTGGAATTGCTGGATCATATGGTAATTTTATTTTCAATTTTTTGAGGAGCCTGAATATGATTTTACATTTATACCAACAATGTGCAAGGGTTCCAATTTCTCCACATCCTTGTCAAACTTATTTTCTGGTGTGTGTGTGTGTGTGTGTGTGTGTGTGTTGATAGTAATCAACTTACTGGGCTTCCCAGGTGGCTCACTGAGTAGAGAATCTGCCTTTAGTACAGAAGATGCAGGTTTGATCCCTGGGTCAGGAAGATTCCCTGGAGGAGGGCATAGCAGCCCACTCCAGTATTCTTGCCTGGAGAATCCCATGGACAGAGGAGCCTGGTGGGCTACAATCCATAGGGTCTCAAAATGTGGGACACAATGAAGCAACTGAGCACAACCTAATTAATGGGGTGAAGTGGAGTGCCAATTTGTGGTTTTGACACATTTTTCCAATGGTTAATGATGTTGAGCATCTTTACGTGTGCTTATCTGTTGCATGTATATCCTCTTTGGAGAAATGTCTATTCATGTCTTTTGCCCACTTTTTATTTTTTTTTTTAAATCGATTGTTTTGGGATATTACTGAATGGTAGATTGTTGTTATGTATTCTGTATATTAACCTTTTTTATAATACATGACTTGCAAATACTGTCTTCCATTCAGTAGGCTGCCTTTTCACTGTATTGATTGTGTGCCCACAAGTTTTCATGTCATCCAGTTTATCTATTTTTCCCTTTGTTGTCTGTGCTTTCCATGCCATATCCAAGAAGTCATTACCAAAATCAATGTCATGAAATATTCCTTGTATGTTTTCTTCTAAAAATTTTTTACATTTAATTTTAATCATATCTAAAACTATATTTTTTGTATTTGTGTTTATATTTAAATTATATAGATTACCCTAAATTAATTTTTGAGCAAGAGATATATGAATAGATATAAGATAATGCTTTAAAATTATTTAACTCTTTTAATTCCTTAAACCCTCTCCAAACTATTTGGCAGTCGTGCTATGTATTTTAAACAGTCTTGCAATTGATTCTATATTATGCATTTGAATCTTTATTCACATCTGTTTATTCTGTTAAGATAGGCCTAAAATGTTTCATGCCTCAAAAGATCTAGTTAGGAATAATAACTAAACAAAATAGCCAAGTTAAGAAAATTGATTTCCTGCAAAGCTGTGAAATAGTGGCTAGAGTGATAAGTTTTCAAAATCATAGACAGTCAGCCTCTTCTCCACAGCATGTTATATATATATATATATATATATATATATATATATATATATATGTATATGTATATATGTATCTCTTTTTTATCCCTCTCTTTTATTATTTTAGTTTTTTTCTCCTTTTTCTCTGCTCCTTTTTTATATTCTCAGCTTTCTTCTTTCCAATTCCCTTTTCTTCACAATTTTACTCTTCTTCCTTATTTTTAACCTTCTCTTCATCTCTTTTCCTCATTTATTTTTAAAAGACTCCTTCTTTTAAGTGCATTCCTCTTATTATACTCTATATCTGATATGAATAATGTCTTACATTGAGCAAAGAAATATTCTTACCTTTATAAATCTGTTCTCAATTTTCCCACCACAATTCATTTTTCCCAATATTGTCTATTTAAATTAGACAATTAAATTGTCTAATTAAATTGAATTTATATTATTATAGCTCAAATAAAACAATAGACTGCAACCCTTTACATTTCTCAGTTCACAGAGTTTTTACATTATTGTTCAGTTGCTGTCCCCAACTTTTTGCGATCCCATGGACCGTAGCACACAAGGACTCTCCGTCCCCGTCTATCTCCCAGAGTTTGTTCAAATTCATGTCCATCGAGTCCATGATACTATCTAACTATCTCATCCTCTGCCACTCTTTCTCCTTTTGCCTTCAATTTTTTCCAGCATCGGAGTCTTTCGCAGTGAGTTGGCTCTTCGCATCAACTGGTTAAAGTATTGGAGCTTCAACCTCAGTCCTTCCAAGGAATATTCAGGGTTGATTTCCTTTAGGAATGACTGGTTTGAGCTCTTTACAGCCCAAGGGACTCTCAAGATTCCTCCACCACCACAATTGGAAAGCATCGATTATTCAGCGCTTAGCCTTCTTTACGGTCCAGCTCTCACATCTGCTCTCGACTACTGGAAAAACCATACTTTTTTTTTTTTTTCTAATTTTATTTTATTTTTAAACTTTACATAATTGTATTAGTTTTGCCAAATATCAAAATGAATCCGCCACAGGTACACATGTGTCCCCCATCCCGAACCCTCCTCCCTCCTCTTTCCCCATACCATCCCTCTGGGCCGTCCCAGTGCACCAGCCACAAGCATCCAGCATCGTGCATCGAACCTGGACTGGCAACTCGTTTCCTACATGATATTTTACATGTTTCATTGCCATTCTCCCAAATCTTCCCACCCTCTCCCTCTCCCACAGAGTCCATAAGACTGTTCTATACATCAGTGTCTCTTTTGCTGTCTCGTACACCGGGTTATTGTTACCATCTTTCTAAATTCCATATATATGCGTTAGTATACTGTATTTATGTTTTTCCTTCTGGCTTACTTCACTCTGTATAATAGGCTCCAGTTTCATCCACCGCATTAGAACTGATTCAAATGTATTCTTTTTAATGGCTGAGTAATACTCCATTGTGTATATGTACCACTGCTTTCTTATCCATTCATCTGCTGATGGACATCTAGGTTGCTTCCATGTCTTGGCTATTATAAACAGTGCTGCGATGAACATTGGGGTACACGTGTCTCTTTCCCTTCTGGTTTCCTCAGTGTGTATGCCCAGCAGTGGGGTTGCTGGATCATAAGGCAGTTCTATTTCCAGTTTTTTAAGGAATCTCCACACTGTTCTCCATAGTGGCTGTACTAGTTTGCATTCCCACCAACAGTGTAAGAGGGTTCCCTTTTCTCCACACTCTCTCCAGCATTTATTATTTGTAGACTTTTGGATCGCAGCCATTCTGACTGGTGTGAAATGGTACCTCATAGTGGTTTTGATTTGCATTTCTCTGATAATGAGTGATGTTGAGCATCTTTTCATGTGTTTGTTAGCCATCTGTATGTCTTACTTTTGACTATATGGACCTTTGTCAGAAAAGGGACCTCTCTCCTTTTTCATTTGCCATCTAGGTTTGTCATAATTTTCCTTCCAAGGAGCATGAGTCTTTTAATTTCATGACTACAGTTGCCATCTGTAGTGATTTTGGAACCCAAGAAAATATAATCTGTCACTGTTTCCAATTTTCCCACTTTTACTTGTCATGAAGTTATGGGACGTGATGCCATGATCTTTGTTTTTTGAATGTTGATTTTCAAGACAGCTTTTTCACTCTCCTTTTTCACCCTCATCAAGAGACTAATTCCTCTTCACTTTCTGCCATTTGAAATATATCATCTGCATATCTAAGGCTGTTGATATCCCTCCCTGCAATCTTGATCCCAGCTTGTGATTCATCCAGCCCAGCATTTCTCCTAATGTACTCTGCAACATAAGTTAAATAGACAGGGTGACAATATACAGCCTTGCCATACTCCTTCCGCAATTATGAACCAGTCAGTAGTTCCATGCCTGGTTCTAACTGTTGCTTCTTGACCCACATACAAGTTTCTCAAGCGACAGGTAAGGTGGTCTGGTATTCTGATCTCTATAAGAATTTTCCACAGTTTGTTGGGATCCACACTAAGGCTTTAGCATAGTCAATGAAGCACAAGTAGGTGTTTTCCTGGAATTACCTTGGTTTCTCCATGATTCATTGGGTATTGCCAATATGATTTCTGGTTCCTCTGCCTCTAGAGAACCCAGCTTGTACATCTGGAAGTTCTCAGTTCATGTACTGCTGAAGCCTAGCTTGAAGGATTTTGAGCATAACCTTACTAGCATGTGAAATGAACGCAATTGTATGGTACTTTGAACATTCATTGGCATTGCCCTTCTTTGTGATGGAATGAAAACTGACCTTTTCCAGTCCTATGGTCACTGCTAAGTTTTCCAAATTTACTGATATATTGAGAACAGCACTTTACCAGCATCATCTTTCAGGATTTTAAATAGCACAGCTAGAATTCCATCACTTCCACTAGCTTTGTTTGCAGTAATGCTTCCTAAGGTCCACTTGATTTCACACTCCAGGATGTCCTGTTTTAGGTGAGTTATCACACCATCATGGTTATCCATGTCATTAAAAGCTTTTTTGTATAGTTCTTCTGTGTATTCTTGCCATCTCTTCTTAATCTCTTTGTTTCTGTTAGGTCCTTACCTTTTCTATTCTTTATCATGCACATCCTTGCATGAAATATTTCTTCCAATTTTCTTGAAAAGATCTCTAGTATTTCCATTCTATTTTCTCCCTCTGTTCACTTAAGAAGGCCTTCTTATCTCTCCTTGCTCTTCTCTAGAACTCTGCATTCTGTTGGGTATATCTTTCCCTTTCCCCCTTGGCTTTCACTTCTCTACTTTCTTCAGCTATCTGTAAGGCCTCCTCAGACAACCACTTTGCCTCTTGCATTTCCTTTTCTTTGGAATGGTTTTGGTAACTGCTTCCTGTGCAATGTTATGAACCTCTGTCCATAGTTCTTCAAGCCCTCTGTCTACCATATTTAATCCCTTGAATCTATCCATCACTTCCACTGCATAATCATAGGGGTTTGACTTAGGTCATACCTGAATTGCTTGCTGATTTTTCCCTAAAATCTTCAATTTAAGCCTGAGTTTTGCAATCAGGAGCATATGATCTGAGCCACAGTCAGCTCCAGGTGTTTCTTTGCTGACTGTACAGAGTTTGTCTATCTAGGCTGCAAACAACATAATAATCTGATTTCAGTATTGACCATCTGTGTATGTGTAGAGTTATCTTTTGGGTTGTTGGAAATGGGTGTTTGCTATGACCAGCATGTTCTCTTGACAAAATTCTGTTAATCTTTGCCCTGCTTCATTTTGTACAAGGCCAAACTTGTCTGTTATTCTGGCTGTCTCTTGACTTTCTACTTTTGCATTTCAATCTCCTATGATGAAAAGGACTTTTTTTTTTTTTTTTGGTGTTAGTTCTAGAAGATGTTGTAAATCTTCATAGAACCAGTCAACTTCAGCTTTTTCAGCATCAGTGGTTTGTGCATAGACTTGGGTTACTGTGATGTTGGATGATTTGACATGAAAACAAACCAAGATCATTCTATAATTTTTGAGATTGCACCCAAGTACTGCATTTCAGACTCTTCTGTTAACTGTGAGGACTATTCCATTTCTTCTAAGGGATTCTTACCGACAGTAATAGATATAGTGGTCATGTGAATTAAATTTTCCCATTCCCATCCATTTTAGTTCACTGATTTCTAAGATGGTAGGATTCAATCTTGCCATCTCCTGCTTGACCACACCCAATCTATCTGGATTCATGGACTGAATATTCCAAGGTCCTATGCAATATTGCTCTTTACAGTAGACTTAACTTTTACCACCAGACAGATCCAAAACCAAGTGTCATTTCTTCTCTGACTCAGCTGTTTCATTCTTTCTGGAGCTATTAATAATTGCTCTCTGGTCTACCACAGTAACACATTGGACACCTTCCAACCTTGGGGGCTCATCTTCCAGTGTTTTATCATTTTGCCTTTTCATACTGTTCATGGGGTTCTCGTGGTAAGAATTCTGGAGAGGGTTGTCATTTCCTCCTCCAGTGGATCACGTTTTGTCAGAATTCTTCACTATGAGCCATCTGTCTGGGGTGGTACTGCATGACATGGCTCATAGCTTCACTGAGTTACACAAACCCCTTCAGCACAACAAAGCTGTGATCCGTGAAAGGAGTTTTGATATTAGAACCTGCCAAAATACAAAATATGTCCATCAAATTCCCAGAGTCTTTAGACTCTTCTGGAGTTCATCAATCCCTCCTTTTACCTCTGCCCTCAGTAACCACTAATGTGCTTTATTTAACAAAGATTAGTTGGCACTTTGTAAATGGGACTGTTCTGGAAACAGTCTTTCTTTTTTATATTAATTTATTTTTTAATTGGAGGCTAATTACCTTATAATATTGTAGTGGTTTTTGCCAAACATTGACATTAAACAGTCTTGTAACTGACTTCTTTCACTCAGCATAATTATTCACTACGCTTATTGATTATATCAGTACTTTCTTCCTTTTTTTTATTGCCGAGTATTTTATTGACTATGCCAAAGCCTTTGACTGTGTGGATCACAATAAACTCTGGAAAATTCTGAAAGAGATGGGAATACCAGACCACCTGACCTGCCTCTTGAGAAATTTGTATGCAGGTCAGGAAGCAACAGTTAGAACTGGACATGGAACAACAGACTGGTTCCAAATAGGAAAAGGAGTACATTGTCGGGGTCCAGCCCCAGCGGGATCTAGGGGTACCCTCAGGATGACAGCCAAGGCGATAAGGAAAGTAAAAAGGGAAGAGAAAGAGGCTTGATCTTCCTTGGTTTACACAGAAAGCCAATAAAGCTCCTGGCACGGAATTTGCTCCATTCACGGAGGCCACAGGCGCCCTCTTGGTGGGGTGAGGACGCAGGACGCCCCCTCCCTGGTGAAGACGCAGGGTGCCTTCCCAATCGGGTTTTAGAAGCCCAGGCAAAAAAGTGAACTCAGAGAGCCCCTGTGCCCCAAGGAGTCATCCTGAAAGAAGAACAGAGAGAGAAAAGGAAAGAAAAGGAAAAAAAGAACGACACGGGGAGACCAAGCTTCAGTGAGTGAGGCCCATAACTTTATTTTCAAAAGGAACTTTTATACCTTGACTTGTACATAGAGGGAAATGAAAGATGCAAAGTCATACAGAGTCAGCCCAAACATTACATCTGTTTTGTCTTTATCAAAACCAGGATTTTTTCTACATAGCTTTCCCACAATGTTGTGTACATTATCTTCTGGCCTTGGAGGCCTGTGGACATTTTATGACTCTTTTTTGATAAAGGCTGATCAGCCAGAAAACTTATTTTCCCTTGAAGTGTTTTTTCTTTATTTCTCCCAGCCTCAGAAAATACTAAACAGAGTTACATTCTCACGGAGCAAAGGTGTAGTGAGTTACAACAAAGAAAGAACAAATTAGCTCAAAGGTCTGATGTGGTTAATTCCAAGGCTGCGACTTGTTTTTCTTACATTCCAACTATGTTAACTAATGCACTCCCAGGTGCATAATGGATAAGGGATATGGGAAGTTGGCAGCAAGCATTGGCCCAATAATGAAGCCCTTTACCAGTACTATCTATTCTAATAATTTTCCATCCCTTAAAGGACTCTATGCTCATTAGGACTTTTAGAATGTTTTGGCTTCCCCTGCCTTTCAAGGTTGGTGAGTTGTGAAATTTCATGTGTGTTAATTGCAAGAGTATGGATAAACCTGTCAGGCAAGCTAGAATGCCAACAGAGAGGTTAAAATAGAAATATTCTTTTCATGCCCAGGAGACTTATTAACTAAAGCCCTAAGTTGACTTTTTCCAGACAAAGGTGGTCGGGGATAGCCCCCTGTTAATGTCAGAAGAGTTGGTGAAAGGCACAAGATAATAAGACAGACAGATTTTGGTTTGGGGGTAGATGCTCGAGCAGATCCAGGGGGGATCCCTTGAGGCCTGATCCACCTTTGCCTGTCAGGTTCCCTCCACATGACCTTTGTCATGGGTGGGATCTCCCCTGGTGGCTCCTGGCAGTACATCAAGGATGTATATTGTCACCCTGCTTATTTAACTACTATGCAGAGTACATCATGAGAAATGCTGGGCTGGAAGAAGCACAAGCTGGAATCAAGATTGCTGGGAGAAATATCAATAACCTTAGATATGCAGATGACACCACCCTTATGGCAGAAAGTGAAGAGGAACTAAAGAGCCTCTTGATGAAGGTGAAAGAGGAGAATGAAAAAGTTGGCTTAAAGCTCAACATTCAGAAAACGAAGATCATGGCATCTGGTCCCATCACTTCATGGGAAAACAGTGGAAACAGTGTCAGACTTTATTTTGGGGGGCTCCAAAATCACTGCAGATGGTGATTGCAGCCATGAAATTAAAATAGGCTTATTCCTTGGAAGGAAAGTTATGACCAACCTAGATAGCATATTCTAAAGCAGAGACATTACTTTGCCAACAAAGGTCCTTCTAGTCAAGGCTATGGTTTTTCCTGTGGTCATGTATGGATGTGAGAGTTGGACTGTGAAGAAAGCTGAGCCCCAAAGAATTGATGCTTTTGAATGTGGTGTTGGAGAAGACTCTTGAGAGTCCCTTGGACTGCAAGGAGATCCAACCAGTCCATTCTGAAGGAGATCAGCCCTGGGATTTCTTTGGAAGGAATGATGCTAAAGCTGAAACTCCAGTACTTTGGCCACCTCATGGGAAGAGTTGACTCATTGGAAAAGACTCTGATGCTGGGAGGGATTGGGGGCAGGAGGAGAAGGGGATGACAGAGGATGAGATGGCTGGGTGGCATCACTGACTCGATGGACGTGAGTCTGAGTGAACTCCGGGAGTTGGTGATGGACACGGAGGCCTGGCGTGCTGCGATTCATGGGGTTGCAAAGAGTCGGACACGACTGAGCAACTGAATTGAACTATTCTGAGGTATGAATATACCATGTTTTGTTTATCCATTCACCTGTTAATGGAGGTTCAGTTTAAGTTTATTATGAATAAAACTGTTATAAACATTAGTGTATAAGTCTTGAGGGGGAGGGACATGTGATTTCATTTCCCTGGAGTAAATACTTTTAAGTAGAATAGCTAGGTCATATTTAATTTTATGTAAAATTACCAAATGGTTTTCCTTTTTACATTTCCTCCAAAAATGTACAAAAGTTCCTGTTGCTTCACATCCTTGCCCATACTTGATATTGTCAGTATTTTTCACTGTAGCCCTCCTAATAAGTATCTAGTGGCCTGTCTTTGTGCTTTAATGTTCATTTCACTGATGATTGATGATTTGGTAGCATCTTTTCAAATATTTATTGGAAACTAATTTACCTTTTTTTTGTAAGTTGTTGATCAAATCTTTGGCCCATCTTTATTGTTTGTTTATTTTTGAGTTATAGGAGTCTAAGAATTCTGTACATACTTTATCCAATATTCACTTTGAATTTTCTCTTTCTTTATAAAGTCTTTCTAAGAACAAAACCTTTTTGCATGAGTGTGTGGGTGCTAAGTCATTTCAGTCATGTCTGACTCTTTTAACCCTATGGACTGTAGCCCACCAGGCTCCTCTATCCATGGGGATTCTCCGGGCAAGAATACTGGACTGGGTTGCCACGCCCTCCTCCAGGGGATCTTCCAGGACCCAGGGATGTAATCCGCATCTCTTGCATGTCCTGAACTTGTAGGCAGGTTCTTTACCACTAGCACCACCTGGGAAGCCCAGAAGTTTTCATATAAAGTCTAATTTAACAAAAATTTACGTCATGATTTGTGTTTTTTGAGTCTTATCTAGAAAATCTTTTCCCATTTAAAGTTTTTTTTTCATATTTTCTTCTCAAAGTGGCATAGCTTTAGTTTTTTTTGTTCGTTTGTTTTGAATAAATCATTTTACATAATTTTCTAACATTTTATAAGATAAGGACTGAGATTCATTTCTTCCAGGTGGATACTCATTTGTTCCATCACCATTTGTTTGAAAGACATTCTTTTCTTCATTGAATTTCTTTGGCACCTTTGATATAAATCAGTTGATTATATTTGTGAATCTATTTTTGGACCCTATTCTGTTCCATTGATGACTTTGTAGGTACTTTATGGTTTCAGTGCTATTGTAAATGGAATTTTTTAAATCTCAATTTTCAATAGTCCAAATTTTATAAGAGTTGTCATCATCTTTATCTCCTGATCAATACCTTCACTGATTACATATCAAAGGGTGAAGTCCCATCATCATCTAAAACCTTTCTTCACAAGATTTTATCACCAGCATGCCATTTCCAATAAAATTACTCACTGGTCCAAATGTATACTCCAAACTTACAGATAAAACTGCATTATGTATACGCTAAACTTGCATAAGAGCACCAAGGATGCAGGAATACAGAATATGTGAAGATCAGCAAGTGGAAAAGCCCCCTGATATAGAAGACAGACTCAGAATTTAAGCAAATTCTATGTTGCTTTGGAGGGTAAAACAAGAATTAGTGCTGGAAACTG